>NC_052338.1:26002658-26344385 GCF_016432855.1 Salvelinus namaycush
TTTGGCGTGTGGGGCGAGGGGGGGGGGGGGGGGGGGGTCAGTACTCTTACTAACCTGTCTCCTGTAGGGGACACACACACTACCTCTTACTAACCTGTCTCCTGTAGGGGGGATGGGTGGGGGGGGGGGGAGACACTACCTTTACTAACCTGTCCCTTTAGGGGGGTCAGTACCTCTACTAACCGTCTCTGTAGGGGAGGGGGGGGACACTACCTCTTACTAACCTGTCTCCGTAGGGGGGGGGACACTACCTCTTACTAACCTGTCTCCTGTAGGGGACACACACACTACCTCTTACTAACCTGTCTCCTGTAGGGGGGGTGGGGGAGGGACACTACCTCGTACTAACCTGTCTCCTGTAGGGTGGGTCAGTACCTCTCACTAACCTGTCTCCTGTAGGGGGGATCAGTACCTCTTACTAACCTCTCCTGTAGGGGGGGGGGGGGGGACACTACCTCTTACTAACCTGTCTCCTGTAGGGGGGGGACACTACCTCTTACTAACCTGTCTCCTGTAGGGGACACACACACTACCTCTTACTAACCTGTCTCCTGTAGGGGGGGGGGGGGACACTACCTCTTACTAACCTGTCTCCTGTAGGGGGGGTCAGTACCTCTTACTAAAACTGTCTCCTGTAGGGGGGGGTCAGTACCTCTTACTAACCTCTCCTGTAGGGGGGGGGGGACACTACCTCTTACTAACCTGTCTCCTGTAGGGGGGGGGGACACTACCTCTTACTAACCTGTGTCTCTGTAGAGGGGACACACACACTACCCTCTTACTAACCTGTCTCCTGTAGGGGGGGGGGAGGACACTACCTCTTACTAACCTGTCTCCTGTAGGGGACACACACACTACCTCTTACTAACCTGTCTCCTGTAGGGGGGGGGACACTACCTCTTACTAACCTGTATCCTGTAGGGGACACACACACTACCTCTTACTAACCTGTCTCCTGTAGGGGGGGGACACTACCTCTTACTAACCTGTCTCCTGTAGGGGGGGTCAGTACCTCTTACTAACCTGTCTCCTGTAGGGGGGGGGGGGGGGCACTACCTCTTACTAACCTGTCTCCTGTAGGGGACACACACACTACCTCTTACTAACCTGTCTCCTGTAGGGGACACACACACTACCTTTACACCTGTCTCCTGTAGGGGACACACACAATACCTCTTACTAACCTGTCTCCTGTAGGGGGGGTCAGTACCTCTTACTAACCTGTCTCCTGTAGGGGGGGGGGACACTACCTCTGACTAACCTGTCTCCTGTAGGGGGGGTCAGTACCTCTTACTAACCTGTCTCCTGTAGGGGGGGTCAGTACCTTTACTAGCCTGTCTCCTGTAGGGGGGGTCAGTACCTCTTACTAACCTGTCTCCTGTAGGGGACAAACACTACCTCTTACTAACCTGTCTCCTGTAGGGGACACACACAATACCTCTTACTAACCTGTCTCCTGTAGGGGGGGTCAGTACCTCTTACTAGCCTGTCTCCTGTAGGGGGGGACACTACCTCTTACTAACCTGTCTCTGTAGGGGGGGGGGGGGACACTACCTCTTACTAACCTGTCTCCTGTAGGGGAACACACACTACCTCTTACTAACCTGTCTCCTGTAGGGGGGGAGGTGTCAGTACCTCTTACTAATCTGTCTCCTGTAAGGGACACACACACTACTCTAACTAACCTGTCTCCTGTAGGGGGGTGGGGGGGGGACACTACCTCTTACTAACCTGTCTCCTGTAGGGGGGGTCAGTACCTCTTACTAACCTGTCTCCTGTAGGGGGGTCAGTACCTCTTACTAACCTGTCTCCTGTAGGGGGGGGGGGGGGACACTACCTCTTACTAACCTGTCTCCTGTAGGGGGGGGGGGGGGGGGGGGGGCACTACCTCTTACTAACCTGTCTCCTGTAGGGGACACACACACTACCTCTTACTAACCTGTCTCCTGTAGGGGGGGGGGGGGGGACACTACCTCTTACTAACCTGCCTCCTGTAGGGGACACACACACTACCTCTTACTAACCTGTCTCCTGTAGGGGGGGTGGGGGGGGACACTACCTCTTACTAACCTGTCTCCTGTAGGGGGGGTCAGTACCTCTTACTAACCTGTCTCCTGTAGGGGGGTCAGTACCTCTTACAACCGTCTCCTGTAGGGGGGGGGCACTACCTCTTACTAACCTGTCTCCTGTAGGGGACACACACACTACCTCTTACTAACCTGTCTCCTGTAGGGGGGGGGGGGGGGGGACATACCTCTTACTAACCTGTCTCCTGTAGGGGGACCACACACTACCTCTTACTAACCTGTCTCCTGTAGGGGGGGGGTGGGGGGGGGACACTACCTCGTTACTAACCTGTCTCCTGTAGGGGGGGTCAGTACCTCTTACTAACCTGTCTCCTGTAGGGGGGGGTCAGTACCTCTTACTAACCTCTCCTGTAGGGGGGGGGGGGACATAACATCTTACGAACCTTGTCGCCTGTAGGGGGGGGACACTCACCTCTTACTAACCTGTCTCCTGTAGAGGACACACACACTACCTCTTACTAACCTGTCTCCTGTAGGGGGGGGACACTACCTCTTACTAACCCTGTCTCCTGTAGGGGACACACCACACTACCTCTTACTAACCTGTCTCCTGTAGGGGGGGGGGACACTACCTCTTACTAACCTGTATCCTGTAGGGGACACACACACTACCTCTTACTAACCTTGTCTCCTGTAGGGGGGGGGGGGACACTACCTCTTACTAACCTGTCTCCTGTAGGGGGGTCAGTACCTCTTACTAACCTGTCTCCTGTAGGGGGGGGGGGGGAACTACCTCTTACTAACCTGTCTCATGTAGGGGACACACACACTACCTCTTACTAACCTGTCTCCTGTAGGGGACACACACACTACCTCTTACTAACCTGTCTCCTGTAGGGGACACACACAATACCTCTTACTAACCTGTCTCCTGTAGGGGGGGTCAGTACCTCTTACTAACCTGTCTCCTGTAGGGGGGGGGACACTACCTCTGACTAACCTGTCTCCTGTAGGGGGGGTCAGTACCTCTTACTAACCTGTCTCCTGTAGGGGGGGTCAGTACCTCTTACTAGCCTGTCTCCTGTAGGGGGGGTCAGTACCTCTTACTAACCTGTCTCCTGTAGGGGACACACACACTACCTCTTACTAACCTGTCTCCTGTAGGGGACACACACAATACCTCTTACTAACCTGTCTCATGTAGGGGGGGTCAGTACCTCTTACTAGCCTGTCTCCTGTAGGGGGGGACACTACCTCTTACTAACCTGTCTCCTGTAGGGGGGGGGGGGGGACACTACCTCTTACTAACCTGTCTCCTGTAGGGGACACACACACTACCTCTTACTAACCTGTCTCCTGTAGGGGGGGAGTGTCAGTACCTCTTACTAATCTGTCTCCTGTAGGGGACACACACACTACCTCTAACTAACCTGTCTCCTGTAGGGGGGTGGGGGGGGGACACTACCTCTTACTAACCTGTCTCCTGTAGGGGGGGTCAGTACCTCTTACTAACCTGTCTCCTGTAGGTGGGGGGGGGGGGGGGGGGGGACACTACCTCTTACTAACCTGTCTCCTGTAGGGGACACACACACTACCTCTTACTAACCTGTCTCCTGTAGGGGGGGGGACACTACCTCTTACTAACCTGTCTCCTGTAGGGGACACACACACTACCTCTTACTAACCTGTCTCCTGTAGGGGGGGTGGGGGGGGGACACTACCTCTTACTAACCTGTCTCCTGTAGGGGGGGTCAGTACCTCTTACTAACCTGTCTCCTGTAGTGGGGAGGTCAGTACCTCTTACTAACCTGTCTCCTGTAGTGGGGGGGGACACTACCTCTTACTAACCTGTCTCCTGTAGGGGGGGGGGACACTACCTCTTACTAACCTGTCTCCTGTAGGGGGGGGCAGTACCTCTTACTAGCCTGTCTCCTGTAGGGGGGGTCAGTACCTCTTACTATCCTGTCTCCTGTAGGGGGGGGCACTACCTCTTACTAACCTGTCTCCTGTAGGGGGGGTCAGTACCTCTTACTAACCTGTCTCATGTAGGGGGGACACACTACCTCTGACTAACCTGTCTCCTGTAGGGGGGGTCAGTACCTCTTACTAACCTGTCTCCTGTAGGTGGGGGGGGGGGGGGGGGGGGGACACACACACACACTACCTCTTACTAACCTGTCTCCTGTAGGGGGGGTCAGTACCTCTTACTAGCCTGTCTCCTGTAGGGGGGGTCAGTACCTCTTACTAACCTGTCTCCTGTAGGGGGGGTCAGTACCTCTTACTAACCTGTCTCCTGTAGGGGACACACACACTACCTCTTACTAACCCGTCTCCTGTAGGGGGGGGGGGGGGGGGGGACACTACCTCTTACTAACCTGTCTCCTGTAGGGGGGGAGGGGGGGGGGGGGACGACGACACTACCTCTTACTAACCTGTCTCCTGTAGGGGGGGTCAGTACCTCTTACTAGGCTGTCTCCTGTAGGGGGGGTCAGTACCTCTTACTAACCTGTCTCCTGTAGTGGGGGGGTCAGTACCTCTTACTAACCTGTCTCCTGTAGGGGGGACGACGACACTACCTCTTACTAACCTGTCTCCTGTAGGGGGGGGGGTCAGTACCTCTTACTAGACTGTCTCCTGTAGGGGGGGGGTCAGTACCTCTTACTAGCCTGTCTCCTGTAGGGGGGGGGGGGGTCAGTACCTCTTACTAGCCTGTCTCCTGCAGGGGGGGGGTCAGTACCTCTTACTAACTTGTCTCCTGTAGGGGGGGGGGACACTACCTCTTACTAACCTGTATCCTGTAGGGGACACACACACTACCTCTTACTAACCTGTCTCCTGTAGGGGGGGGACACTACCTCTTTTACTAACCTGTCTCCTGTAGGGGGGGGTCAGTACCTCTTACTAACCTGTCTCCTGTAAGGGGGTGGGGGAACCCTACCTCTTACTAACTTGTCTCCTGTAGGGGACACACACACTACCTCTTACTAACCTGTCTCCTGTAGGGGGGTGGGGGTCACTACCTCTTACTATCCTGTCTCCTGTAGGGGGGAGGAGGAAGGGTGGGGATGGGGAGGGAGGGGAGTAGTCTGGAGCCAAACACAGGCACCACATCCACCCCCGACCCCACATTGCCCCCACCCCTCCCCCCAAAAGTCCCTTCTCTCTGATCATTCACAGGTACAAAAGAGTCCAAACACAGGGAGGTTCCCATGGTGCATAGAGCCCCTGTCCTATTTAAGTGGTGGAGGAATCGCCCCTGCAGAACGCAATAGGAAGCCCTTTGTTTTCTATTTTCTTATGAGGTTGGAGGGTGATGGGGGTAGGGGGGGCAGGTGAGGGGGTGGTGGTGACACAATGACTCGTGACTTGACATGGGCCTTGTCCCAAATTGCACCTTTTTCCCTATGTAGTGCATTACATTTGACAAGTTATCCACTACATAGAGAATAGGGTTATCCACTACATAGGGAATAGGGTTATCCACTACATAGGGAATAGGGTTATCCACTACATAGGGAATAGGGTTATCCACTACATAGGGAATAGGGTTATCCACTACATAGGGATTAGGGTTATCCACTACATAGGGAATAGGGTTATCCACTACATAGGGAATAGGGTTATCCACTACATAGGGAATAGGGTTATCCACTACATAGGGAATAGGGTTATCCACTACATAGGGAATAGGGTTATCCACTACATAGGGAATAGGGTTATCCACTACATAGGGAATAGGGTTATCCACTACATAGGGAATATAGTTATCCACTACAAAGGGAATAGGGTTATCCACTACATAGGGAATAGGGTGCTATTTGAGACGTAGGGAATAGGGTTATCCCCTACGTAAGGAATAGGGTTCTATTTGAGATGTAGGGAATATGGTTATCCACTACATAGGGAACAGGGCTATCCACTACATAGGGAATAGGGTGCTATTTGAGACATAGCCTTGACTTACCGCCAGCGATGGAACCCAGGCCAAACCTGTAAGCGGACTCTGCTACCTGGATGAGAACAGAGCGGGACGGCTCCCCACCAGACAGCTGAAAGAGAGTGACACAACAGAGAGAGGGGAAGAAATGGGGGGAGAGAGAGAGAAGAGATGGTGAGAGAGAGAGAGAGAGAGAGAGAGAGAGAGAGAGAGAGAGAGAGAGAGAGAGAGAGAGAGAGAGAGAGAGAGAGAGAGAAAAAAGTTAAATACCAGTGTGCCATCACAGCAACAAGATTTGTGACTTGTCGCCACAAAAAAAAGGCAACCAGTGAACAAATACCATAGTAAATACAACCCATATTTATGTTTATTTATTTTCAATGTTTTACTTTAACTATTTGCACATCGTTACAACACTGTATTTAGACATATGACATTTGAAATGTCTTTATTCTTTTGGAACTTTTGTGAGTGTAATGTTCACTGTTCATTTTTTATTGTTTATTTCATTTTTGTTTATTATCTATTTCCCTAGCTTTGGCAATGTAAACATATGTTTCAATGTAAACATATGTTTCCCATGCCAATAAAGCCCCTTGAATTGAATTGAAAAGAGAGAGAGAAAGAAATAGACAAGCCGTAACATCCCATGTTTAAATCAGAAGTCAGACCTTGTAGTTGAGCCCTAAAGGCGTCAGCATGTTTCAGTTCAGCTGGCGCTTAGCCGAACCGAACGAGTGTGCTCGCATACTCCCTTAAAACACCTTCAATTGGAAAATGAGAAAAAAGCGGCAATAGTACGGTTTGTCCATTTTGAGACACCGTAGCCAGTATGCCCTTCTTCAAAATAGTCAGAATTTAGATAACAAGAAATCTGTTATTCATTTTTTTTTTTTTTTTACAAAGGAGATCTTAGTCGCACCATTTTATATTTATGTAAGAAGTTTGGCGCAGTATTTCTCAATAAAATAAATTGCATAAAAACGAGTCGCCACTCATTGAATGACAACAAACACTTTATTGAGGAATCCCCACTGTTGACCAATCACCGAAGAACTTTGGCTTGCCTCCAGTAAAAAGATGGTGTGCCCAAACCCTCACCGAAGTCCAAAACAAACAAAAACATCACAAAATGTTGTCATAATATATGCACAAACTCTTCTGAACTGTTTCGGCTGGGAAGCATGCGGATGCCTTTAGCCCCATCTTTTCGGCTGGGAAGCATGCGGATGCCTTTAGCCCCATCTTTTCGACTGTGAAGCATGCGGATGCCTTTAGCCCCATCTTTTCGACTGGGAAGCATGCGGATGCCTTTAGCCCCATCTTTTCGGCTGGGAAGCATGCGGATGCCTTTAGCCCCATCTTTTCGACTGGGAAGCATGCGGATGCCTTTAGCCCCATCTTTTCGGCTGGGAAGCATGCGGATGCCTTTAGCCCCATCTTGATTCCCACAGAGTATCAAGAGCAGTACACTATCTCATTTCCCATTATAAAGCTCATTTATATTCAGTCCTACATCAATTCAGATCAGACAGTTTACATGCGTCATCAGAATCACTTAAATGCCTATATTTCATCTGTCCTTTAGAAAAGCTTAAAGATGTTAAGTGTTACGTTGATTTCACTTCAGGGAATCACGATGCTGAATAAAACACTGTTGTCTATTCTGTGTCATGAGTCATGACATGATTAGACAACATCACATGCTGTACTTAGTCATCTCATGTGACGCCACAAGATATTTAATTTCATTTTTATTATCTCTATAGGCTATATATTCACATTTATGATGGCATACAGTGATTAAATGAATTGCCCTCTAGCACCGATTCCCATCCATTTGAATGTTAAAACTCTCTTGAATTACAGAGATTCGTTTGAGAAACTCCAATCAGGCACAGAAGCATTGGGTAGGAAGTTAGAGGAACAAACCCAGAATCAGAAGCCTTGCTTTGATTGGATGCCACCCCAGCCCCTGCCCATGCCATTGGCTGCCACCCCAGCCCCTGCCCATGCCATAGGCACACATCAGAGCACAAAACCAGCTGAGTGTTACTATTGCTGTTAGACAGTGATAGCCAGCCAGAACACCAAGCATTCTGCTCCACAGTACCTGTCGCCTGGCTGGGCCTGCCCAGCCCTCATCCCTCATCCCTGGGTAAAGGAGGTGGAGAGGTGGGCCCCTCTATGGTGGAGAGGTGGGCCCCTCTATGGAACAGGTCCACCTGTCAGGAACTATCTGTGCCCCTGACCCCCCTCTGTCAGCCCCTAATGCCCCTAGAAGACCCCCCCCCCTTCCTTTCCCTCCTCCCTCCCTGTTTCTCTGAGTCACAGCCAGGGGCGTAGGGGATGGAGAGGGGCAGAGAGGAGGGGTGGAGGTTGGAGGTTCAGAGGGAGAGCTGGCCTGCAGCCCGCGGAGGCCAGACCACAGCGGCTCATTGTGGTGGGACTGGCGGCTCTAACCGGGGCCCCTGCTCCGGTCCGGCCTGGAGCCTAGTCTGGCTGCAGTCAGGGGAGAGGGAGGAAATCACCCCGCAACGCCACGCTGTCTCACTCTGCAGACCAGGCAGAGCTTCTAACAGGAGGAAAACAACAAACATCCATCCAACCTCTTTTTTCTTGACCTTTTGTTTCGTCCTCAGCTGTTTTGTTTCAAACCCCTTCACTCAGTCATTTCTCATTTCCCCCTCAGTATATTTGAGATACAGTGCATTCAGAAAATATTCACACCCCTTGACTCTTCCCACATTTTGTTGTGTTACAGCCTGAATTTTAAATGGATTAAATATACATTTTGTGCCACTGATATACACACAATACCTCACAATGTCAAAGTGGATTTTTATATATTTATTTTTACATTTCTAATTAATAAACAATTAAAAGCTGAAATGTCTTGAGTCAATAAGTAGTCAACCCTATGTTATGGCCATCGGTTCATGCGTATAAATTAGCTGAAAAAGTCACATAACACAGTTGAAGTCGGAAGTTTACATACACCTTAGCCAAATACATTTAAACTCCGTTTTTCACAATTCCATGATGGTTAATCCAAGTAAAAATTCCCTGTCTTAGGTCAGTTAAGATCACCACTTTATTTTAAGAATGTGAAATGTCAGAATAATAGTAGAGAGATTGATTTATTTCAGCTTTTATTTCTTTCATCACATTCCTAGTGGGTCAAAAGTTTACATACACTCAATTAGTATTTGGTAGCATTGCCTTTAAATTGTTTAACTTGGGTCAAACGTGTTGGGTAGCCTTCCACAAGCTTCCCACAATAAGTTGGGTGAATTTTGGCCCATTCCTCCTGACAGAGCTGGTGTAACTGAGTCAGGTTTGTAGGCACAAATTTTCTATGGGATTAAGGTCAGGGCATTTTGATGGCCACTCCAATACCTTGACTTTGTTGTCCTTAAGCCATTTTGCCACAATTTTGGAAGTATGCTTGGGGTCATTGTCCATTTGGTAAACCCATTTGCGACCAAGCTTTAACTTCCTGACTGATGTCTTGAGATGCTGCTTCAATATGTCCACATAATTTTCCTTCCTCGTGTTGCCATCTATTTGTGAAGTGCACTAGTCCCTCCTGCAGCAAAGCACCCCCACAACATGATGCTGCCACCCCCGTGCTTCATGGTTGGGATGGTGTTCTTTGGCTTGCAAGCCTCCCCCTTTTTCCTCCAAACATAACGATGGTCATTATGGCCAAACAGTTCTATTTTTGTTTCATCAGACCAGAGGACATTTCTCCAAAAAGTACGATCTTTGTCCTCATGTGCAGTTGCAAACCGTAGTCTGTCTTTTTTATGGCGGTTTTGGAGCAGTGACTTCTTCCTTGCTGAGCGGCATTTCAGGTTATGTCGATATAGGACTCGTTTTACTGCGGATATAAATACTTTTGTACCTGTTTCCTCCAGCATCTTCACAAGATCCTTTGCTGTTGTTCTGGGATTGATTTGCACTTTTCGCACCAAAGTACATTCATCTCTAGGAGACAGAACGCGTCCCCATCCTGAGCGGTATGACGGCTGCGTGGTCCCATGGTGTTTATACTTTTGTTTGTACAGATGAAAGTGGGGTCTTGGCTGATTTCTTTTGATTTTCCCATGATGTCAAGCAAAGATGCACTGAGTTTGAAGGTAGGCCTTGAAATACATCCACAGGTATACCTCCAATTGACTCAAATTATGTCAATTAGCCTATCAGAAGCTTCTAAAGCCATGACATAATTTTTGGAAATTTTCCACGCTGTTTAACGGCACAGTCAACTTAGTGTATGTAAACTTCTGACCCACTGGAATTGTGATACAGTGAAATATAAGTGAAATAATCTGTATGTAAACAATTGTTGGAAAAATTACTTGTGTCATGCACAAAGTAGATGTCCTAACCGACTTGCCAAACTATAGTTTGTTAACAAGAAATTTGTGGGAGTGGTTGAAAAACGAGTTTTAATGACTCCAACCTAAGTGTATGTAAACTTCTGACTTCAACTGTAAGTTGAATGGACTCACTCTGTGTGCAATAATAGTGTTTAACATGATTTTTGAATGGCTGCCTCATTACTGTACCCCACACATACAATCATCTTTAAGGTTCCTCAGTCAAGGGAGTGAATTTCAAGCACAGATTCAAGCACAAAGACCAAGGAGGTTTTCCAATGCCTCGCAAAGAAGGTCAGACCTATTGGTAGACGGGTAAATATAAAAAAAGCAGAAACTGAATGTATCTTTGAGCATGGTGAAGTTATTAATTACGCTTTGGATGGTGTATCAATACACCCAGTCACTACAAAGTTAAAGGCATCCTTCCTAACTCAGTTGCCAGAGAGGAAGAAAACTGCTCAGGGATTTCACCACAGTTTCTCCTATCACAGTTTAATGGCTGTGATAGGAGAAAACTGATGATGGATCAACAACATTGTACATATAGTTACTCCACAACACTAACCTAAATGACAGAGTGAAAAGTTTTGACAGAATAAAAATATTCCAAAACATGCATCCTGTCTGCAATTAGGCACTAAAGTAATACTGCATAAAAATTGGAAAATACATTTACTTTTTGTCCTGAATACAAAGCATTATGTTTGGGGCAAATCCAATATAACAAATCACTGAGTACTACTCTTCATATTTTCAAGTATGGTGGTGGCTGCATCATGTTATGGATATACTCGTCATCGGCAAGGACTAGGGAGTTTTTGGGGGGATAAAAAGAAACAGGAATAGAACTAAGCACAGGCAAAATCCTAGAGGAAAACCTGGTTTTCTGCTTTCCAATTGACTCTGGGAGACAAATTCACCTTTCAGCAGGACAAAAACCTAAAACTCAAGCCCAAATATACACTGAGTACACCAAACATTAAGAACATCTTCCTAATATTGAGTTGCACGCCCACCCCCCTTTTGCCCTCAGACCAGGGCATTGACTTTACAAGTTTTCGAAAGCGTTCCAAAGGGATGCTGGCCCAGGTTGACTCTGCTTCCCACAGTTGTGTCAAGTTGGCTGGATGTCCTTTGGGTGGTGGACCATTCTTGATACACACGGGAAACTGTTGAGCGTGAATAAACAGCAGTTTTGCAGTTCTTGATACACTCAAACCGTTGCACCTGGCACCTACTACCATACCCTGTTCCAAAACACTTAAATCTTTTGTCTTGCCCATTTGTATTTGTATTTATTATTGCCAAGGCAGCAGCTACTCTTCCTGGGGCCCAGCAAAATTAAGGGAGTTATACAATTTTAAAAACATTACAATACAAATTTCACAACACATTAAATGTGTGCCCTAAAGCCCCTACTCTACTACCACATATCTACAACACACCATCCATGTGTACGTGTGTGTATAGTGCGTATGTTATCGTGTGTGTATGCATGTATCTGTGCCTGTGTTTGTGTCTCTTCACAGTCCCTGCTGTTCCATAAGCTGTATCCTAACCCTAACCCTAGTGTTCCAAGTAGGCATGGCTCTAGGTAGTACTGTGCACCTCCCATAGTCTGTTCTGGACTTGGGGGCTGTGAAGAGACATTTGGTGGCATGTCTTGTGGGGTATGCATGGGTGTCCGAGCTGTGTGCCAATAGTTCAAACAGACAGCTCGGTGAATTTAACATGTCAATACCTCTTACAAATACAAGTAGTGATGAAGTCAATCTCTCCTCCACTTTGAGCCAGGAGAGATTGACATGGATATTATTAATGTTAGCTCTCTGTGTACATCCAAGGGCCAACCGTGCTGCCCTGTTCTGAGCCAATTGCAATTTTCCTAAGTCCCTCTTTGTGCCACCTGACCACACGACTGAACAGTAGTCCAGGTAATTGCAACAAAACTAGGGCCTGTAGGACTTGCCTTCTTGATAGTGCTGTTACGAACGCAGAGCAGCGATTTATTGTGGATAGACTTCTCCCCATCTTAGCTACTTTTGTATGAATATGTTTTGACCATGACAGTTTACAATCCAGGGTTACTCCGAACAGTGTAGTCACCTCAACTTGCTCAATTTCCACATTATTCATTATAAGATTTAGTTGAGGTTTAGGGTTTAGTGAATGCTTTGTCCCAAATACAATGCTTTAAGTTTTTGAAATAGTTAGGACCAACGTATTCCTTGCCACCCATTCTGAAACTAACTGCAGCGCTTTGTTAAGTGTTGCAGTCATTTTAATCGCTGTAGTAGCTGACGTGTATAGTGTTGAGTAATCCACATACATAGACACAATAGCTTTACGCAAATCCAGTGGCATGTCGTTAGTAAAGATTTTAAGTAAAGGGCCTAGACAGCTGCCCTGGGGAATTCCTGATTCTACCTGGATTATGTTCAAAATCAAATCAAATAGGTCTACACCTGTTGTATTTGTCACATGCGCTGAATACAACAGGTGTAGACCTTACAGTGAATTGCTTACTTACAAGCCCTTAACCAACAATGCAGTTTTAAGAAAATACCCCCCAAAAAGTAGGAGATAAGAAAAACAAATATGTAAATAGCAGCAGTAAATAACAATAGCGGGGCTATATACAGGGGGTACAGAGTCAATGTGTGGGGGCACCGGTGTCGAGGTAATTGAGGTAATATGTACATGTAGGTAGAGTTATTAAAGTGACTATGCATAGATAATAACAGAGAGTAGCAGCAGCGTAGAGGGGGGGGGGGGGGGCTATGCAAATAGTCTGGGTAACCAGTTGATTAGATGGTCAAGAGTCTTATGGCTTGGGGGCAGAAGCTGTTAAGAACCCTCTTGGACCTAGACTTGGCACTCCAGTACCGCTTGCTATGCGGTAGCAGAGAGACCAGTCTATGACTAGGGTGGCTGGAGTCTTTGACAATTTTTAGGGCCTTCCTCTGACACCGCCTGGTATAGAGGTCCTGGAAGGCAGGAAGCTTGGCCCCGGTGATGTACTGGGTCGTACGCACTACCCTCTGTAGTGCCTTGCGGTCAGAGGCCGAGCAGTTGTGACTGTCTTAATGTGCTTGGACCATGTTAGTTTGTTAGTGATGTGGATACCAATGAACTTGAAGCTCTCAACCTGCTCCACAACGGCCCCGTTGATGAGAATGGGGGCGTGCTAGGTCCTCCTTTTCCTGAAGTCCATAATCACCTCCTTTGTCTTGATCATGTTGAGGGAGAGGTTGTTGTCCTTGCACCACACGGTTAGGTCTCTGACCTCCTCCCTATAGGCTGTCTCAATGTTGTCGGTGATCGACATACTTAATGATGGTGTTGGAGTCGTGCCTGGCCGTGGAGGCATGAGTGAACAGGGAGTACAGGAGGGGACTGAGCACGCACCCCTGAGGGGCCCCCGTGTTGAGGATCAGCGTAACGGATGTGTTGTTACCTACCCTTACCACCTGGGGGCGGCTCGTCAGTAAGTCCAGGATCTAGTTGCAGAGGGAAGTGTTAAGTCCCAGGGTCCTTAGCTTAGTGATGAGCTTTGAGGGCACTATGGTGTTGAACGCTGAGCTGTAGTCAATGAATAGCATTCTCACATAGGTGTTCCTTTTGTCCAGGTGTGCAAGGGCAGTGTGGAGTGCAATAGAGATTGCATCATCTGTGGATCTGTTGGGGTGGTATGCAAATTGGAGTGGGTCTAGGGTTTCTGTGATAATAGTGTTGATGTGAGCCACGTCCAGACTTTCAAAGCATTTCATGGCTACAGACGTGAGTGCTACGGGTTGGTAGTCATTTAGGCAGGTTACCTTAGTGTTCTTGGGGACAGGGACTATGGTGGTCTGCTTGAAACATCTTGGTATTACAGACTCGGTCAGGGAGAGGTTGAAAATGTCAGTGAAGACACTTGCCAGTTGGTCAGCGCATGCTCAGAGTACACGTCCTGGTAATCCATCTGGACCTGCAGCCTTGTGAATGTTGACCTGTTTAAAGGTCTTACTCACATTGGCTGCGGAGAACGTGATCACACAGTCGTCCGGAACAGCTGATGCTCTCATACATGTTTCAGTGTTACTTGCCTCGAAGCGAGCATAGAAGTTATTTAACTCGTCTGGTAGGCTTGTGTCACTAGGTATAGAATAACTATCTTCAAAGTAATGACTCGGGACGTCGGGTTTGATATGAAAGCTTCTTTTAGTAATAATTCTTGATCACGTTACATTTAACAACTTTAGATTCTACAGAGCAATGCAAGTAAGATGCTAGCGCAAAGGAGCCAAATAATCACCTGTTAATTGCACTTAACTAGCGCGTTCACTCACTACTTCCTGTCGCAAGGCATTCTGGAACTTGCAGTCAAAAGCGTAATTCAATACTAACCAATACAATTACATACGTAAATAACTGTAAAGAAATATCTTTAGATACAGCTCAATGAATTAACTTAAACATTAACTCTGTAACACATTAAAGTTACAACATCCTCCCCCCCCCCCGATGAACAACTGTGTTCATCTAGATCTCTAGGCAGTATATCAACTGAATAGGTCTCCTCAACAAAGTCCCTGAAGCAGTACGAACTGAACATGATCTAACTAGGCCATCTCGGCCTGGAAACAGTTCCTCAATCTTTCCTAGTTTCCAGGTTTGTCTGGGTGTGTTATCTTCTCCAATGAGTACAACGTCACCCGCTTTCAGTGGGGTGGGCTGTGGTGTATCACAGCGGTGTGCTGACTTTAGATCCAGCAAGTAGTCTCTTCGCCAACTGTTCCAGAAGCTGGTCACAAGTCTCTGCCTGTACTTCCATCTGCGTGTCATGTCCTCCTTGTTTAGCGTTGGGTGCTGAGTGTCAGCTGGAAATGGCTTTGGAGGCAAAGAGGTTAGTCGTTTACCCACCAGGAAGTGTGCTGGGGTCAGGGGTTGTGGTTCATCCACTTCATTGTGCACGAAGGTCAGAGGCCTAGAATTTAGAATTGCTTCAACCTCTGTCAGGACTGTGCACATCTCTTCAAAGTTGAGTGAAGCTCTCCCAAGAACCTTTCGCAGGCATGTTTTCACTGACCTGACAAGTCTTTCCCAGAATCCGCCCCACCAGGCTGCTCGCTCGGCGATGAACCTCCAGGTGATGCCCCTTTCTGAGAAGAAAGCCAAGAGTTGGGCTCTTCGATTGCCTTCCACAGCTCTTTCAAGTCCTGATCAGCTCTCTTGAACGTTTTTGCATTGTCTGAGTATCTGTACTTGTTGGGCAGAACCCATGGGTGCTGCTCTCTGAATGTGAAGCTGGACTGTTGCAGTCTTCCTCCTACACTGAGTAGTTCGTGTTCGTCCAGGCACGGTTTCAGTTCTCTGATTTTACAGTCATTGTTTAGGCTTTTTCCTGCCTTCAGTAGTTTGATCTCCTGTCCAAAACTCTGTTGTTGTGTTACCTTAATCCAGTACTTTTCTGCATCGAACAGTTCGTCAGCAGTCAGTTCACCTTGTATCTTTATGGTTGTACGAGCATTGGCTATGAATCTCTTTATCCAGGCGGTGACTCTGAACACTCTTTTCAGTTTGCTGTACCTTTCAAGCTCCAACACAGGTTCAGTGATTGCTGTGCTGTTTGCTGCGAGTTGTACAGTAACCTGGCAGCTGGACTTGAGTTCTATATTCACCTCTTCCGGAACCTTGTTATCATCAGTCTCTTCGGACTGATTGGGTGATATCAGAATTCTGGGTCCATTCCACCATAGCTCGCTCTGTGTCAAGTTTCGAACAGTTTGTCCTCTTGTAGGGAGGTCAGCTGGATTAGTTTTCCCTTCAATATGTGACCATGACTCTGGATTGGTCAAGGCCTGGATCTCTGTCACTCTGTTCGAAACAAACTGTTTCCATTTCTGAGCTGAGCTGCAAATCCAATGCAGCACGATCATCGAGTCTGTCCACATTTGGATCTGTTTTTCTTCCAATTTCAGTGTGGTCATCAAGTTGTTTGCGAGTCTCGCTCCAATCACAGCTCCCATGAGCTCCAGGCGTGGCAGCGTCATTTTCTTGAGTGGGGCTACCCTGGACTTGGATGCGACTAGACTTGTTGTTTCCCTGTCTTGTGACTCACCTTGCAAGTAAGCTACTGCACTGTAAGCCCTTTCACTTGCATCACAGAACACGTGTAGTTTCAGAGTGTGGCTATTCTGTGGCCGCATGTCTGTTCTGTACCACCTTGGTATGGTGAGCTGGTGTAACTGGGGTAGTTCTGAACACCACTGTTGCCATTCTCGTGTCAGATCAGGTGGTAATTCTTCGTCCCAGCTGAGTCCCCTCTCCCACATTTCCTGGAACATGCACTTGATCCTGATGGTGAAGGGAGTTAAGAAACCAAGAGGGTCGAAGATACGTGCAGACGACTGTAGAACACTTCTCTTTGTGTTTTCCTTTTGCTTTAGAATGCTCAGTAGCGGCCTGAGGTCAAACACAAAGTCATCTGGTTTCGGTCTCCATACTAAACCTAAAACCTTCAGCACTAATCCTTGTGTTTCTAGCGTCAACGGGTGGTCAGTTGTCGTACTCTCCTCCCATTTTGTTTTCAATTCAGGAGAATTGGTCATCCACTTGCAGAGGTCCATGCCTGCAATCGACAGCATTCACTTTGCAGTTGTTGTCACAAGGTAAGCCTCTTCAACATTGTGTGAACTTGCAATGAAATCATCTACATAGAGTGACTCTCTCAGTATCTCTACAACTTCTGGTTGTTCTGTTTCATATTGGTTTAGGTGCTTCCTGATTGTAGCTGCCAGCAAAAATGGACTTGGGGAAGCTCCAAATACCACTCTTTTCATCCTCAGCACACGCAGCTCCTCTTCATTTTCTCCCCTTGGTGGGCCTGTGAGCCATAGAAATCTCACGGCGTCTCTGTCTCTCTCTGCTAGGGATATCTGCAGGAAAGCTTTCTTGATGTCTGCCATGAATGCGATCTCATGTAGTCTGAACTTTATCAGAACGCTGAGCAGATTCGGATTCAGGTTCGGTCCTGTGAGTAGACAGTCATTGAGGGATGGACAGCCATCTTCATGGGACGAGGCATCAAACACCACTCTCAGTTTTGTTGTCACCTTATCTTCTCGGAGTACTGCATGGTGAGGTAAGTAGTATTTTACGTTGTCTGCACTTGATGCGTTGTCCTTGGGCACGTCCTCTGCCATATCCTGTTGTAAGTAGTCCTCTACCACTTCATTGTATCTGCTGTACAACGTCACATCCTTCTTCAGTCTTTTCTTCAGACCTTCAAACCGTTTCTTGGCGATTCTATAGTTGTCTTTGAGTTCTGGCATTTCTCGTTTCCATGGCAACTCCACGTGGTATCGACCATCTTTGAAGGTGGTTGTTTCCTCGAACCTCTGTAGAGCCTCGGTTTCCTCTGGGTTCTGTGTTTTCTCGCTTATAATACCCAGAGACTCAAGCTCCCAGAATGCATGCAGTTGTTTGGAGACTAGTGTGTCTTCATCAAGTGGGATGAACATGCAAGTTGCCTCGGCGACACTTGACATGAACACGGGTCCCTGCACCGACCATCCAAAGGTGCTCTCTAAAGCAACCAGCGTCTCCGTCAGTCGCTCCACTCTGCCTGATACTATCTGCCAGTAGTAGTCTGCTCCTATCAGGACAGAGAGTTCAGGATCATTGTCATCTCCTGGAAAGTCTGCGAGCTGCAGTCCCTTTCTATTGAGCTCATGTCGAATCTGTTCACCAGGAACCTTCATCACAGCTGTGCACACTTGTGGGGTTTCAATTGCCTCTATCTCTATTCTCTGCTGTTTGTCCCAGACATTTTCCAAGATGACTTTCACTGTGTTGCGTTGGGACGTTGCTGGGGCAGAGGAGCCAAACGTGTGAAGAGTGAGTGCCTCTTGTCTGATTACTGGTAGCTTCAAGCCCTTCACAAGGTTTTCATGTATGAAGCTTCTCTGACTGCCTCCATCTAGTAAGCAACGAGCTATCTTCCTGCCCGATGGGCCTTCTACCCATGCCTTTGCCGTTTGTAGCAACACAGTGTTCTGTCCATCTGGTTTCATCTTCACTGAATGGGGAATAACTGAGGAAACAACAGCATCTACAGAAACAGTAGGGGGTTGCACCTCACTCCTCTTACCGGTACACACAGCAACGTGATGTCTACTTCCACATGATGCACATGACACATCTTTGACCTTACAGAATTTTGCTATGTGTCTCTGTCCTAAACATACAAAGCATCTTCCCATTTTCTTTAGTTTCTCTTTGCGTGCAGCAATATTGTGGTCAGGGCAGTTTTCTGATTTGTGGTCTGCACTGTCACAGAATAGACAGTTTTGTTCCTTCTGGCTGGCTGTATGCAGTGCAGCAGTTGGGTCTTTTTGTTTTCATTTCATTGGAGAAGCATGACTTGTTCCATGGTTTGCTCTCTTTCTGTTGGTTGCATGATCTTGTCATTTGTAGCGCTCTCTCCCTGCTCTGAACCTCCTTCTGTAGGAAACTGACAATCTCAGACACTTTCCATTCATCATCTACTCCCCTCTGACGACTATAGTCAAGAGCTATGTCCTCTGGAATCATCTGCAGTAATATTGGGCATAGTAGGCTTCCATAGGTTTCTGACACTACACCCAGTGATTCCAGGCTCCTAATCTGAATTTCACATTCATCATATCGCTGCCTCAATGCATTTAGATCAGAGGATTTCTTCACAGGGGTGAGATTCAGCAGCTTTGACATATGAGCACTAATCACAAGATCTTTCCTTCCAAATCTGCTCTTGAGTAGAGCGATTGCATCATCATAGTTACTGTCTGTTAACATCAGTCCTGCTACTGCCTTTGCAGCTGGTCCAGTGAGATATGTTTTCAGATAGGTAAACTTCTCTTTATTACACAGTGAATCATTGTTGTGAATAGCAGTCTCATACTGGCTCCAAAACTCCTGCCACATACTGACATCTCCATAGAATTTCTCAATAATCAACTTTGGTAGCCTTACTGATTGCCTCTGTGATCTGTTGGAGTTAGCGTCACTCACCCGTGCTGGTAGTGGATTGAGATCCTGGTTTTTCTTTATCACTCGTTGTGCACGGCTCTTAAGCATGATAACGCGCTCTTTGTAATCCTCCGTGCATGCAATCTCTGCCTCCAATCCCTCCAATGGCGTTAACTGTTCAATTCCACGATCCAGTTCAAACAATCTGTTCTCCTTAGCTGACAGCAATTCCAACAATGTACTCAAGTGATCGGTATCCGGATTCGACTGGGATATTTCCACGTCAATCTGATTCAAAATCCGTGTTGTGGCACCTCGAATGGTACCCCGCTTTCGTCTCATTCTTTCGGTTTCATGCCGGCGTTCCTCCTCAGCCATTTCAGCCGCTTCTTCGTCGCAGCTCATATCCCGGGTTTCGGCACCAAAAATATGGAATAACTATCTTCAAAGTAATGACTCGGGACGTCGGGTTTGATATGAAAGCTTCTTTTAGTAATAATTCTTGATCACGTTACATTTAACAACTTTAGATTCTACAGAGCAATGCAAGTAAGATGCTAGCGCAAAGGAGCCAAATAATCACCTGTTAATTGCACTTAACTAGCGCGTTCACTCACTACTTCCTGTCGCAAGGCATTCTGGAACTTGCAGTCAAAAGCGTAATTCAATACTAACCAATACAATTACATACGTAAATAACTGTAAAGAAATATCTTTAGATACAGCTCAATGAATTAACTTAAACATTAACTCTGTAACACATTAAAGTTACAACACTAGGCAGCTCTCGGCTGTGCTTCCCTTTGTAGTCTGTAATAGTTGGCAAGCGCTGCCACATCCGACGAGCATCAGAGCCGGTGTAGTACGATTCGATCTTAGTCCTGTATTGACGCTTTGCCTATTTGATGGTTCGTCGGAGGGCATAGCGGGATTTCTTATAAGCTTCCGGGTTAGAGTCCCGCTCCTTGAAAGCGGCAGCTCTACCCTTTAGCTCAGTGCGAATGTTACCTGTAATCCATGGCTTCTGTTTGGGGTATGTACGTACAGTCATTGTGGGGATGACATCACCGATGCACTTGTTGATGAAGCCAGTGACTGATGTGGTGTAATCCTCAATGCCATCGGGAGAATCCCAGAACATATTCCAGTCTGTGCTAGCAAAACAGTCCTGTAGTTTAGCATCTGCTTCACCTGACCACTTTTGTATAGACCGAGTCACTGGGGCTTCCTGCTTTAATTTTTGCTTGTAAGCAGGAATCAGGAGGATATAATTATGGTCAAATTTGCCAAATGGAGGGCGAGGGAGAGCTTTGTACGCGTCTCTGTGTGTGGAGTACAGGTGGTCTAGAGTTTTTTTCCCTCTGATTGCACATTTAATATGTTAATAGAAATTAAGTGGAACTTATTTAAGTTTCCCTGCATTAAAGTCTCCGGCCACTAGGAGCGCCGCCTCTGGGTTAGCGGTTTCTTGTTTGCTTATTTCCTTATACAGCACCCGTCTGTGGTGGTAAATCAACAGCCACGAAAAGTATAGCTGAAAACTCTCTAGGCAAATAGAGTGGTCTGCATTTTATCACAAGATACTCTACTTCAGGCGAGCAAAATCTAGAGAATTCCTTAGATTTTGTGCACCAGCTGTTGTTTACAAATATGCACAGACCGCCGGTGCAGCGTATATCCCACTAGCTGAATATCCATGTCATCATTCAGCCATGATTCCGTAAAACATAAGATATTACAATTTTTGATGTCCCGTTGGTAGGATATTTGTGATCGTACCTCATCTAATTTATTTTCCAATGATTGCACGTTGGCGAGTAATATTGACGGTAACGGCAGCTTTCCCACTCGCCTTCTGCGGATCCTTACAAGGCATCCCGCTCTGTGTCCTCTGTACCTGCGTCTCTTCCTCTTGCCAATAACTGGGATGTTGGTCTTGTCGGGTGTTAGGAGAATGTCCTGTGCGTCCTGCTTGTTGAAGAAAAAATCTTTGTCTAATCCGAGGTGAGTGATCGCTGTCCTGATATCCAGAAGCTCTTTTTTGCCGTAAGATACGGTTGCAGAAACATTATGTACAAAATAAGTTACAAATAACGCAAAAAAAACATAATAGCACAATTGGTTGGGCGCCCGTAAAACTGCTGCCATTTCTCCTGGCGCCATTTATTACATTTTATTAAAGATTAAAGTTAGACAGGTAACTCTTTATCCACATTATAGTAGGGGGTGTAAAGCCATAACACATACGTTTTTCCAGCAACAGACTATGATAATAATGTCAAAAGCCCCACTGAAGTCTAACAAAACTTATGAATGGCACAAATACACAATCCATGTCTCAATGCTTAAAAATCCTTCTTTAACTTGTCTTCTCCCCTTGCTCTACACTGATTGAAGTGAATTTAACAAGTGACATCAATGAAGTCTAACAAAACCCTATGAATGGCACAAATACACAATCCATGTCTCAAGGCTTAAAAATCCTTCTTTAATCTGTCTCCTCCCCTTCATCTACACTGATTGAAGTGCATTTAACAAGTGACATCAATGAAGTCTCACAAAACCCTATGAATGCAACAAATACACAATCCATGTCTCAAGGCTTTAAAATCCTTCTTTGTCTCCTCACCTTCATCTACACTGATTGAAGTGCATTTAACAAGAGACATCAATAAGGGATCATAGCTTTCACCTGGATTCACCTGGTCAGTCTATGTAATGGAAAGAGCAGGTGTTCTTAATGTTTTCTATACTCAGTGTACACTGGAGTTGCTTACCAAGACGACATTGAATGTTCCTGAGTGGCCTAGTTACAGTTTTAAATTAAATCATCTTGAAAATCTAGGCAAGACTTGAAAATGGCTGTCCAGCAATGATCTACAACAAACTTGACAGAGCTTGAAGACTTAAAAAAAACAAATCAGGCCAAATATTGTACAATCAAGGTGTGCAAAGCTTCCAGGGACAGATTCCAATTTAGGAAATTACGCCTTTCTTATGCATGCCTTTCCTACGCACTTCTTAGTAGTTGGTATTCAGACTTACCTTATGCAGGTGCATAACGGGCTTTGCAGGCGAGGTTACCTTGCACGCGCTGAATAAATGTAATTCAACCATTGAAAACCCTCCCACTTACTGGCCAACAGATTTTCTCGTGGAGTTTTCATTATATAGGGTTTTCAGTACCTTGATCTTAAGCCATCCCTTTAAATAAGGTGTACCTTTAATTATAATTTGGTCGACAGAGTCAATAGAACACATTGAGAGAAGGGGTTCAGAAAATAGGGATCAATGAAAGAATGCCATCTATGCATCTTCATCTCAGTTTCAGCACCAACTGGTAGATTAAAAAAATCTTTTAGATTATTTAGGCACATTTTAGGGCTAGGAAAGTACGTATGAATGATTAAACAAAATGTTTTGGAGAGCCTTTACGTAGAAAATATATTGCTGAATAAAAAATACAGTGGTTTGATTCATTCTGAAAGTTGTCATATTCAAGTTCAAACCATGAAATATTGGAAGGTGGAAAAGGATGTACAATAGGGGTTGAACAGTAGTTCTATGAATCTACCCTAATCCTCACTAATCATGGAACTGTATGACAACGCTCCAGTCATCGTGAACCATGCGCCAGGCTCCAGGTTTAACCTGCTACGTGTCGTCGGAGTTCCATAATGATTCAAGTAGGCTACATTATCCCAAATTAGCAGACGTAACAGAGGAAAGAAACGTTAACGGAATGGAATGATGCAAAATGTAAGCTACAAATTGTTTCAGCCCTATAGAAGCCTATAGCTTGGGTGTCCTAATTTCATCCAGGAAAATTATGAGGGTACACAATTAAAATTCTGAATAACGGAACAGCTATTTATAGACTATTTCACTGTAGAAAAGGGGCTGCAATACATGCCATATTGATATGATTTTCAGTTTGCATTCCATATGGCTGGTTTCACATTCGTCTCCAGGAATCATAAGAAAAAATAATCTAAAACTATTGTTTGTGTATTTATTATTTACCCAAACGGATTAATAATTTACCTAGCTCTTATCAATAGCTCTTATTCATTTATAAATGATAGGTCATGGAGAATGCTGTTATTTCTATCTGAAAAAATTAAGTAGATGCTTTTTCCACTTGGAACCGGTAGGTTCGCCCGACCATTCTCATGGTTTCCTCACACGTAAAGGTGGTGGAATTAAGTCATGGTCAGAATATGGCTTATCTGTAGACACACCTCCGCCAAACCTTCATTTCTGAGATCTCCACCCTAAACAAATAGTGGGTGAATAGCATTCTATTCTCGTGCTTAAGTTCAAGGTCAGAATACGCATAGAGAGAAAACTGCATAAAAAGGGAATAACGTTCCATTTAAGTGTGCTTAACTCAGGTCGCAATTGGGGCCTTAGAGACTTACCCAAAAGACTCACAGCTGTAATCGCTGCCAAAGGTGATTCTAACACGTATTGACTCACAGGGTTGAATACTTATCTAATCAAGATATATTAGTGTTTTATTTTTGAATTTTTCTTACACTTTGACATTACAGAGCATTTTGTGTACATAAAAAAAAATTCAAAAACAAAGTACATTTTTATCCCAATTTGTAACACAACAAAATGTGGAAAAAGTCAAGGGGTGTGAATACTTTTTGAAGGCACTGTAACTTATTTAAACAGCTGGAGTTAGTCTTAAATTAACAGGGTCAAAAACATTTTTGACAAAGATACAGTATACTGTCATAGAGAGGTTTCTGATATCTAATTGTATTTCTTTCTCTGGAGAGATCCAATCAAAGACACACTTTTAGAAGTTGTGTTCTCCTTGGCATTTCGTTCAATGGCTGTCATTTGAGAATCTGACACAAACAGAACAAGTGGGCTGGAAATCGGACTGGTATGTGGGGATTTAGAAAGATAAAAACATTTCTTCAGTTTCTTATGTTTCATGTTGGATAAGTCTGTCCTAGTGTATTGCTGATATATATTCAGTAATGGAAGTAATCATAGAAAAACCCAACATCACCAGTGAACTTAAAGGCTGTGACCATTAACAGGACATGTTTCTAGACTACAGTTAGAGAATAACTATGGCCGGGATTCAATCCAAGGTGCTCTATAGTGCAGGCCACTAAACAGCCGACAATGCACCTTTTAAAGGCATTTGTACAGATCGCATTCATGGCAAATGCTGCGCATGTCGGCTCAACTGTAAATTACCTTTAAAAGTATGCTATAGTCCAAGGCGCTATAGAGCTTTGAATTGAATCACAGCCTATATCTCTGAAGCTGAAAAAGATGCTAAAACCATCAGCAAGTCTTCTCTTCTCTCATTTTTCCCTTCTTTCTCTCATTTTTTACCTGTCTCTGGACCTCCACCAGGTTGTATGGGAGGGCCCCTTCCTCTAGTGGAGCAATCCTGTCAATGTCCAACAGACCAACACGGCTGGAAGAGAGGAGGAGAGAGGGAAAAGTTTCAAACGGTTCTACCATTTAAATGCTTCTGACATTTTCCTTCTGACCCTGGTAAGATTTTCAACGATACTTGATATTCAACAATATCAATGACCAACTACATCCCTCTCCCTCATTCTCTCTTTCCCTCGCTGCATCCAAACAAAACAAAAACATTTGTCCGTGATTCTGGGGACATCTCCAACTCTGTGCATGCGCCCCAGCGTCCACATAACATCTCTGTGACGTTCCCAGATTTGGGAGCAGCTCAATCCCCTCCGATTATTGGGAACAATTATCTCCTGCATCTCCAATCAGAGGCTGGGGAGACTATTAAAGTATCCCATTGCCCAGAAATAATAATCAGGTGCTCAGAGAGGGCACAAATTACTGGCACTCTACGCCGCCGGTCGACCCTATGGAGCAAGAGAAATGGGAACGTGAGCCGTGTACAGTTAGAAGAACCGCTGGCGTTCCGTGTGGACTCCCCTTCCCCTGTGTGTGTGTATGCTCTTGTGTATGTGTCTCCTCTTCCTCAGACAAATGCTGAGTTTTGAAGGCTTATTTGAGTGAAAGGGGATTCAGAAGAGTCATGTCTGGCTCATTTGATCAGGCTGCAGTGAAAGCAGACATTTTGGAAGAAGAACGACCGGGTATGACGAGCTCCAGTGATCCAATGACAACCACATGGATTAATGGGACAGGCTATTGAGACCCAATAAACTGAAAACTAGTATTAACTACAACAGTACATGCTAATGTGGAAATACAATCAGAGGAATGGACTACACTATGCAGTATCAATGACTGTGGGAAAATGTTTCCCCTAATATGAAGCTTCATTCAATATTGCTGGAATTCAATGATTTAAAACTGAGGTTGAGAGGGCTTATCATGTATGATCTGTTTTGCATAATTATGTATCTTGAACGCAACTGTAATTAAGCTATTAAACTGAATAGGGCTATCTATTTTAGGCCTAGCCTTGTCATCTGTGTGTGTATGTGTGTGTGTGGGGGGGTGTGTGTGACTCACCCCCGGGACTCAGAGAGGTCGGCCAGTTGGAACAGGATGTCCACCTCCATCGGAGTCACCTGACCAAACCTCTGGGACGCAATGATGAACTCCTCTGTTACAGGAGAGAAGGAGAGGAGAGGAGGAGACGAAGAGGAGAGGAGAGCAGAGGAGAGAAGAGGAGAGGAAATGAGAGGAGAGGAAAGAAGAGCAGACAAAGAGGAGAGAAGAGAAGAGGAAATGAGAGGAGAGAAGAGGAGTGTGATGGATACTCCCACTTTATTTATCTTTGATTTATACAGGTGATCCCAGTTGAGAATAAAATCTCTCTTTCCCACAAGTCCAACGTCCTATACACAAATACAGTGTTTGAGATAATCCCCTTAAATTAGTTCCCACATGTATTTCCTGTTTACAAAGCCTTATTGAATTAACTTAATCTGTTCTTTAGACAGACAGAAAGTGTACAGTAGGGGAAGTGTTAGGTACATAATGAACAGGTTGATAACTGGCTTGGGTTACATCCCAAATGACATTCTATTTCCCTATTTAGTGCACTACTTTTGACCAGGGCTGGTATCTGGTATTGAGTGACCAGCTTATTCAAGGACACTGCCCTGGCTGTGTCATGACACACATAAACTCAGCAAAAAAAGAAACATCCTCTCACTGTCAACTGCGTTTATAATTATTTATTTATTTATTATTATTTTTTAATACATTTTACCCTTTTCTCCCCAATTTTCATGGTATCCAATTGCTAGTAATTACTATCTTGTCTCATCGCTACAACTCCCGTACGGGCTCGGGAGAGACAAAGGTCGAAAGCCATGCGTCCTCCGAAACACAACCCAACCAAGCCGCACTGCTTCTTAACACAGCGCGCCTCCAACCCGGAAGCCAGCCGCACCAATGTGTCGGAGGAAACACTGTGCACCTGGCTCCCTTGGTTAGCGCGCACTGCGCCCGGCCCGCCACAGGAGTCGCTGGTGCGCGATGAGACAAGGATATCCCTACCGGCCAAACCCTCCCTAACCCGGACGATGCTAGGCCAATTGTGCGTCGCCCCACGGACCTCCCGATCGCGGCCGGCTGCGACAGAACCTGGGCGCGAACCCAGAGTCTCTGGTGGCGCAGCTAGCGCTGCGATGCAGTGCCCTAGACCACTGCGCCAACCAGGAGGCCCCAACTGCATTTATTTTCAACAAATTGTGTAAATATTTGTATGAACATAACAAGATTCAACAACTGAGACATAAACTGAACAAGTTCCACAGACATGTGACTAACAGAAATTGAATAATGTGTCCCTGAACAAAGGGGGGTCAAAATCAAAAGTAACAGTCTGTATCTGGCGTGGCCACCAGCTGCATTAAGTACTGTAGTGCATCTCCTCCTCATGGACTGCACCAGATTTGCCAGTTCTTGCTGTGATATGTTACCCCACTCTTCCACCAAGGTACCTGCAAGTTCCCAGACATTTCTGGGGGGGAATGGCCCTAGCCCTCACCCTCCAATCAAATCAAATCAAATCAAATTTTATTTGTCACATACACATGGTTAGCAGATGTTAATGCGAGTGTAGCGAAATGCTTGTGCTTCTAGTTCCGACAATGCAGTAATAACCAACAAGTAATCTAACCTAACAATTCCACAACTACTACCTTATACACACAAGTGTAAAGGGATAAAGAATATGTACATAAAGATATATGAATGAGTGATGGTACAGAACGGCATAGGCAAGATGCAGTAGATGGTATAGAGTACAGTATATACATATGAGATGAGTAATGTAGGGTATGTAAACATAAAGTGGCATAGTTTAAAGTGGCTAGTGATACATGTATTACATAAAGATGGCAAGATGCAGTAGATGATATAGAGTACAGTATATACATATACATATGAGATGAGTAATGTAGGGTATGTAAACATTATATTAAGTGGCATTGTTTAAAGTGGCTAGTGGTACATTTTTACATAATTTCCATCAATTCCCATTATTAAGTGGCTGGAGTTGAGTCAGTATGTTGGCAGCGGCCGCTAAATGTTAGTGGTGGCTGTTTAACAGTCTGATGGCCTTGAGATAGAAGCTGTTTTTCAGTCTCTCGGTCCCTGCTTTGATGCACCTGTACTGACCTCGCCTTCTGGATGATAGCGGGGTGAACAGGCAGTGGCTTGGGTGGTTGTTGTCCTTGATGATCTTTATGGCCTTCCTGTGACATCGGGTGGTGTAGGTGTCCTGGAGGGCAGGTAGTTTGCCCCCGGTGATGCGTTGTGCAGACCTCACTACCCTCTGGAGAGCCTTACGGTTGTGGGCGGAGCAGTTGCCGTACCAGGCGGTGATACAGCCCGACAGGATGCTCTCGATTGTGCATCTGTAGAAGTTTGTGAGTGCTTTTGGTGACAAGCCGAATTTCTTCAGCCTCCTGAGCCTTCTTCACAACGTTGCGTTCTTCAGCTGCTGCGCCTTCTTCACAACGCTGTCTGTGTGGGTGGACCAATTCAGGTTGTCCGTGATGTGTACACCGAGGAACTTAAAACTTTCCACCTTCTCCACTACTGTTCCGTCGATGTGGATAGGGGGGTGCTCCCTCTGCTGTTTCCTGAAGTCCACAATCATCTCCTTTGTTTTGTTGACGTTGAGTGTGAGGTTATTTTCCTGACACCACACTCCGAGGGCCCTCACCTCCTCCCTGTAGGCCGTCTCCTCGGGCAATCCAACAGGTCCCAGACGTGCTCAATAGGATTGAGATCCGGGATCTTCGCTGGCCATGGCCGAACACTGACATTCCTGTCTTGCAGGAAATCATGCACAGAACTAGCAGTATGGCTGGTGGCATTGTCATGCTGGAGGGTCATGTCAGGATGAGCCTGCAGGAAGGGTACCATGTGAGGGAGGAGGATGTCTTCCCTGTAACGCACAGCGTTGAGATTGCCTGCAATGACAACAAGCTCAGTCTGATGATGCTGTGAGACACCATGACGGACCCTCCACCTCCAAATCGATCCCGCTCCAGAGTACAAGCCTCGGTGTAAAGCTCATTCCTTTAACGATAAACGCAAATCTGACCATCACCCCTGGTGAGACAAAACCGCGACTCGTCAGTGAAGAGCACTTTTTGCCAGTCCTGTCTGGTCCAGCCCATAGGCGACATTGTTGCCATTGATGTCTGATGAGGTCCTGCCTTACAACAGGCGTACAAACACTCAGTCCAGCCTCTCTCAGCCTATTGCGGACAGTCAGCACTGATGGAGGGATTGTGCATTCCTGGTGTAACTCGGGCAGTTGTTGTTGCCATCCTGTACCTGTCCCGCAGGTGTGATGTTCGGATGTACCGATCCTGTGCAGGTGTTACACGTGGTCTGACACTGCGAGAATGATCAGCTGTCCGTCCTGTCTCCCTGTAGCGCTGTCTTAGGCATCTCACAGTACGGACATGGCAGTTTATTGCCCTGGCCACATCTGCAGTTCTTATGCCTCCTTGCAGCATGCCTAAGGCACGTTCACGCAGATGAGCAGGGACCCTGGGCATCTTTCTTGTGGTGTTTTTCAGAGTCAGTAGAAAGGCATTTTTAGTGTCCTAAGTTTTCATAACTGTGACCTTAATTGCCTACCGTCTGTAAGCTGTTAGTGTCTTAACGACCGTTCCACAGGTGCATGTTCATTAATTGTTTATGGTTCATTGAACAAGCATGGGAAACAGTGTTTAAACCCTTTACAATGAAGATCTGTGAAGTTATTTGGATTTTTACGAATTATCTTTGAAAGACAGGGTCCTGAAAAAGAGACGTTTCTTTTTAGGCTGAGTTTATATATTCAGTAGAGCAGAGATCAGATAGCTCAGTTTACTCCCAGACATCAACTCACTCTCAGTCTATATACAAAGATCATCTGACTGTCTATACAGAAACATCATCTGACAATCTATACAGAAAGATCATCTGACAGTCTATACACAAAGATCATCTGACAGTCTATACACAAAGATCATCTGACAGTCTATACAGAAAGATCATCTGACAGTCTATACAGAAAGATCATCTGACTGTCTATACACAAAGATCATCTGACAGTCTATACACAAAGATCATCTGACAGTCTATACAGAAAGATCATCTGACAGTCTATACAGAAAGATCATCTGACTGTCTATACAGAAAGATCATCTGACTGTCTATACAGAAAGATCATCTGACAGTCTATACACAAAGATCATCTGACTGTCTATACAGAAAGATCATCTGACTGTCTATACAGAAAGATCATCTGACTGTCTATACAGAAAGATCATCTGACTGTCTATACACAAAGATCATCTGACAGTCTATACACAAAGATCATCTGACAGTCTATACACAAAGATCATCTGACAGTCTATACAGAAATATCATCTGACAGTCTATACACAAATATCATCTGACAATCTATACACAAAGATCATCTGACAGTCTATACAGAAAGATCTACACTACCGTTCATAAGTTTGGGGTCACTTAGAAATGTCCTTATTTTTGAAAGAAAAGCACATTTTTTGTCCATAAAAATAACATAAAATTGATCCGAAATACAGTGTAGACATTGTTATTGTTGTAAATGACTGTTGTAGCTGGAAATGGCAGATTTTTTATGGAATATCTACATAGGCGTACAGAGGCCCATTATCAGCAACCATGACTCCTGTGTTCCAATGGCACGTTGTGTTAGCTAATCCAAGTTAATCATTTTAAAATGCTAATTAATCACTAGAAAACTATTTAACAATTATGTTAGCACAGCTGAAAACTGTTGTTCTGATTAAAGAAGCAATAAAATTGGCCTTCTTTAGACTAGTTAAGTATCTGGAGCATCAGCATTTGTGGGTTCGATTACAGGCTCAAAAATACCTTTCTTCTGAAACTTGTCAGTCTATTCTTGTTCTGAGAAAAGAAGGCTATTCCATGCGAGAAATTGCCAAGAAACTGAAGCTCTTGTACAACACTGTGTACTACTCCCTTCACAGAACAGCGCAAACTGACTCTAACCAGAATAGAAAGAGGAGTGGGAGGCCCCGGTGAACAACTGAGTAAGAGGACAAGTACATTAGAGTGTCTAGTTTGAGAAACAGATGCCTCACAAGTCCTCAACTGGCAGCTTCATTAAATAGTACCCGCAAAACACCAGTCTCAACGTCAACAGTGAAGAGGCAACTCCGCGATGATGGCCTTCTAGGCAGAGTTCCTCTGTCCAGTGTCTGTGTTCTTTGCCCATCTTCATCTTTTCTTTTTATTGGCCAGTCTGAGATATGGCTTTTTCTTTGCAACTCTGCCTAGAAGGCCACCATCCCGGAGTCGCCTCTTCACTGTTGATGTTGAGACTGGTGTTTTGTGGGACTCAGCATTTCCACATCACTATACCATCCCTTACAGTTGTCCGGGGCAGCTCTATTAGGACATACATTTGACAAACTGAGTTGTTGGAAAGGTGGCATCCTATGACGGTGTTACGTTGTAAGTCTCCCAGCTCCTCAGTAAGGCCATTCTACTGACAATGTTTGTCTATGGAGATGGCATGGCTGTGTGCTCGATCATATACACCTGTCACCAACAGGTGTTGCTGAATCCACTAATTTGAAGGGGTGTTCACATACTCTTACATATATTGTGTATATTCCATGTAGCAGACCACAGAACGAGTTGCATTCATTTCATTGAAGTGAATGTTGTAATCAGCCCTGCCCTAAGAAATGAGGGCGTGGGGGGCGGTAACCACAGCGATGACGTTCCAAACCAAAACAGTGGCCCCGCCTCACATACGGAATCAATCAGGCCGGTCGGTGGGGGTCACAGAGGGTGGGGGTGGGAGCGAGAGAGAGATGGAGACGTGGAGCTCTGCACGCACAGACCAGGTCCCAGTAGAGCCTAATGACTGTGGCTGGGGGTGCACCACAGCCCAGCCACGGCCACGCCACGGTGGGAACAGCCAAGGGAACTCAGGCCCACACCCCCGATAAGGCCCCGATAGCATCACACTCACATACCCAGAACCCAGAACCCCAGAGCCATGTGGTGGACTGACCTACTCAGCATCAAGAGAGAAAGAGAGAACCAAGCCTACAGTGCTCAGCTTATACCAGACAGGGAGAGACATTGGTACAGTTCAACAACTGGCCTCTGAGGTAGAGAGGGAGAGAGAGAAATTATGTGGAGGGGGGCTGTTGAGCTAATTGCTAACTCTGACTTAACACATGTTAACTGCCATTCTTATTTTTTTATTTTACCTTTATTTAACTAGACAAGTTAGTTAAGAACAAATTCTTATTTTCAATGACGGCCTGGGAACAGTGGGTTAACTGCCTTGGACAGGGGCAGAACGACAGATTTTTTACCTTGCAACCTTTCGGTTACTAGTCCAACGCTCTAACCACTAGGCTACCTGCCACCCGTCATATCACGTCAAATCCTGACATATTGTGTATGTTTATCCTTTCCTCTATGCTATTTGTGATTTGTGAAACAACTGTTAGTTTGGTCCTGGCCGTTTACCCTCTAATGGTTTAGGGTAGAATTTGGGCAGGGTTAGCTGATCCTAGATCTGTGACTCAGGGGAAACTCCTAGCCAAACCAGAGCCAGAGAGGATGTGTCACAGACAGGCCCAGTGAGAGACCCGCCACTGCTGCTGAGAATTCTGGGTCAACTTCCCATGTGTCTATTGGGACGCATCCAGCAGGGCCAATCAAATGTAGACAAGGAGGAGGAGGTGGGGGGTGGGGAGTGGAAAAAAGAAAACAAACAAAACAACTAAAAACACACAACCACATTCTCTGTGTGTGTGTGTGTGTCTGTGTACGCATGTATGCTGTGTGTGCGTGCGTGCATGAACGTATCTGATTATGTGTGCGTGCGTGCGTGCATGTGTGTTAGCGTATGTATGTCTACCAACCTTTAGTGACTTCCAGGACTCTACTGCTCCCAGCCAGTGTGGTGTAGATCTTCCTAATGACATCCATGTTGTTCAGAAGAGAGTTGAAGCCGTTAAAGTAGGAAAAACTGACCTGGTGAGATGTACTGCCCCCGGCCGCCTGGGAGAGAGAGAGGAGGTAGGGAGAAGGGGGGGAGGGAAGCAGAGGGAGAGAGAGGGAGAGAAAACACAACCCATATTTATGTTTAACTATTTGCACATCGTTACAACACTGAATATATACATAATATGACATTTGAAATGTCTTTGGTAACTTCTGTGAGTGTAATGTTTACTGTTAATTTGTATTTTTATTGTTTATTTCACTTTTGTTTATTATGTACTGCACTTGCTTTGGCAATGTTAACATATGTTTTATTTACGGTGTTGGGAAAGGAGATCGTTGTCAACACACACAGAGAGAGACAGGCACGCATGCACACACACACAAACACACACACCATACACACACAAACTGGCTTTCCAGAGAGGAGAGGAGAGCGGTAGTCATCAGGCTCTGTTTAATGAAGTGCTTCTCTAATGAGGATGGAAGGCTGGAGTAAAGCAGAGAAAATAGAACGAGGTAACGCTTAAAACAGAGACTCAAAACGTTCCAGTTGGCTAGTACCCACTGCACACATTCCTTCCAGCCCACAACACAACTCTTTCATCGTTACACACGGCGTCTTGATTTAAGTCTGTTTAAAAGTACTTAAAAGCACTTGATGGCGTCAATGTGTTGGTGTCCCGTTTAATACGAGTATTTACATTTTCTCAGATGGAATGATTCATTAAAGTAACGTGGATGAAATATTGCAGATATTCATCTTGTACTATTTTGAATAGCGGGGGTGTGGAGAAAATCGTGGAAAACCATCCTTTTCACTAGATGGCGCTGTTTGCTTTACAGACACAGCAGTGAGCCCACCACAGCTTGCAGTGAGGAAGAGAAGCCATCTGCAGAAGAAGGGAGGAAGCTTCTCCTCTCCTCCACTCCTCTCCTGACAGAAAGGCACATTTATCCACGTCCAAAAACCCAGCAGCCTCACACTGTTCACTGAAACATCATATTACTGTGCCCTAGCCATGACATCTACACCCTAACATCTACACCCTAGCCATGACATCTACACCCTAGCCATGACATTTACACTCTAGCCATGACATCTACACCCTAGCCATGACATCTACACCCTAGCCATGACATCTACACCCTAGCCATGACATCTACACCCTAGCCATGACATTTACACACTAGCCATGACATCTACACCCTAGCCATGACATCTACACCCTAGCCATGACATTTACACACTAGCCATGACATGTACACCCTAGCCATGACATCTACACCCAAGCCATGACATTTACACACTAGCCATGACATCTACACCCAAGCCATGACATTTACACCTTAGCCATGACATCTACACCCTAGCCATGGCATTTACACCCTAGTCATGACATCTACACCCTAGTCATGACATTTACACCCTAGTCATGACATCTACACCCTAGCCATGACATTTACACCCTAGTCATGACATCTACACCCTAGCCATGACATTTCCACCCTAGCCATGACATTTACACACTAGCCATGACATCTACACCCAAGCCATGACATTTACACCCTAGCCATGACATTTACACCCTAGCCATGACATTTACACCCTAGCCATGACATTTACACACTAGCCATGACATTTACACCCTAGCCATGACATTTACACCCTAGCCATGACATTTACACACTAGCCATGACATTTACACACTAGCCATGACATTTACACCCTAGCCATGACATTTACACACTAGCCATGACATTTACACCCTAGCCATGACATTTACACCCTAGCCATGACATTTACACACTAGCCATGACATTTACACACTAGCCATGACATTTACACCCTAGCCATGACATTTACACCCTAGCCATGACATTTACACCCTAGCCATGACATTTACACCCTAGTCATGACATCTACACCCTAGCCATGACATTTCCACCCTAGCCATGACATTTACACACTAGCCATGACATCTACACCCAAGCCATGACATTTCCACCCTAGTCATGACATATACACCCTAGCCATGACATCTACACCCTAGCCATGACATTTACACCCTAGCCATGACATTTACACACTAGCCATGACATCTACACCCAAGCCATGACATTTACACCCTAGCCATGACATTTACACCCTAGTCATGACATTTACACCCTAGTCATGACATATACACCCTAGCCATGACATTTACACCCTAGTCATGACATATACACCCTAGCCATGACATCTACACCCTAGCCATGACATCTACACCCTGGCCATGACATTTAAACACTAACCATGACATGTACACCCTAACCATGACATTTACACCCTAGCCATGACATCAACACCCTAGCCATGACATGTACACCCTAGCCATGACATGTACACCCTAGCCATGACATGTACACCCTAGCCATGACATTTACACCCTAGCCATGACATGTACACCCTAGTCATGACATATACACCCTAGCCATGACATTTACACCCTAGCCATGACATCTACACCCTAGCCATGACATTTAAACACTAACCATGACATGTACACCCTAGCCATGACATTTACACCCTAGCCATGACATCTACACCCTGGCCATGACATTTAAACACTAACCATGACATTTACACCCTAGCCATGACATCAACACCCTAGCCATGACATGTACACCCTAGCCATGACATTTACACCCTAGCCATGACATCTACACCCTAGCCATGACATGTACACCCTAGCCATGACATCTACACCCTAGCCATGACATCAACACCCTAGCCATGTGTAGTGTGTGTAGAGTGTGTAGTGTGTGTGTGTAGAGTGTGTAGTGTGTGTAGAGTGTGTGTAGAGTGTAGAGTGTGTAGTGTGTGTAGTGTGTGTAGAGTGTGTAGAGTGTGTGTAGAGTCTATAGATTGTGTGTAGTGTGTGTAGTGTGTAGTGTGTGTAGAGTGTGTGTAGAGTTTATAGAGTATGTAGTGTGTGTAGAGGGCGTAGAGTGTGTGTAGAGTGTATAGAGTATGTAGTGTGTGTAGAGTGTGTAGTGTGTGTAGAGTGTGTAGTGTGTGTAGAGTGTGTGTAGAGTTTATAGAGTATGTAGAGTGTAGAGTGTGTGTAGAGTTTATAGAGTATGTAGTGTGTAGAGTGTGTGTAGTTTATAGAGTATGTAGTGTATGTAGTGTGTGTAGCGTGTGTAGAGTGTGTGCAGAGTATGTGTAGAGTTTATAGAGTATGTAGTGTGTGTAGAGTGTGTGTAGAGTGTGTGTAGAGTGTGTGTAAAGTTTATAGAGTATGTAGTGTGTGTAGAGTGTGTAGAGTGTGTGTAGAGTGTATAGAGTATGTAGTGTATGTAGTGTGTGTAGAGTGTGTAGAGTGTGTGTAGAGTGTGTGTAGAGTTTATAGAGTATGTAGTGTATGTAGTGTGTGTAGTGTGTGTAAGAGTGTGTAGGTTTGGTTCCACACACAGCCTTGTGTTTAATGAGCCTGTAATGGAAGTGAGTGTGTGTTTACTAACATGGACCCAGAGATGGCTGGATTATGAGGTAAACATTGTGGGAGAAATGACAGAGTTCACTAGGTGTTTATAAAACAGGCTAGACATGGAGGGAGACACACACACACACACAGTGACATGTGAGACATACATTACCAGTCAAAAGTTTGGACACACCTACTCATTCAAGGGTTTGTCTTTATTTGTACTATTTTCTACATTGTAGAATAATAGTGAAGACATCAAAACTATGAAATAACACATATGGAATCATGTAGTAACCAAAAAAGTTTTGAAACAAATCCAAATATATTTCTTGTTTTAAATTCTTCAAAATAGCCACCCTTTGCCTTGACGACAGCTTTGCACACACTTGGCATTCTCTCAACCAGCTTCATGAGGTAGTCACCTGGAATGCATTTCAATTAACAGGTGTGCCTTGTTAAAAGTTAGTTTGTGGAATTTCTTTCCTTCTTAATGCTTTGAGCCAATCAGTTGTGTTGTGACAAGGTAGGGGTGGTATACAGAAGATAACCATGTACATGTTATGGCAAGAACAGCTCAAATAAGCAAACAGAAAGACAGTCCATCATTACTTTAAAACATGAAGCTCAGTCAATACGGAACATGTCAAGAACTTCTAAAGTTTCTATGATGAGCGCTATGATGAAGCGCTATGATGAAACTGGCTTTCATGAGGACCGCCATAGGAAATGAAGACCCAGAGTTACCTCTGCTGCAGAGGATAAATTCATTAGAGTTACCAGCCTCAGATTGCAGCCCAAATAAATGCTTCACAGAGTTCAAGTAACAGACATCTCAACATCAACTGTTCAGAGGAGACTGTGTGAATCAGGCCTTCATGGCCGATTTGCTGCAAAAAAAAACACTACTAAAGGACACCAATAAGAAGAAGAGACTTGGTTGGGTCAAGAAACAAGAACAATGGACATTAGACCTCATGAGTCCAAATGAGAGATTTTTGGTTCCATACGCCGTGTCTACGCCGTGTCGCGCTGTGACACGCAGAGTAGGTGAACGGATGATCTGAGCATGTGTGGTTCTCACCGTGAAACACGGAGGAGGTGGTGTGATGCTGTGGGGGTGCTTTGCTGGTTACACTGTCTGTGATTTATTTAGAATTCAAGGCACACTTAACCAGCATGGCTACCACAGCATTCTGCAGCGATACGCCATCCCATCTGGTTTGCGCTTAGTGGGACTAACATTTGTTTTTCAATAGGACAATGACCCAAAACACACCTCCAGGCTGTGTAAGGGCTATTTGACCAAGAAGGAGAGTGATGGAGTGCTGCATCAGATGAGCTGGGTCCACAATCAACCGACCTCAACCCAATTTGGGATGAGTTGGACCGCAGGGTGAAGGAAAATCAGCCAACAAGTGCTCAGCATATGTGGGAAGTCTTTACAAGACTCTTGGAAAAGCACTCCTCGTGAAGCTTGTTGAGCGAATGCCAAGAGTGTGCAAAGCTGTCGTCAAGGCAAAGGGTGGCTATTTTGAAGAATCTAAAATATATTTGGATTTGTTTAACACTTTTTTGGTTACTACATGATTCCATATGTGTTATTTCATAGTTTTGATGTCTTCATTATTATTCTACAATGTAGAAAATAGTACAAATAAAGAAAAACCCTTGAATGAGTAGGTGTGTCCAAACTTTTGACTGGTACTGTACATACTTAATTACTCACACAAACATACCATTCATACATGTAATACCACAATTGTGAGAAAATTATTTCCTCACACAGAGAGAGAAAAATGAGAGGACACCAAAACAGATGTGTGCGTGTGTGTGTGTGTGTGTGTGTGTGTGTGTGTGTGTGTGTGTGTGTGTGTGTGTGTGTGTGTGTGTGTGTGTGTGTGTGTGTGTGTGTGTGTGTGTGTGTGAGAGAGAGAGAGAGAGAGAGATATTTAACTGCCTGGTTTGCTGTCAGAGAGGTTTGAGGTAATGACACGTTAGGAGAAGGATAGAGGGAGAGAGGGAGGAGAAGCAGAGAACAAGGAAGCCAGACCCACCGCCACCAGGCTCTCCTCCACAAAGGGTGTGAGCATGTGGGGCCGGATGGTGACCATGATGTCCCTGAAGTCCAGGGCGGAGATGGAGCCGCTGTGGGCCTTGTCCCTCTGAACAAAGGCCTGCCGCGCATGCTCCAGCTGCATCTCCTGGGGAGGAGACAGAGGAACACACACACACAGATTAACAACACACAGAGACAGATACATGCACACACATAGCACACATACATAGACAGATATACACACAACTAGAGACAGATACACACACATGCAGGCACAAACACTATGTACAGGGCCTAACCCACATAGTAGAGGTCATAGAGGATTTGACTCATCGTCCTCATGACTCATAGATAGCCTTTAAATCATTAAGATACCCTTTAAATCACACAGATACCCTTTAAATCACATATATACCCTTTACATCACACAGATACCCTTTAAATCACATATATACCCTTTACATCACACAGATACCCTTTACATCACACAGATACCCTTTACATCACACAGATACCCTTTAAATCACACAGATACCCTTTAAATCACATATATACCCTTTACATCACACAGATACCGTTTAAATCACACAGATACCCTTTAAATCACACAGATACCCTTTAAATCACACAGATACCCTTTACATCACACAGATACCCTTTACATCACACAGATACCCTTTAAATCATTCAAATGTGCAATTAATAGATTGTTTTAACGTGAAACGAATATGGTAGATTTTTAAGGTTAGGGAGAAGTGCAGTGAATAGTGTCACCTTTTAGGATGTCAATATAAATGAATATGGTTGTTTGTAATTTTATCTTGCCTTTCAATCATTATATGTGTTATTGTTTTTACCATCGAGGACCACTTTGGAAACAAGCGTTTTAATTAATACTTTCAAGTGATATCCTCTGGATCCACAATGAACATTTTATTATTTGTCTGTTACCCAAAATAAATTCAATTAAATCACACAGATACCTTTTAAATTACACAGATACCTTTTAAATAAAAATAGACCCTTTATATCACACAATGACAGTCATAGATACCCTTGGCATCACATAGACAGCCATAAACTAAGTTTCCATCCAATTGGTGACAGATTTTTATGTGAATATTCTAAAATCTGCATTAAAAAAATACACACATTTTCCAACCGGAGATGTGTTTCCATCAAATTGACTTGTTTCAGATAAAATGCTGCACATGACATAAAAATGCCTTTTGCGGATAAATTCCCATGTACCGAATAAAAAAATACAAGTTAAATGGGTTTCCATTGCTTTTTCAACTCTACTGATGGTTCTTCGCAAAATAATGTTGTGTTATATAGAGAATGTGCCCATTCTGGTCTTGGCACTGTACTCTAGCCAACAGCTCTATCTGTGTGCTTGGCTAGAGCGCACATGTAGCCTACATGAGATTATTATTGTGGACAAAAGAGCAAGATTATTTATAATTGTCAAATGGCAGCCAAGCACCATGTCACCAGATTAAGACCCTCAATATGTATTGAAAGGAGCATCAAGCTCATCACCTTGCACTTTCACCACCCTGTGAAGTTCATCACTTATTTCATCTGTAGACTAATAAACTGCATGCTTTCCTGACGAGTCATAGTGGGAGGACCACACAACATGTCATCGCATGACTCCAAGTTAACTTTGATATCATGGTTATTATATCAATATTTGAGCATAAAAGCATTTCCACTGACATAATTAATTTTACAGACACAAAAAGATCCAACCTTGTATAAAAGTTTTGTTGATATTTGGAAACTTTACCAAAAAAAATTATGTTTCCATGAGGCCTGTCATTACATTTTTTATCCAAAGTTATTTACTCGCATTAAAAAGGTTTGATGGAAACCTGGGGAATGACAGATACCCTTTAAATCACATAGAGACCCTTTAAATCACACAGATACCCTTTAAATCACATAGATACCCATTAAATCACATAGATACCCATTAAATCACATAGATACCCATTAAATCACACAGATACCCTTTAAATCACACACACACCCTTTAAATCACACAGATACCATTAACATCACAAAGATGCCCTTAAAATCACACATATACTTTTTAAAACACATAGGTACCCTTTAAATCACACAGATACCATTTAAATCACAGATACACTTGACATCACATAGATGCCCTTTAAATCACACAGATACACTTTAAAACACATAGTTACCCTTTAAATCACACATATACCCTTTAAATCACACAGAGACAGGTGTAGATACTCTTTAAATCACACAGGCAGTCATAAATACCCTTTAAATCACACAGGGACAGTCATGTTATAGGGCCCAAAGTGTGAAATATGTGCTCACACCATTCTCAGAAATGGCAGCACACATTATTATATTGCACCCGCGTTGGCCTGGTGTGCCAATTGTGGCCTGGTGTCCAATGAGATTGCGGCCACATCTCCTGCATTTGGCCAGATTGAACCCAGCCTCGTCCACAAAAACAAGAATGTGGGTCATTTCATGTCCTTCCAGCTCCATAATTTTCTATATAGTAACACAGAAACAAAATATAAAGTTTGTTTTACATAGCCTATTCTAGAATCTGACAGTTTAGTAAAGTAGAAATGTTTTCTGTTCTTATGGGTATCTACAACTTCAGGAAGTATATACAGGCATCATTGAAGTACAGTAAAACTCCCTGTACAATATCCCATGTGCACACCAATGGTTTACCTGGACATACTGGTACCGCAGCTCCTTCACTCTGTCACTATTCCTCTCAAATGGCACCTTGTAGTTGTCTCATAGTCATTAGATTGTTTTTCAAAACTATGTCTATAGTGGAAATGCTGACAGAACTGATGTTTGCGAAGATATTGTTGTCATTTATGATTGCACTTTGGATCTCTCTTAGCCTGATGGAATTGTTGACTATGACCATGTGGCAAATGTCTTGTTCTTGCTGATGGCTGAATACTGCTGCTCTGCCAACAGCATGAGGTCATTGTACAGTCTTATATATGACATGTAGAATTCACAAATAGACCATGTTACAGATAGTATATTGTATTCAAACTGTTCTGTATTACTGTATTACTATACATTGTACATTGTGATTTTCAGACTTGCATTTACCTTTACATTAGGCTGTACTCTCCGACCAGCCTCTTCCATTGTAAGACCATGGTTTATGACATGGTCCACAATGTGGCTCTGATTTCATCAGGGACTCTTATTCTTTGCCCTCTACCTCTTCCTCTATTAAGTCTTCCCCTAACACCACCACCACCACCACCACCACTACCACCACCATCACCACCACCAACACCAACACCACCACCACTACCATCACCACCAACACCAACACCACCACCACTACCACCACCACTACCACCACCACTACCACCACCACCACCACCACCACCACCACCACCAACACCACCACCACTACCACCACCATCACCACCACCAACACCAACACCACCATCACCACCACCAACACCAACACCACCACCACTACCACCACCACTACCACCACCACTACCACCACCAACACCACCACCACTACCACCACCATCACCACCACCACCTCCACGCATTCTTACACATCTTCTTATTTCTCCTCCATGTGCATGTAGCTACTGTTCAGAGTTGTGATGTATCTCCATGTTCAAAAATGGTAGTGATTGTGCTGTGGGCAAGCTCCATATATATGCCTCCAAACTTGATTGGTTGATTTGTAAGACTGTGATTCCTATTTCATTACTATGTCACCTGGCAGGTAATTTGCCAATTTAGCAGACATTACAAACATTCCATGTCATTGATATTTATGGAATATACATGTATGTCTGACTGATTTTGATCATTGAATGGATCATTTTGCATGTGATTGCTCACACAGTGAAATAATGTTTAGAAGTTGTGAAGAGTATGACAATTTCACTGAGAATCAACTCATCAGTTTTGATCAGCCATGTGCATGTAGTTATTGTGCAAATTGTAGACAATTGTACTTAATCTTTTGCACACGTGCCAAAACACGTGTAATTTGCTTAAATTAATAAGAAATGCAAATCTGGTGTTAACAAGACACTAATTGTTCAGAGATTTGAATTTATTGTTTTGAAAAAATATATTCTCATTTGAGAATTGAGCCAAAGCTATTGAGAAAAACTGTAAATCACACAGGCATAGATACCATTTAAATCACACAGAGAGAGGCAGAGACAGCCTTTAAATCACATAGATACCCTTTAAATCACACAGAGACAGACACGGATAGCCTTTAAATCACATAGACAGGCAGAGATAGCCTTTAAATCACATAGATACCCTTTAAATCACACAGAGACAGACACAGATAGCCTTTAAATCACATAGAGACAGGCAGAGATAGCCTTTAAATAACATAGATACCCTTTAAATCACACAGAGACAGACACAGATAGCCTTTAAATCACATAGAGACACACATACATTACATGACCAAAAGTATGTGGACACTTGCTCGCCGAACATCTCATTCCAAAATCATGGGCATTAATATGGAGTTGGTCCCCTCTTTGCTGCTATATCAGCCTCCACTCTTCTGAAGGCTTTCCTCTAGATGTTGGAACATTGCTGCGGGGACTTGCTTCCATTCAGCCACAAGAACATTAGTGAGGTCAGGCACTGATTAGGCCTGGCTCGCAGTCGGCATTCCAATTAGTTCGATGGGGTTGAAGTCAGGGCTCTGTGCAGGCCAATCAAGTTCTTCCACACCGATCTCGACAAACAACTTCTTTATGGGCCTCGCTTTTTGCACGGGGGCATTGTCATGCTGAAACAGGAAAGGGCCTTCCCCAAACTGTTGCCACAATGTTGGAAGCACAGAATCGTCTAGAATGTCATTGTATGCTGCAGCGTTAACATTTCCCTGCAATGGAACGAAGGGGCCTAGCCCGAACCATGAAAAACGTCCCCAGAACATTATTCCTCTTCCACCAAACTTTACAGTTGGCACTATGCACTGGGGCAAGTAGCTTTCTCCTGGCATCCACCAAACCCAGATTTGTCTGTCGGACTGCCAGATGGTGAAGCGTGATTTATCACTCCAGAGAACACGTTTCCACTGCTCCAGAGTCCAATGCCGGCGAGCTTTACACCACTCCAGCCAACGCTTGGCATTGTGCATGGTGATCTTAGGCTTGTGTGCAGCTGCTCGGCCATGAAAACCCATTTTATGAAGCTCCTGACGAACAGTCATTGTGCTGACGTTGCTTCCAGAGGTAGTTTAAAACTTGGTAGTGAGTGCTGCAACCAAGGACAGACGTCTTCAGCACTCAGGGGCCCTGTTCTGTGAGCTTGTGTGGCCTACCACTTCGAGACTGAGCCTTTGTTGCTCCTAGACTTTTCCACTTTCCAATAACAGCACTTACAGTTGACCGGGGCAGCTCTTGCAGGGCAAACTGACTTGTTGGAAAGGTGCCATCTTATGTGCCGTCTTATGAGCTATTCAGTAAGGCCATTCTAATGCCAATGTTTGTCTATGGAGATTGCATGGCTGTGTGCTCGATTCTATACACCTGTCAGCAATGGGTGTGGCTGAAATAGAATGCACTAATTTGAAGGGGTGTCCACATACTTTGTATATACAGTGTAGCTTCAGAGAGATAGAGCAACAAACACACATGGATAGAAACAGAGGTACCTTCATTTTCGAGTATGCACAGTAACACATCATATTTCTGGACATGATTTAGACATTTTGTGGAAAATTGTTTCTTCTTATAACATGTTAATGACTTCAGTTGAGGGCGTCTCTACAAACACACACGCCCACTTCTCGGAGAAGCACAATTGCCGTTGATGAGCCCCCTGGAGCCATTTTCCGCTCTCAGTTACAGCGGGCCAGCATTTAGAGCTGCAGTCATTTGCTCTCTCCTCTCTCCCCTCCTGTCCTTTCTTCTCTCCTCTCTTCTCTCCTCTCCTCTCTCCTTTCCTCTCTTCTCTTCTCTCCTCTCCTCTTCTCTCCTTTCCTCTCTCCTTTCCTCTCCTCACGCTGCTGCTGTGGGGCGACTCTTGTGTTTCCCAAATCCCCCATTAAGGCACTCCAGGGGATACACACACACAAACTGACTGGCTAATCACCTAAGTGGTCACTATTTCACAACACACACACATACACGGCAGCTTCCTCCTCTGTGGACCACAGAGACAACAGACAGGCTCATGGGAAAACTCCTGTGGGGCTTTGAAATTAAAAGCCATTATCACTACCTGTGACCACACGTCTGGTGAGACACACTGTAAACAAACCTCAAACACAATACCGCTTTGTCATGGCTCATACTGCAAATACCAAAATTCAAACAACTGTAAAACTACAATACACATATGCTACTTCCTGACTTTATTTGAGTCAATTAGAGATATTATTGAATATTACATTCATATGGATTTTGGGACATCCTCTCTACCATTCTTTATCATAAGAATAGCCTGCAACACAATATTCAAAAAGTACTGCACATCAAAATCTGTTAGCATGTATTCCTGCGTCTAAGTCTTTGTGACTGACATTTAGAGGCTGATAACATAACAGGCCTCAGCCTACACTCACCAAAACTTTCAGAAGATTGACACCTACAAAAAGCTGAATAGAAAGGGGGAGAATTACTATTGACATTTCTCCCAAAAGAGGTGTGATCCGCAAAACAGGTTTCTGTGAGAGCAGGGTGTCAATAACACTTTCTGCATATGAGCTCGTCAGCTACCTACCGCCATTTAACGATCAATTAGGAAAATCATCATTAGGGGTGGTTATACTAAATGTACTGAGGAGGTCCAAAATGGAAGCCATCCAAAGGAACATATTGCAAACAAACATAAATAACTTGTGAAAGAGACATGTTCATAATCAGAAATTTTTTCTGTCGTTTTTTAAAAACATTCTGATGAATAGGTCCAAATTGGGGGGTGGGGGGGGGGCTACCACAGAGAAAACATCAAATGAAAAGAGAGCTGGAGCAGTATAGTCAAAAGAAGAGAAGGGTGGGAAAAATATCCCTGAGCTACAGAGACTGGAGCAAGACAACACTAAGCAGAGTTAGGAGCTGCCTGCCACAACCATATGGAACAACAGAACAATTGCGGCCCAGAATGTAGCAGTTTATGGTTTTAGCCGCTTTTAGCCTGTTAAAATGTAACTTATTACAACTGTGAGTGTTTTAGAGACATGGTTTTCATTTCAGGAGGAGGGCTAAGCCTCTGACGACCAATACCCAGACTACCACGGCATTTACACTCACTTCAATTGTCTCTGGATTGGATGGAATAAAAAACATTTGACGAGCCACCTCTGTTTTGGGTTTCAATACGAGAGGCGTTGGCGTCTTTCCCGCTCTTTAAACAATGGAATACCTGCAGTAGAAATACTGTACAGATTCCCTCTAACTGTTCCCTCTGGTTTCGATCAACACAAACCAGGTTAAAGTCATTACTGACCCTTAAAGCTACAGACTGGGATTCAGGTTTTTTGCAGCTACGTATGTGAATATCAAGCGTTGAAATTACCATTGAAAACACAACCCAAATCGTAGACTGTAGCTTTAAAAAGCTCAGACATAACATAACAAAGCCACTTTAATGCCCTCCATCCATGTTCAGTGTGCCAGCCAGCACATCTGACATAGCTATTGGCTACCATGTGCCACCTCTACGCATGGCATACATCACCAAACCACACTATGTACACAACAATGTGAAGTCACTCAGCCCTTGGTTGGCATCCACGACACAAGAGGGTAAAAAGAATGTCTGCATCCCAAATCACACTCTATGCCCTACATAGACGCACATCATGTCATTTTGGAGAATCTCTGGCTTCCACCGTGACAGTAATTGGCGAGAGAGCCCTTATGAGAAATTTGCAGCGCGAATGTTTTCCGGGATAATCCCATTTTGTTTGCATCTGGCCCGTCATCATTATGGATGAATACAACACACATGTAAACACAAAGTATAAGGACGAGAAACCCCATAGAGAAAACCACTGAAAACAAACCTCATTATTTAGTGTGTGTTGTATGAGAAGCATATTACATTTGCCGGTGATTAACTGTGAGATACATTACTTCAATCTGTATTATCTTTACCATTCACAACACAAATAGGAACAGAATGTATAGTCTTTTCAAATAGCAGTATATTCAAATAATTGAGGAATATGAATAATAGTTTGTTAAAGTCTTAAAGATCTTCACTCAGGTCTCAGTGGGTTCATAACAGCACTGTTCTCCTCTACTACTGAGAAAACACTTCAATCACAAGCCCTGAATTAAATAAATTGACTAAATGAAGTGAGTGAAATAGGAAATGTGTATTTCATAGTTGAGCTATGAGCATTACTGCTGTACTCCTGGTATGAAGTATTGGAAACCACTGGAGTGGAACTGGGCAAGCCCTGAATGCAAAATACATTCTCTACTCTAACTGGCTGGACCTCACACAGACACAGACACACACACACACACACACAGGCAGAGACACACACACACACACACACACACACACACACACACACTTACACAATATCAGTGTGTTCTTCACAGTGTGTAACTCATCTGGTCCAAGTTAAGTGTAACATAGAAAGCTCATTCAGATATAGTGAGTGTAGATGAAAACTTGGCACGGCCGACCCCCCACTCTCCCTCTCCTCCACTCGCCCTCTCCCCTGATTTCACGTCTAGACATCATATTGGAAAATGGCACGCACACCACAAATACAGAAGGAATGCGGCAGCAGCACAGATGATACTACGGAGGAGAAAATGTCCCCTGTTTTGGATAGAAGGGTATAGGTGGAGTAGGTCTATGTTGGTGGTTACGTCACTTAACTGTAATGGAAAACGAATTCCAGCGTGTTCTAAAATATACTCTCAGGGTTTCATTGATGACTAATCAGGTTAATATGGCGAGCTGTGTTGGGGAAACAGGACCAAGTAGAATCAGGGTAATATGGCTGGCTGTGTTGGGGAAACAGGACCAAGTAGAATCAGGTTAATATGGCTGGCTGTGTTGGGGAAACAGGACCAAGTAGAATCAGGTTAATATGGCTGGCTGTGTTGGGGAAACAGGACCAAGTAGAATCAGGTTAATATGGCTGGCTGTGTTGGGGAAACAGGACCAAGTAGAATCAGGTTAATATGGCTGGCTGTGTTGGGGAAACAGGACCAAGTAGAATCAGGGTAATATGGCTGGCTGTGTTGGGGAAACAGGACCAAGTAGAATCAGGTTAATATGGCTGGCTGTGTTGGGGAAACAGGACCAAGTAGAATCAGGGTAATATGGCTGGCTGTGTTGGGGAAACAGGACCAAGTAGAATCAGGTTAATATGGCTGGCTGTGTTGGGGAAACAGGACCAAGTAGAATCAGGGTAATATGGCTGGCTGTGTTGGGGAAACAGGACCAAGTAGAATCAGGTTAATATGGCTGGCTGTGTTGGGGAAACAGGACCAAGTAGAATCAGGGTAATATGGCTGGCTGTGTTGGGGAAACAGGACCAAGTAGAATCAGGGTAATATGGCTGGCTGTGTTGGGGAAACAGGACCAAGTAGAATCAGGGTAATATGGCTGGCTGTGTTGGGGAAACAGGACCAAGTAGAGGAACCTGAGAATGTGTATCAAGCCAAGGCTGGATGGGCATCCCCCACACTGAATACAGACACACACACATCATGGGCATCCCCCACACTGAATACAGACACACACACATCATGGGCATCCCCCACACTGAATACAGACACACACACATCATGGGCATCCCCCACACTGAATACAGACACACACCGTCGGCATCACACACAGCCTGAATACAGACACACACCATCAGCATCACACACAGCCTGAATACAGACACACACCATCGGCATCACACACGGCCTGAATATAGACACACACCATCGGCATCACACACGGCCTGAATACAGACACACACCGTCGGCATCACACACAGCCTGAATACAGACACACACAGTTGGCATCACACACAGCCTGAATACAGACACACACCGTCGGCATCACACACAGCCTGAATACAGACACACACCGTCAGCATCACACACAGCCTGAATACAGACACACACCGTCGGCATCACATACAGCCTGAATACAGACACACACCGTCGGCATCACACACAGCCTGAATACAGACACACACACCGTCGGCATCACACACAGCCTGAATACAGACACACACACCATCAGCATCACACACAGCCTGAATACAGACAAGGAGGTTATAGTAAAGATCAAACACGAAAACTGGTTTCATTGACTTTGTCAGAAGAAAATTCCATACAATAATTAATATGCAGGGTCTGAAGGCAAAATGAAAAAGACTTGACAGACAGATAGACAAAGTCGGACAGGAATGGAGAGGATGAAATTGAGAGCGAGATAGAAACATTGACAGAGAGATAAAGAGGGAGACGCACATTTAAACGGACATCTGACTGACAGAGAGACACATTGACGTGGACAAAGAATTTGCTCAGACAGAAAGAGAGAGAGAGCGAGAGAGAGAGAGAGAAAAAGAGAGAGAAAAAAATAGAGAGAGATTGGCGAAAGAGAAAGAAAGAAAGCGAGAGAGAGAGAGAGAGAGAGAGAGACAGTCAGTCTATGTGAGTGCAAGGTGATATAGAGAATTTCAACCCACCAGGAGGAACTGGGTGAACTCTCCATAGCTGAGGTGCTTGGTCCTCTCCATGCCGAAGTGCAGCCGCATGAACTCAGAGTCCCAGTTAAAGGGGATGTGCTGATGGTTTGTGGTTTGGCTGAAGACCTGCTTCACGTCCTCTGAGGAAAGACGAGACGAGCACCTTTAATGAAATCAGTCCCCTTTTCATTCAGACACTGTTGACAAACAGACTACTGTAGATGGCTGGTTAGCTGTAGCATTGCGTCACAAGACTTGGTTACTTGCAGACATGGCGGACATTGTTGTGTATTATGTCAAAAGGTATTATTTTGTATCAAGTCATTGGAATGATCATTGACCAGTTTTTTAAGAGATTTCATATTAGAAAAGTATGTGTTAATAACGATGGAAGTTACAGGTTCCTGAAGCCACAGGGCTCAACAATGACGATGGATTGACATCTGATGGAAGCATTAGACAGTACTGTAGGCCTACTGTAGCTATAAAATATGTGAAGCAATGTGATTACACACTTTTTTAATTCTGTAACAGTCTCAGCCAATAAAGGTAATGTGGGTGGGAGACATTGAACACCAGCCCAAATGATTACAGCCTTATCAGAGAAACCAAAACAAACAGAGCCAGAGGAACCTGTTCCTTATTACGCCACGAAACCAGAAACGTGTTTCAAACCTGCTAGTATGTATCAGTGTAACTAAGAGGGGAATGAATAACTTAAAGAGAAATGAGAGAGGGATTTAGGCCACACGCTAGAAATATGGAGTGTGATTTTTCCCCCAGTCAGGACCTACCTTTTGGAACAAGACAGCTCCAGCAGGTTTTACACTTTAATGAGGCAATAAAAATGCTGCATTTACTCAACAGTGTAACACTGCAGTGCCATTCCCCATTCCAGACCTGCCGTTTATATTATCAGCCTTTATGGACCTGTCAACACCCAGGCAACCTTTTATCCTCTTTTTTTATCTCATAGGCTGCAGTACAATCCCCTTTTAACATGCATTCATGTCACGGTTTTAGGAACTCTATTCCGCCAAATTATGGATGTATTTTTATGAAACACTAAGAAATAACAGTGCATTCATCCCTTCATGTAAAAAGATATGTTTTTCCGCGTTCACTTAATATAAATTACACAGGTTACTAACAAACAAGAAAAGAGCGTACAAAAATGTTATGAAAATAAATAAGAAATCAGAACAAGCCATTGATGTTGAAAAACAAACTGTCTTTAATGCAGCTAAGCCGCAGCAATGAATGCTTTTCATTAGTTATAAAGGAGTTACAAGTCACAAGTTAAAATGGTAGCAGAACATGAGGTACAGACAGCAGTGTATGGGCATGTGAAATATTTGACTTCTTATTGCATCTCCTAGCGTAGCCGCGGTAGCATTCAGGTAGGCTATATTCATTAACCTTTCAGAAGGCAGAAAAACAACAGACCTTTCAATTACTAAACCAGATATACCAAGTCACAGATAAATAGTCTAATTGAGCTTTTAAAATATGAAAATTAACATATGTGCATATATAATGAACCACAATGATCTTACTCCCTGCCGACTAGCAACAATTAGAATGGAATTTAGTTTCTCTCTGTTTGTGCCCAAGATATGTGCGCTGCATTTCAAATCAGTCCTAATGTGCTAATGTGGCACACCTACAGAAGGCAAAATTAGGGTTGTTTAAATCAATTAGGGAAATGTGAAATGAGCAACACGTACAAATGTCTCCTCTTCTAACCTAAGCTTCTGGGTAATGGTGCCAATCACATACACACTCCCCTCCTCTCCAACATGTCTTCTCCCCCTCCACCCTTCCAAAACCAATATCTGTCATCCTGTCATCTCCATAGGGGTGCTTACACTGTCACCTTCATAGGGGCTAAGGTTACTGTCACTGACTCTGATGGTTATGTGTGACAATATAATTTTTTGTCATTTTGAGAGAGTAAAACATATTTTATTATCAACCTCTTCCAAAATAACAAATGTCCAATGAAATTTCCTTTCAGTAAATAAAAGACCTCACAGTGTACTAAGAATTCTTCGTTCACTTAAATATTAAAATCCTAGCTATAAGTGTAAACATTGTTTTGTACTTCAACGGTCACCTGCATATCACAGGTCTCACAGGTCTCTCATATGCCACAAATCATACCTGGGGATTAGAGGGTTAGAGCTAAAATAGAGCTGTCAATCAAACCAGAGGGAAGGTTACATACCATAGGTGGCTGCTCCTTTGCCAGTCTTGTCGAACAGCAGGAAGGCGACCATGTAGAGAGCATCTGGAGCACACAGGACCGACTCAAAAGCCACAAACTCCTGGAAGGAGATCAACCTGAAGGAGAGAAAGAGAGAGAGGAGAGGGGGAGAGAGAGAGAGAGAGACTGTTGTGTTGATGGTATCCTAAAATGAAATGATAAAGTATACAGACCACAAATTCCAATCTGCTATACTTAAACTCTTTAACATCATCCTCAGCTCTGGCATCTTCGACAATATTTGGAACCAAGGAATAATCACCCCAATTCACAAAAGTGGAGACGAATTTGACCCCAATAACTACCGTAGGATATGCGTCGACAGCAACCTTGGGAAAATTCTCTGCATTATCATTAATAGCAGACTCGTACATTTCCTCAGTGAAAACAATGTACTGAGCAAATGTCAAATAGGCTTTTTACCAAATTACCGTACGATAGACCACGTGTTCACCCTGCACACAATAATTGACAAACAAATAAACCAAAACAAAGGCAAGAGGCCTTTGCAAGAGGCAAAGTCTTCTCATGCTTTGTTGATTTCAAAAAACCTTTGACTCAATTTGGCACGAGGGTCTGCTATACGAATTGATGGAAAGTGGTGTTGGGGGAAAAACATACGATATTATAAAATCCATGTACACAAACAACAACTGTGCGGTTAAAATTGGCAAAAAACACGCACATTTCTTTCCACAGGGCCGTAGGGTGAGACAGGGATGCAGCTTAAGCCCCACTCTCTTCAACTTAGATATCAACGAATTGGCAAGGGCACTAGCACAGCCTCCAGCACCCGGCCTCACCCTACTAGAATCTGAAGTCAAATGTCTACTGTTTGCTGATGATCTGGTGTTTCTGTCCCCAACCAAGGAAGGCCTACAGCAGCATCTAGATCTTCTGCACAGATCCTGTCAGACCTGGGCCCTGACACTAAATCTCAGTAAGACAAAAAAAGGTCCAATTCCCAGGACCACGAATACAAATTCCATCTAGACACCGTTGCCCTATAGCACACAAAAAGCTATACATACCTCGGCCTAAACATCAGCTCTACTGGTAACTTCCACAAAGCTGTGAACGATCTGAGAGACAAGGCAAGAAGGGCCTTCTATGCCATCAAAAGGAACAGAAAATTCGACATAACAATTAGGATATGGATAAAAAATATTTGCATCAGTTATAGAACTCATTGCCCTTTATTGTTGTGGGGTCTGGGGTCCGCTCACCAAACAAGAATTCACAAAATGGGACAAACACCAAATTCAGACTCTGCATGCAGAATTCTGCAAAAAATATCCTCAGTGTACAACGTAAAACACCAAATAATGCATTCAGAGCAGAATTAGGCCGATACCCGCTAATTATCAAAATCCAGAAAAGAGCCGATGAATTCTACAACCACCTAAAAGGAAGTGATTCCCAAATCTTACATAACAAAGCCCTACCCTACAGAGAGATGAACCTGGAGAAGAGTCCCCTACGCAAGCTGGTCCTGGGGCTCTGTTCAAAAACACAAAGAGCCCCAGGACAGCAACACAACCAAATCATGAGAAAACAAAAAGATATTACTTGATACATTGGAAAGAATTAACAAAGAAACTGAGCAAACTAGAATGCTATTTGGTCCTAAACAGAGACTACAGTGGCAGAATACCTGACCACCGTAACAGACCCAAACTTAAGGAAAGCTTTGATTATGTACTGACTCAGTGAGCATAGCCTTGCTATTGAGAAAGGCCGCCGTAGGCAGACCTGGATCTCAAGAGAAGACAGGCTATGTGCACACTGCCCACAAAATGAGGTGGAAACTGAGCTGCACTTCCTAAACTCCTGCCAAATGGATGACCATATTAGAGACACATATTTCCCTCAGATTACACAGATCCACAAAGAATTTGAAAGCAAACCCAATTTTGATAAACTCCCATATCTATTGGGTGAAATACCACAGTGTGCATCACAGCAGCAATATTTGTGACCTGTTGTCCCAATAAAAGGGCAACCAGTGAAGAACAAACACCATTGTAAATACAACCCATATTTATGTTTATTTATTTTACCTTTTGTACTTCAACTATTTGCACATCATTACAACACTGTATATATACATAATATGACATTTGAAATGTCTTAATTATTTTGGAACTTCTGTGAGTGTAATGTTTACTGTACATTTTTATTGTTTATTTCACTTTTGTTTATTATCTACTTCACTCGCTTTGGCAATGTTAACATATGTTTACCATGCCAATAAAGCCCCTTGAATTGAATTGAGACAGAGAGAGATAGACAGAGAGAGAGAGAGAGAGAGAGAGAGAGAGAGAGAGAGAGAGAGAGAGAGAGAGAGAGAGAGAGAGAGAGAGAGAGAGAGAGAGAGAGAGAGAGAGAGAGAGAGAGAGAGAGAGAGAGAGAAATAGAAATAGTGAGGGAAGTGAGACAAATAAAAAGAAAGTTGAATGTGAGGCTATTCTGTTAAAGTCTACTCAGATAATGTCATGTTCCACAATGAGAGAGCAGAGAAGGACTATGAGCATCACTAGAACACATTTTACAGCACTTGTTGTGCAATCATTTAGAGCAGAACTATAGAATACAAGTTTCAACTTACAACACTGGATGACAAAACCAATTTACAGAACAGCCTATCAATCTATGAAAATCTTAATAAATGTATGCTACTTCTCAGCTGAGTGAAATGTCAAACTTAATGAGAATGATTTCATGTCAGTGTTGTGTGCCGGTCTGAGTTGACTGCTATAATGTTGACAGGCAACTTTACACATGTAAAAATGATTTAATATGAAGTTTTACATGCCCCCTCTGCCATGATAAACAGGTGTACAAGCACGACGGGAGTTTTGAGACAGCTTTGGAAATCCTTTCACTTTTACTGTATTGCCTATATTTCAGCACAAAAATTACAGTTTTGCCCAAGTCCCAAAATGTACCAAGGTCTCTAAGTCTCGCTCTCTCCCTTTCTATCTCTCTCTTTATATATATATATATATATATATATATATATATATATATATATATATATATCTATATATTATATATATATATCTATATCTATATTTATCTCTCTTTCTTGCGGTCTTTCTCTCTCTCTATCTTTCTCTCTCTATCTCTCTCTCTCTCTCTCTGGATGTGTAGTCTGCAGCATGTATGTGTCACTAATACCATTGTATTTCACTTCTTTATGATATTACTACAAATGGCCATACATCATCTACAAAAACAGGACAAACATACCAACAGAGTCATTTGAACTCCCATGGGAGCCCCTGGGGACAACGGCGCAATCTAGTCTTAATTCATGCGTGGTTCAAAGTTGCCTGAAGTCCATTATGAATTTCACAAATGGATACAATAATTATGCAGGGTCAGTCCTAATGAGCAATCCTCTGAGCACACATCTCTAATCTATTTCAATTTCCAGGGGAGAGATGATTACATTTTCCTGGCAACTCTAATTAATTTTGTTACTGATGAAATTCAAAGAGGGATTAATTGGGAATCTGTAGGCTTGTAGGTATGCTCTGCTCTGTCTGCCTTGCGGTGTAGAAAAATCGGAAAGAGTAATTGTTTTATTGACTTAGCTAGCTGGCGGTTTTCAAACAGGGGCCTGCTGGTGGGAAGTGGGTGGAGGTGCACGAAAGTCCCCTGCTACAAGCTAATATGGGTACAGCTCTTGCGGCTGGAACCATATTAAATGTTGAAAATAAAAAAATTCTGAGGTTGAAACATAAAAGCTCTTAAAAATGACCAATTTAGAAGGTCATTTCGTGAGTTACTGTAGACAAACTTCAGAGGAAAGCAGGAGAGAGAACAGAGACTGCCTAAAATGCAGTAGGGAAGTGCAGTAGGATTTTTTATGTGCATCAGTTTACGTTGGTGAGCATTTCAGTAGTTATCAAGCCATGGATTATGACAATGTTACTGTAACTTGTTGATTATCAGGGGTTGATTATCAGGGGTTGATTATCAGGGGTATTAAGATGACTTTGGGAGATGTGAGAGGGTTCAGGAGGTATTACACACACTATGGTGAATGTGCCAGGGATGAGGATTATGATAGTTGATTAGCATTCCTATGACTAAGGGCTCCCGAGTGGCGCAGCGGTCTAAGGTGCTGCGTCTCAGTGCAGTCTCTGGTTCAAATCCAAGCTGAATCATTTCTGGCTGTGATTGGCAGTCCCATAGGGCGGTGCACAATTGGCCCAGGTTTGGCCAGAGTAGGTCATCATTGTAAATAAGAATTTGTTCTTAACTGACTTGCCTAGTAAAATAAATAAAAAACTACTAGAGAACAATTACCCCCCAAAAAGAGATGCCATCACGTTGTAATGCAAACAAACTATCTACCAACTAATATGACATGTGAATAGACTTTACATTGTCTGAGTAAACAGTGCACAAAAACATATGCATTTACAAACATGAGACTACAGTATGTGTCCAGGAAATGTAAGATATAAATCCCAACGTGTGCAGTTAATGCTATACTAAATGGAGAGGATTGTTTTTCATTTGAAATCAGTAGCTATTCAGTCAATATGATCATGCAGTACATGTGGACCTTTCTTAGTCTGAGTGAAAGGTCAACAAAGGTTGAAAGTGTATCTCTGTACAAAGTCGATAAGTAGGTAAACATCCTTGATGTCTTTGTTTGAGGGTGTATATGATGTCTAGACTTTTTTGTCATCTTCAGCTGGTAAACAGCTCCTAGAAGAGCTATCCAGGACCTACAACACTGTTTACAGCATAAACATTTGGGCGGGTTAGGCTGGAGCGACAGCTTTTATCCCTGATAGTAGAGGGGTAAGAGGACACCTTCAATGATCCCCTGTCCCTGCTATTGTCGCTGACAGCCTTCCACCCAGAGGTGACTGCTGGCTAGCTGACTGGCTGACTGGCTGGCTGGCTGTCCGGCTGTCTGTCTCGCTAGCTGTCCGGCTGGTGGGCTGGATGCTTTGGGTTCTTCCAAGCAGGCACACCAAAATACACATGTTTGGCTGGGAGGACTGCTATTTTCCCAGCATGCTCTCTTTACAAAGTTTTAACCCCCAAGAGACTTGGGAGGGGGTTTCACACTTGGAAGAGTTTTCCATCGAAAAAGAGAGAGAGAGAGAGAGAGAGAGAGAGAGAGAGAGAGCAAGAGAGAGAAAGAGAGAGCAAGAGAGAGAGAAAAAGAAAATGAGATAGAGACAGGGAAGGAGGGAGGGAGGGAGGGAGGAAAAATCTCTGACACATCTTTCAGACAGCAGCAGGGATGTCTACATAGACAGAAAGGGAGTGTATCTATCTCAGCCAGCCAAGTCTAGGGAGGCTGAATAACAAGAGAGAAAAGTGATTTCAAGGCAGAGAGAGAGAAACTGTGATGGCCGTCAGTGAGTGTATCACCTAATTTACACAGTCACAGAGGGAGGCAGAGAAATGCATTACACTGTTTACGTACACCCAAACCCCCTCTACTCCGAAAAAAACAATTACCCCTCCCTGACTTATCTCTGTGAAATAGAATCCTACCTGGGGTAAAAACAGCAGCAAGACGCATTAGAGAGAAAAAAATGTATGCAGTATGCACATCCCGAAAAATACTGTAATTTAAGCTAGAGGGAGTATATTAAAATACAATAGACTCCGTGGATTATTTTCTTTGTTTATTTTCTTTCAGGGAGCTCACTCAACAGGTTATTGTCAAAAACAATGTATTTCTGTTTTCTGTGAACATAAAAGGGGGTGTTGTTGACACGCGCAACCATTGTCTGTTCTCTCTTCCCGCGCTAGGCATAATCATCCATCTCATTGTCTAACGGAAATCATAACATCTTTTTAGGGTTCACTGGCAAAAAATAACAAAATACATGGCGACTAACCTACAATGTCAACTGTAAACAAAATGGATGCATTCAAACAAAGGTCTCTGATTTCGTGGCTTTGATCAAACTATCAAACCAGACATTTCTGCTCCCTTGTCATTTCCTATCCCCTCCCCACCACCCCACCACACCAAATGAGGTTTAGATACAGAGACCAAGCCATGGTTTCCTAATAGATTTATCCCTTAATAGCAGTGATGCCGTCGCCATTTATCTGGCTCCCAAATCCACACAATGCAGGAGTGCTGAATGGCACGGGCAATTACAGTGCATGTGTGCAGCCAGCCAGCCTCCACTCCATTTTAAAGCAGGCCTTCATAATGTGAGCAACATGACCGCATGCACTCTGCTCTTTGCTGGAGGCCAGGTGGTTGCCGTGGCAACGCGCTTTTTCTTTTTGACTTACCCTAACATTTTATTGCCCGTCATTATGTATCATTAAAAACATACATATTAATGTAAAAAATAGGGGTGATGGGGGGGGGGGGGGGGGGGGGTAAGATGAGATGAATTAGGCTAGCAACAACCAACAGAAGAAGGGAACAACACCTGACAAATGGGCTTTGAGGATTTGTAGGATTCTCTTTTCTACAAAAGAAATCAGATACATTTGTGGTAGAATAAGTGGTAAGCAAAACATTATTAATTGTTTCTTGGCTTGAATCCTGTGTATTAGAAAATAAGGGCTAGGGGAGTACACAGGATCAAAGCCAGATACAGTATATACACACAGTGGCCAGTTTATTAGGTACACCACCACGTTCGCTCCTACAGACAGTCAGTCACATGGCTTGCAATATAAAGTAGGCAGACAGGCATCGAGGCATTCAGTCACCGTTCAATTGAACGTTAGAATGGGCAAAATGAGTGACCTAAGCAACTTTGAGTGTGGTATGATCTTTAGTGCCAGTATCTCAAAAACGACCGCCCTGATGGGCTTTTCACGCAAGACAGTATCTAGGGTTTCCCGAGAATAGTGTGACAAAAAAAACATCCAGTCAGCGGCAGTCCTGTGGGCAAAAACAAGCAGTGTTCAGAACGGCATCTCGAAACACACAACTCGTCGATCCGTATCACGGATGGGCTATTGCAGCAGACGACCACACCGGGTTCCACTCCTATCAGCTAAAAACAAGAAGAAGCGGCTCCAGTGGGCATGCGATCACCAACAATGGACAATTGAGGAGTGGAAAAACCTTGCCTGGTCTGACAAATCCTGGTTCCTGTTGCGTCATGCTGATGGCAGAGTTAGGATTTGACGCAAGCAGCATGAGTCCATGGACCCTACCTGCCTGGTGTCAACTGTACAGGCTGGTGGCGGTCGTCAACCACTGTCCAATCTGCATCAACTGCGTGATGCAATCACGTCAGCATGGACTAACATCCTTGAGGAACGATTCCGACTTGTAGAATCCATGCCCCGGAGAATTCAGTCTGTTCTGGAGGCAAAGTGGGGTCCGACCCGGTAGTAGATGGGTGTACCTAATAAACTGGACATGTACATATACTGTATATAGATATATGTGCTTAATGCAAGTAATGGTGAATAAAAATACTAAAACAATCCCTATTGTCCTGTGTTTTTCTCCACAATGTTAAATTCATACCTAGGGCTCTAAATATACCTGACCATGTGACTGATACAAAAACCTATAGGGCCCTTGCTATAAGGACAGCAGGTAGCCTAGCGGTTAGAGTTTTGGGAAAGTACCCGAAAGGTCGCTAGTCGAATCCCCAAGCCGACAAAGTGAAAAATCATTCTCGGGGGGTTGGGACATGCAGAAATCACATTTCCAATTCACATTTGAACTAGGACAAACATGAGCATCCACAAAATTATCAAAATAATCCAGGTCCTTGTCATAACCAACCTATAACTAGGCCTAATGCCTTGGGTTCTCATGGTCAGGGCCTGTATTCACAAATTGTCTCCTATTCATTATGATTAAAAAGCTAAACTGATCCTAGATTAGCACTCCTACTCTGATAGGCTTTGTGATAAGAGCCCTGATCTTCTACACACCCATCTTTCTTCTGGTCCACCACCCCAGCCAGCAGTGAGGTGGCCTCATCAGACAGTCTGATGTCAGTGTGTGCGTGGAGGAACCGGGTCACAAAGTCCTCCGGAGACATGTAGTGCTCATCGTTTTTCTGGATGCTGGCATACTGCAACGGCAAACGCATACACACACAAACACACATGCACACACACACACAGACAGGCAGACAGACAGAGACACACACAGAGAGACACACAAACACACACAGACAGAACCCATTGTTGATTTGTTAATATATGATCTACTGATTGAGGAAGACACTGTACACATGTTCAAACCTTTGGGCTGACACCTAACTTGAGATCATTCGCATGTAACTTGAGACTTTCGCATAAATCATGCATTGATGTCAATGGTAGAAATTTGAGTTGTGTGCAGGGATCTCAAGTTAGGATTCAGACCTCAATGGGGAAAACCATGAATGTGCTATTGACCCTTGTTTAGGTGACTGAGCCAGAAGAAGGCCACAAATGAATGCATTATTAACAATGGCTTTCCAGTACATGAAGTTGTCTTGTACGCAGAGTGCTAAGGCAACATTGGTGAATATATTTTTACACAACTCACCTTTAAAAAAATATTTTTCAGCTCAGTAGGGTCAGCCCTCCTTTGTCCCTGGAGAAATTAAACAAAATTACATGAAATGACATCAAAGACCACAGTTACCTATCAACATAATCAACAACCAAGCTCTCATTATCTCAATATTGTAGTAATAACCTGATAATAATACACTTTTTTTAAATGTACAATTCTATTAACAGGCATATTAGGAGAATGTTAACTTAGCCTACATGTCTTGTTAACATGTTAACTTGGTCCCGTGTGGCTCAGTTGGTAGAGCATGGCGCTTGCGACGCCAGGGTTGTGGGTTCAATTCCCACGGGGGGACCAGGGTTCAATTCCCACGGGGGGACCAGGATGAATATGTATGAACTTTCCAATTTGTAAGTCGCTCTGGATAAGAGCGTCTGCTAAATGACTTAAATGTAACAGTAAGATATTTTACTCACTTTGTAATAAAAGTGAGACATACTATTTTGATCATGTTTAGGATTCAACAAGTCAATATTAGGCCTACTCTCTTTTTATATACAGTGATCTAATGAAATGGGCTGGTCATACTATCAGGGGATCCAGTTGTTTGCAGTTCATTGGGGAAGGGAACACTTTCTTCATTCAAAACAGGGGCGCGAGGCACATGATGACACAAGGCACGTGCCGAATGTATCTTGTAGAATGTTGATATATTGTCACATTATGTGAAATATCTGCGGCAATGGCGCGAGTAACAACAGTAGCCTATATTACTGTATGTATATTGGGAGAATCGTCATATAGCATAAGGCTAAACAAGGTTACCAGCACTGAGCTTATAAAGCTTACCAGGCTAGAGCCGGCTTCACGTCAAAGACGTGCTTGCTAATCAGCCGGTGGCTCGAGACGTGGGACGGACAGAGACCACCGGTTTCAGTGACAGGTCGGTCTGATAACCGGCTTCCGCATAGTGCATCACAGGGAAAGGCTGTATCCCATTACCACCTTGCCCCGTCCTCCTCGCTGTAAAGCCCCAATGTCATTGCCACTGGCTAATGTTAACCTCGAACATCCTCTTATCGGGCTAACTAACGTTAGTAGCTAGCTGGCTAGCCATCTATCAATAGATGGGGGAGGAAGTCAGTGTGTGAGAATGTGGTCCGTGCGTTCGGAGGTGTCGTTGTCTATTCTGCCATTGTCTATTTTACCTACTGACAAAATGTTTTTTTTCCTCGTACAAGGTGAACTTACCTTTGCAGCCATAGCAAGATTACTGTCAACCAACCAAGCCCACTCTGACCAAGCAAACCCGGTCATTTTATTTTGCGTGACGACGTTCCCATGGAAATCACGCGCGGCTGTCGGATGGTGCAGAGAGGAGCTTAAGGCGGCTCAAGTTCACGTGGTATAGAGTGGTCAACAGGTAGCGTGGTATGTAATGAATTACCAATTGGCCCTATGCCTACTCAAGCCCTGATGCATTTAGTTAAACATCTCAAAAAAAGTGTCACTCCATAATAATACAATAATTATTTATGGAAGCCCATTCCCACCACCCCCTTCGAAAAAAAAGTGATACTATCTAAAACTGTCGAGATATTAAGTCAACATTTTGAGATACTAACTCCACATTTCGAGATAGTAGAACATACATACAGTATGGTATGTGTCTTCATTTGTAGCATTATGTGGAGATTTCCATCTGTCCATGTTGCAGAGATCAGTACAGCAGGGCCGCCAGCAAACGTTTTGATAAAAATATTGCCACAAAGCGTTGAAAATAGGGACAACAAACTGTTCTTTAGACAGTATTTGTCAACTCATGCACAATTAATCTGTGCTTCAGTCTGATCAACTCTAGCCTACTGATAACAACCACAACTGCAGGTAGCCTAGAGAAGCCTATTTTTTTTTTTACCTAGGCAAGTCAGTTAAGAACAAGTTATTTTTTACAATGTGGGTTAACTCCCTTGTTCAGGGACAGAACAAGAGATTTTTACCCTCAGCTCAGGGACTCGATCTAGCAACCTTTTGGCCCAATGCTCTAACCACTAGGCTACCTGCCTCCGGTCAGGTCAGGGGAGAGTAACAGGCTGACTACACTGCTCGCGTCGTGTGCGTGAGAGTTGCAAAATAAACGAGGTCGGTGGCGGTAATGCACCTAATTTATGAAAGTTGCCACCAATTGCAATATAAAGTCAAAAGAAGAAAAAGCCTAGAAGGAGAAGAGATGACTAGAAACGATTAGTTTGACCATTTTATGTGTGGATTAATTGTCGGAGTAGAGGACCTTGTGCATTTCAGGTAAAATAACAACTCAATGTTTATATCCCAGGACAAATTAGCTAGCAACAGTAAGTGAGCTAAATAAGACAAATTAGTTAGCAAGTGCAAGCTAGCTAGCTAAATTGCCATAAAGGTTTATTGCTTTTCGACCTGTCCCCAAATTAATGTAACTGGTTCAGAGTTTGTTTTGATATTTTAACCTGCGTGTCGTGATCGCGTTTGGTGTGGGGGGACAAAATAAATGTATGCATGATGGTGCACGTGCGCAGCCAGTTTGGGTTCCGTGTAAGCGGTAACATCATGTATTTATAGACTAAAATAGGCCTATTTATTTTTGTTGAGAAAATGTGAATGTGATCAAATTTGGTTTATATTCAAACTTCGGGTGGCTAGGCTACCTAGACCTTATCAATCCAAAATGATTGACTGGCATTCACAATCAGCACAACAGTAATGACATACTGTGTGAATAACTTTTTAATTACAGATGCAAAGGCCTACACAATGCAACCCTGCATAAAGCAAACTCAGCCATGTTAGTTATATTGTGCAATCGCAGTTGTTGTCTTTAAAAAAAACAAAAAAACATATGACCTGATTAGAAAAGATCTAGTCTCATCATAGCCCATATAAAACCATTTTACAGCTGTTTTTTTTACTATGTTATACCCTCCAACTAGGGTCCGGAGTTTTACCTAGTTAGGTAGCCCAGTGGTTCTCAAACCTCTTCTCGGGGACCACCAGACGTTTCACAATTTTGTTTTAGCCCTGAACTAATTCACCTGACTCACCTAATCAAGGACAAGTTGTGCTAGTTCTGGAATAGATAAAATGCATAAACTGGCTGGGGGTACACGAGGAGAGGTTTGAGAACCACTGGGTAAGCCAACCAGATCAGGAAAAACTCTGGGCCCCAGGAAAATAAAAAGAATACAAGTTAAATGGGTTTCCATCGCGTTTTCAACTCTACTGATGGTTTTGTCACAAAAAACTGTTGCGATATATAGCAAATGTGCCCACTCTGGCCTTGGCACATGAGCTCTAGCCAACAGCTACTGTAGCAGATACAGTGTGGGTAAGCATAGCCGCGGGTAGCAGGGGTGCTGAGGGTGCTGTAGCACCCCCTGAAAAATCAGGAAAATAAATATATATATTATTATTTATTTGCACAAAAGTAGTGCACTGAGCCTTTACTAGTCCTGTATTAGTGGACCGATATAGCCATTTGTAGTGTGGGCAGAAACAATCTCAGCACCCACCGAACATCTTCACACTACTATGTGGGTAGGCTACCTATATTATGAGATTATTATGGATAAGAGCGATATTATTTGTATCTGTCTAACAGCAGCCAAGCATCGATCATCATGTCACCAGAATAAGACTCAATATTTATTGGAAGGAGCATCAAGCTCATCACCTTGCACTTTCATCACCCTGTGAAGTTCATCATAACTTATTTCATCTGTAGACTAATAATTAAACACATAAAAGCGCATCCACCGTCATTTTTCGCATTATACATTTTACAGACATAAAATGATCCCACCATGTCCAACGAACAAATTGTCTGTCGGCATTTTAAAAATTATTCAAATTGAGTTTTGAGACACTAAAAACAATGATAGTCAAACATGGTACAGGCCTCATCAATAATGCATTACATCATCTATACACATGCATAAACAAAAACAAAACAAGGTACAATGTAGTAATGTAGTATGTCATAATGGTCTTCTATTGGCTATTCCTCCCATGAGAATAGTAGCTCTTCAATCAGTCATAAAGCTTCTCAAGTTTCAAGTTTTATTAGTCGTATATGTACGGAATACGCATGGTATACATCGTCTAACTAAAGGCTTACTTGCAGGTTCCTTCCTCGACAATGTAACAACAATAAGAAATAATAAAAAAGAAGAATACGAACATAAAGTCAATTACAAAGAACCTTACAAAGAATTTCTCACAGAACCTCTTCTAAAGATCTGAAAAGGGGCATTTATGGAAGAGAGCATACAAGGTTTCTGCTCCCACCTCTTCCCCACAGTAAATGGTTCCGCTACTTTATATTTCCTTTCCATCCCTCCATGCTTTGTGTCAGGGGGGAAAATAGAGGGAGAGAGGAAGAGAGAGAGAGAGAGAGAGAGAAAATTCCATGACTACAATAGCAAAGGTTAACATTACTCACAGCATAAAAACAATTTAAAAGGGAGCAAAAGGGCCCTAATGGCACATGGTCTTCAAAGAAAATGCATTTTGCGCTCAAAATAATTCATAGCTTTTTGCTGGTGGCTTTTCGGATTCCCGGATCACCAGCATGAACCACTGTATTTTTCTCAGCAGGCTGTCTGCTCCTCTCAAAATGGCCTACGCAGGGAATAGCCCACATCCCCCCCAAATATTGATGGCACAGTCTACCCTTTATTGGAAAAATGGCTGTGAGTAACATTTAATGAGCTAATCTCATAACCTGCATTTAATTTGGTTGTATAACAATATTTAAGAAGATTTAAACATGAATGATTTGGTCCTTTGACATAGCATTACTGTGTGGTATTAAATGACTACTGGTGGTAGCACACAGAGGTGTGCTATTGTTTGTTGAGGTTATGATTTGCAGCATTTGTGAGCCATGAGACCTTGTTGTTTTCCATATACACCCAATCTTTGTTCATGTGAAAAAACTTTGTCCATAATCAAATTGTGAGAGATTTACATGACAAATAGGCCTTTGGGAAACAATGATGCTAAATCATTTAATTCCCTGATCTGATTTCCCTGTCTTATTTTTAGGAACAGAATTTGAGAACTAAAACTAATTTGAAAGGCCAACTGAATCACGGATGTGGTCCTGGACTGGTCCAAGGTCCCATGAGAGATTGAATAATGGGGATAAACCCTGGAACCTCTGACCCCTCCTGGCCTGGGGAGTCACTGGGTCACCTCTCTCGGCCTCTCAGTCCCCGAGGACCCACGCGTCCGGACGGAATGAGCGATGAGTGAATGACGACCATCTTCTATTTTTAACCATCTAAACAGTGTTTCAAAAATAGACCCTCAGTTATAAACAAATGATTAGACCACTTTGGGCCTCTTCACCGACCACACAGTCTCTATTAACTGTCAATAACTGTAGACCCTAGAGGTCAAAGGGGGTTAAAGACTTTCTATTAAAAGTAACAGACACAAGGGGATGTGTTCTTGAAAAATTGTGTCTTGGATTTGAAATGCTGACAGCTTAATGGCGGCCTCTCAAATAGCGCTGTAAATGACCAGTTTGGTCTTACTTTTATTGCCGTCGTCTGTCAGTCACTCAAAGGTCTTTTTTTTCTCTTTAAGTGGATTCACATAGTTTTGTAAGTCACCCGTTGAAGACTTTATTCTGTTTTTGTCTCTCCCCTGGGTTATTCTCTTGTAGGATGTGACTTTGGGTTGTATTTTTCTGACGAAAGATGACATGGAAGATGTATTCATGATAAGATAATGAGATTCCGAGGGGTGTGTGGTGGATGTAGACCTGAGAGAAAGGGTCACCTTCCGGAAGGAACCGTTGTCTTTACACCTAGCCATCTCAATCTCTACCAGTCAGAGTGTACATACCTCATAGAAAAAATAAAAATTTTGTTAAAGTGAATATTCATACCCAGATTAATTTGTCCAAGGCCTTTTAGTATATATCACAGGGAAACGTTTTAAAACCCTCTATAAGTCAAGGCCTCACCAATTCCAGACGTGTTAGCGATGTGACACGCAAAGCAAACATCAAGTGTCTGCAAACAGCTAATATGTATGGGAGTAAAAAGTTTTAAAAATATCTTTACGAATGTGGTGAAGTAAAAGTCTAAATTGTCAAAAATATAAATAGTAAAGTACAGATACCCCAAATAAACTACTTAAGTAGTACTTCAAAGTATTTTTACTTAGTCACTTTACACTACTAGTATCTTATTACTGCATACAATAAGACTTGTGCAATACTTTAGTATCCAAATATGTACACTTCTTTCTGCCTAGCAACCAACAATGTATATTTTCATCTATCTCCATATCTAGCCAATCAGGGGGATGTCAAACACAATGCAGGAACATCATCTGTAACACGCGGTGCTTTAAAGTGGCACCGCTGTAAACACTGCACCGGTAATAGAGCATGACAAGCGCTTTCTTGTTTACGCTGAAATAATTCTGTGTTTGAATAACATCCCAACGACTTACTTAGCCAATCAAACTCACTCTGGTTTCATTCAAAGACCGGACTGATAAATAGTTCTGACATTAGACATGGGATGAGAGATGGAATAGGAATGTTTTCTACTCACAGTTGTCCGGCTCATAGAGATTGGTTGCTAAGACCTGACCCCAGAGCAGGTCAGGTTCTTCTTTTAAAGACTATAAGAGGGAGATAAGGTGAATTGACCTGCATAGTTGGGGACGTTATTCTTGCATTATGGATTTACTACACATTTATTTACTATACATTTTTCTACTCATTCAATACTCCACTCACGTCGCTAACCACACGCAAAGTCAGGCATGCACACACACACACACGCACACACATTCACTTGCAGCCGCAGTCCTCCCCCACCCCTTACCACCACTGTCCACCCACTCCTTCTCCTCCAAACCTCAATGAGACTGCTGGCTTCTGGATGAATCTGTTTAACATCTTTCAGTTCAGATGAAGAGCTACACTAAACATGCTCAGGGGCATCTGGGATGGGCTGAAATTGGCCTTCTGGAGGGCTGGGCGGATGCACCCGCCGGGGTGGTTTGAGAAGGTCCAGGCGGTCAGTGGGGCTTGAACCCCTCTCCAAAAAACAAGGGCCCACACTCAGGACTGCAACACGAGAGGGCGTAGGGTCCCCCTCCTAGGCTAAATGAACCCAGATGCTGCCCACAAACACAGGGTCCAGGCATTCTGGTTAGAGAAGGACAGATGGAGGGAGTGAGAGAGGAGAGCGGTGTGTGGAGGCTTTAGGCTCTTCTCTTCCCTTGGTTGAGGCAGTTGTCTCTCAGATTCCTGGGCTTTCTCATAATCGGTGATCACAGGGGCCCCGCAAGGAGCATTGTGGGGAATTATCAGAGGGGCGTTTGTCTTTGAACTAAACAAGTACACCAGCAAATCTTTAAGTCTTTTCCTTTTCATCTCCCTGAGGAGTTGGCCATCTGGTCCTATAGAGTGAAGACCAGGAGTGGTGTGGAATGTGTGTGTGTGTACTTGTGTGTATGCAGTCCCCACATTGATTACATATTGGATTTAAGGGATTACACCAGGGAAAGGAGATATTGATCTGTAATCACAATTGATTGGGTACCAGGGTTGATTATGCACCACACTGTCACTAAAGTTACTATTTTATCTTAACTAAATATTTGTATTACATCAACAAATGTAAGTTAGAGATACATTAAGTAAAGTAGGCATATATCTTTTGTTTATTTTAGCTTAGCCCCAAAAAGGCAACCTGCAAGACAGGTTACTACCAATAGTGGGCTACTACCAATAGTGGGTGGGATGATTTTAGCAAAAAAGACAATTTGGAAAAAGAGGGGAATGCCCATGTATGCATCCCCTCATCCCCTCCCTCTTCTAGCCTGGGATTCAAAGCTACTTTTTCCTAGCAGGCTTTGGTGGTGTTTCTCAGTAGAGACCCCTAGAGTAACCTGTGTCAGTCCTAATTGGTCAGCCTCGCCTGATGCCATCCAGACACCCAATCGTGAAACACACACCACTTTGTTTGCATTTATGTTTTTTTCACCGAACCCTCCCCTTTCCCCCAATCCCAAGCAGGGGAATAAACAACACATTTCCTATTTCATTTCGGTAAGCCCTCGCCTGCTTTAGTTCATACCTAAATCACTTTGCCACTCGGAAGATAAATAGTTAAATTAAGCACGACTAAACTTCCCCGAGTGAGTGAAATGAAAAAGCTCAAATCAGGTTTTGTCCCTCTGTAATTTTGAGAGTAAGAGAAACATAAAAAACTCTCTGTTTCGATTCAGAGCAGCAATAAATATGTAGTAGGCCTTCAACGCTTGAAATTGCTCAGTGAATGCACATGGCAATATCCATCAATCTCTATTGAATGTGTTGGACTTGCTAGGTGATTATGATCTGTTTGAGACTTGAAAAGTGAGCCAGCACAGTACAGCTTCTTTGAACATCGTCGTGAGTAAGACATCGGCACTGAGGTGATGACATTTGTCTGATATACCTGATATAGCATAAGCACATCCGTGTGTCTGTGTGTGTGTGTGTGTGTGTGTGTGTGTGTGTGTGTGAGCATTAGCGTGCGTGTGTGTGTTTGTGTGTGTATGTACTGTATGTATGACTATGTCTGTCTTTATGCTAGCCCGTCTGTGTGTGCTCATCTGTGTGTGAGGAACTGCATGCCTGTGTAGACGGCTGGTGTGCAGCCTCAGGCGCAGACAGACGCTCACACATGATTAATCGTTTCCTTGTTGGACCCAGCACCATTGACCGTGGCGGTGCCAGGCCTCCCAGGCTCTCCAACCCACTGCCGCTCGCAGCAGCTCATAATTTGCCTGTGTTTGTCTGTTTTTCTCCCATTTTATGTGTTTGTCAGTCAGTAGGATGATCCTCCTCTGTAAATATGTGATAGTTTTTAGACTGACCACAGGGAAATGGTGAAATAACAATCATAGGCCAATGAGATGAAAAACGGCTGTATGATCTTATAGGATAGCACCAGACTTTTTGTGATTTTTTATGTTGCTCTTAATGAGCAAGTCTGCTTAATGGCTTAATAAATACATCCTTAGAAGCTTCTCAACTTAATTTGATAAATGTTACTTGTTAGTTGATATTGTAATCAGGCCTATATGTAAACATATATCTATGAATAAATTGATTCTTTAAATGGGAGTGGAGTACTGCACATTATATTTTAACTGAATACTAATGCCACAATTGATATGGGCCCCAAAAAATGATACCCCAATTCTTATAGGTCACCGATGCTGTAGTTCCCAGTTCCAGTGTGTAGGTGCACGATTGACTCAGATGATTGATTAATTACAATGATCAGAGCACTGACAACAATTCACCAGTGATGATGATAACACAAGTGCCTATTTGCCCTGCAAAAGCCCCTCTCTCTGTGTCTAAATTGTTTTGTGAATGTTTCTTCCTTCACTGTCCAATGCTTTTAAGCTCAGTAGAATGGATGGCTTGATATGGGAGCTACAAATGCTTACAAATAAGGTCAGTGGGGGAAAAAAAGAGGAATAAAAATAGAAAACAAACCCTAATTGTTGGTATTGGTGTCTGTGTGGATGGTGGCACAGTGGGGAGTTTGTTGGGGACGTCACTGTAAACATATTGATTTACATTTTCAGAAAGCCCATTCAGGCCTATTGCACATTGAGGTTTAATGATAGCATGAAGATAATTCTTATGGAACACTGGATAAGAGTTTTTTAGTTAGCCCTTAATTAAATGTCACCCTGTGTAAATAAATACAAGAATATGATAGGCCTACATGCTGAGGGTATTGTAGCGAGATCCTCTAAAAGTCATTGGCTTGACCTATTTCAACCACTTCTATATTTTGTCCTGATACTACTGCTTTCACTGACACACAGGTTGAGACTCAGTCAATACTACTATAGTGATCCGTTACTTACAGTATGTGACACATTTACATTCAAATATATGTCAAGCAGAGGTGACTGTGCTGTACCATAAAGTATTGTGAGTAATGAATACCAGCTGTCATTTCTACCTTGATTTTATTACTGAATTCTTGAGGAGGCCCTCACCTTCAAGTCTTAGTAAAGTAGTCCCATCAGCAGCCCCATGATGCTTACACTGAATTGTACTGTCTGCGTACCAAATGGCACCCTATTCCCTATTTAGGCTCTGGTCAAAAGTTGTGTACTCTATACAGAATAGAGTGCCATTTGTGATGCACACTGTTTTCTAATCATTGTCTATGCAGGACCATGCATGTCCATATCACATTCACGTTAGGCTGAGGCCTTTTGCTCAATGTCTGAGAGATTATACATTCATTCCACTCAAAATTCCGCCCAGACCAAAAATAAGAGGAATGCTAAACTGCTCTGCTGGAGCAGGGAAGTCCATCATCCCCACTGACATTAAACTAAAGGCTGTGTTTTCATAGTGACTCAACCACCACTGATGGCGTTAAAAAGAAACATTCCCTTTGCTTTCTCTCTGTGTGAGAACACGTCAGATGTGTTTAAGGGCTGTCCGTCCTGAACGACACTGAAGCTCCAGCAGGATCCTACTGTCTGAACTGTCCAGTGTCGTGTTCTACGGTCTATGACGAGTCTATCCCCTTTTAACTGAACTTTAACATGTGTGATGGAGAAACAGTTGGGAACTAGACAGTGTAAAGTGTAGTGTGATGGAGAAATAGAAGGGAACTAGACAGGGCGTAGTGTAGTGTGATGGAGAAACAGAAGGAAACCAGACAGGGTATAGTGTAGTGTGATGGAGAAACAGGCGGGAACTAGACAGGGTATAGTGTAGTGTGATGGAGAAACAGGCGGGAACTAGACAGGGTATTGTGTAGTGTGATGGAGAAACAGGTGGGAACTAGACAGGGTGTAGTGTAGTGTGATGGAGAAACAGGCGGGAACTAGACAGGGTGTAGTGTAGTGTGATGGAGAAACAGGTGGGAACTAGACAGGGTGTAGTGTAGTGTGATGGAGAAACAGGCGGGAACTAGACAGGGTATAGTGTAGTGTGATGGAGAAACAGGCGGGAACTAGACAGGGTATTGTGTAGTGTGATGGAGAAACAGGCGGGAACTAGACAGGGTGTAGTGTAGTGTGATGGAGAAACAGGTGGGAACTAGACAGGGTATAGTGTAGTGTGATGGAGAAACAGGCGGGAACTAGACAGGGTGTAGTGTAGTGTGATGGAGAAACAGGTGGGAACTAGACAGGGTATAGTGTAGTGTGATGGAGAAACAGGCGGGAACTAGACAGGGTATAGTGTAGTGTGATGGAGAAACAGGCGGGAACTAGACAGGGTATTGTGTAGTGTGATGGAGAAACAGGCGGGAACTAGACAGGGTGTAGTGTAGTGTGATGGAGAAACAGGTGGGAACTAGACAGGGTATAGTGTAGTGTGATGGAGAAACAGGTGGGAACTAGACAGGGTATAGTGTAGTGTGATGGAGAAACAGGCGGGAACTAGACAGGGTGTAGTGTAGTATGATGGAGAAACAGGTGGGAACTAGACAGGGTATAGTGTAGTGTGATGGAGAAACAGGTGGGAACTAGACAGGGTGTAGTGTAGTGTGATGGAGAAACAGGTGGGAACTAGACAGGGTACAGTGTAGTGTGATGGAGAAACAGGTGGGAACTAGACAGGGTGTAGTGTAGTGTGATGGAGAAACAGGTGGGAACTAGACAGGGTACAGTGTAGTGTGATGGAGAAACAGGTGGGAACTAGACAGGGTGTAGTGTAGTGTGATGGAGAAACAGGTGGGAACTAGACAGGGTACAGTGTAGTGTGATGGAGAAACAGGTGGGAACTAGACAGGGTACAGTGTAGTGTGATGGAGAAACAGGTGGGAACTAGACAGGGTGTAGTGTAGTGTGATGGAGAAACAGGTGGGAACTAGACAGGGTACAGTGTAGTGTGATGGAGAAACAGGTGGGAACTAGACAGGGTATTGTGTAGTGTGATGGAGAAACAGGTGGGAACTAGACAGGGTGTAGTGTAGTGTGATGGAGAAACAGGTGGGAACTAGACAGGGTATAGTGTAGTGTGATGGAGAAACAGGTGGGAACTAGACAGGGTATAGTGTAGTGTGATGGAGAAACAGGTGGGAACTAGACAGGGTACAGTGTAGTGTGATGGAGAAACAGGTGGGAACTAGACAGGGTACAGTGTAGTGTGATGGAGAAACAGGCGGGAACTAGACAGGGTGTAGTGTAGTGTGATGGAGAAACAGGTGGGAACTAGACAGGGTATAGTGTAGTGTGATGGAGAAACAGGTGGGAACCAGACAGGGTGTAGTGTAGTGTGATGGAGAAACAGGTGGGAACTAGACAGGGTGTAGTGTAGTGTGATGGAGAAACAGGTGGGAACTAGACAGGGTATAGTGTAGTGTGATGGAGAAACAGGTGGGAACTAGACAGGGTGTAGTGTAGTGTGATGGAGAAACAGGTGGGAACTAGACAGGGTGTAGTGTAGTGTGATGGAGAAACAGGTGGGAACTAGACAGGGTATAGTGTAGTGTGATGGAGAGACAGGTGGGAACTAGACAGGGTACAGTGTAGTGTGATGGAGAAACAGGTGGGAACTAGACAGGGTGTAGTGTAGTGTGATGGAGAAACAGGTGGGAACTAGACAGGGTACAGTGTAGATAGAACACATGGAACAAAACATAACTCTTTATTAGTTACACGCATTTCAAGTCAGGGCTACGTCACTTTAACGCCCAGCTAAGCTTACTGCCATACTGAAACCCCATCCGGCCCACACTCTCCAGGGTCAATCCCCATTGCGGTGATAAGGGCAGAAATGACTCCGTTTTGACATGAAAAAACAGGGTCCTCCTTGAAACTGATGCATGCCTGTCTGTCCTGTGGGGTCTCTCTGTGGGAACACTCAGGCTTTTGATAGGGTTTTCCTCCAGTGTCCTCTGAGGTCGTTTCAGCCTCACAATAAACAGGCGAGCCATTGTCACATGGGGAGCCCTCCTCGTTATTTTCAAAAGTAATTACACCTTATTATCGGTGTTTACTTTAGCGAGGGCGAATACAGGTGTGGGACGACGCTTGGCCGTGGGTGGCAGGCAGTGATGGGTCTCTCTCTCTCTCTCTGGTGAGCGACTCGCCCCCTCGTGTCTCTCTTTTTTTTTTAGGTTTGTGGGGGCATTGTATGTAGCAGTACTCTGCCACTAATTTCATCCCCACAAAAGAAACGTGCAATTAGGCCTATTATTGTAGCAGCTGCGTGCTCCCTGCCTGCACGACTACGACGGCCCTGTCTTCCTTGGCTGGAGGTGGAGAGGCCTGCTGCGGTCACAGAACCCTGGAACGACCGCAGTACCCACCATTGTCTGAGGGAGAGGGAAGTAAAGCATAGCCTGGGAGGATGCTGTGTGTGTCCTCTCTGCTGTGTGTGTCCTCTCTACAGTGTTGACACAGTGGGATGGATCCATCCATCGCACACAGCCACAAGGCCAGAGGAACAATAGAATAAAATATATATCTAAAATGTTACAAAATATGTTCTTTTCAGTGTTCTTTTCACTGGATTTATATTGAGACATGTCTTGCTGGTTATATTTTTTATATTATCAGCAAAGAAAATGGTCAAACCATAATCTGGGGTTCCATGTAGAGATGCTTTAGACAAAGTGGACAAAAGCAATTGTAGCAGTCTATTGATGAAACCCAAAATGAAATCATATTGCCTTCCAAAAATAAATCCTCATTGGGTCTCAGTTCAAACTATAAATGTGATTGAGTTGATACATCAATATTGGTCAAAGTGGGCAGACTGCCCATGTCAAGGTGAATCATGCGGGTCATAAATGAATGACAAAAAGTTAGGTAAATGAAAAGCAATTCTAGATGGAGATATTATAGAGAAGAGTGAAAAGCTGTGAGGCCTGTGAGGCTGAATATTGGGGAGCCACAGAGGCCCTCCTCAAGCCCCAATACAAGGCGACAATCTTCCGCTCTCAGCACAAACAAAATGGCTGTGTGTTCCCCTCCGTTTCTCTCACTTACTGATTCTCTCACTCCACTGCCTTTCCAACAATTAAAATAATGATCCAGCTCCTGGCACTTAGCTTCAAGGGCATAGTTAGATGTGCATCTTTGTGCAATGTGTCAGTCTCGGTTCTGCATCCTCCATTTGATCATGTGATAAATACAATTTTATTTTATTTGACATGTAAAAACCCTTAACTGCAAGACAAGAGTAGTAATGTATACAAGTAAAGGGACTGCTGAATTCACTGGTGTCTATAAAGACACCAATATTCCCTTTGGGCATGTTGAAATTCCATTCTGAACGGTTAGAGAAATCAGGATGGGTGTTAGGGCTTTATACACAAGGGAGAAGTTGGATTGTGGTCTGCAGACAACAGTGTTTGGTATAATCACTGGCGAAGAGGGACCTATAACCTCTTAGGAGATACTCTCTCATCATGAGGACTTACACCTGCACAACTTCACAAATATCAGAGAACATACCTTAGAGAAGAGAGAACATAACGAACATCAATGCACAGTCAGTGGATCACCTGCTGGCTGTCGATGAACAGTGGCGGTTCAACATAGAATGTCAAAGTAGAATCTTTGGGAAATGTGGTCAGAGACTATTGGACTACCATCCGCTGCTTTAAACGTTAATCAACACGTTTCGTTTTGTCAGAGAGGTGGTGGTTAGATTCGATAAATTAACCCTACATGTTTTGGACAGGAAATCAGGATTGCATCTTTAATAATATGTCCATAAATAAAAAGTACTATGAAGAGAAACAAACAAAACAGAATGTGTATAAAACATATCCGATTCCTATTCCAACAGGAGCTATGGCATGCCTACCAGCAACACAAAGGACGATGAGACACAGCCAAGTGCCAGGCAGAGGGGGGAACACAGGAGGAGGAAGCAGCTCTTCTCTGCTACAGCAGGCTGGCAGGCAGCAGGTCTTACTGGCATCCATTTCAGCTCATCAGCACCCTGAGTAAGAGTCCACAAATGCAGAGAAATCATTTTGCCGGGGGAGTGTGGCTGGGGTAAATTGGCCTCCGGTTCAGTGCGGGGGTCCCTGCTGTGCGGAGCCGGAAGAGTAGGGCCTGGTCGGGAGTAGGGCAGGCCCAGGCAGGGCAGGCCGGGGGCCCCCATGCTGAGACCACCTCCCTGCCCCTGACAAACATGGCAGTGGATAATCTCTCCTTCAGAGACTCAGCCCCAACCCCATGGGCTCAGAGGGAAGGCAGGGGTTCTGTTATACAGACAGCAGAGAGGAACTCTTCACTGTGTGGCTGGCAGTGTGTGTGTCAGTCATACTTTAGACACAGACAAATATGGCCTGCACACACACAACTTCGCACATCTCCCTGTGTGAGCGTCTCTACCCAGTCTCTCTCCGACACACACCTGCTCATTTAAATGGTTTACTATGGGAGAGTGACCATGTGAAAAGTGGGTGGTAGTTTTCAAACCAAGAGCATCACAATGGAAAGATGAGTGGTGCAGCACTTGACTCTTACTAACATCATGCAACATTCATATTGTGGATTAAAATGGATGTGGAGTGTGTCACACAGTGCAATAATTACTGGACCATTAAAAACGTAGGTTAAGTGTTGCACAGGCAGTAAAGCTATGTTTCAAATCAATGGCTCTAACAAAAAGTGGTATTTAAACGGATGTTAAACCCAAGCCGTGGACACAAAGTGGTCTTTATAGTAAAACAAAGCATTGGAAAATATGGATGTATATTAAAACAGTAACTGACCAGCTGTTTTATGCCCAAAGAGATGGAAAATGTGCATAAATAAAGAGTATGTCAACGGGTATGTGAACTGAACCACCTTTAATGTTTACATAACTCTTACATTATCTGAATCCATGCAGATCAGTAGAACAATGAAAACATCCAAAGGGGGACATTTTCAAACACTTTACTCATGTCAAGGTTTTTTGGAAAAAAAAGGGCCGAGTTTAGTTAAACATCCTCCATCGTAAGTGTGAAGTTATAACATTCAGAACATCAAAGTCCATCCATATCTAATCCCAGCAGCTGTGTCCACTAGGCAGCTACTACGACGTCTCCATCTTGGAACCATGTTTCTCCAGCTCCGCTCTACGGAGAGAGAGAGAAAAAAAGGACCAGTCAATTGAGATGATTACAAAGGGTTCGTTCCAACTGGCACCTTTTTCCTTATCTAGTGCACTACTTTTTACCAGAGCCCTATGGGAAGAGTGGGTGCTGTGGTTTTAAGTTGTGCACTATATAGGGAATAGTGTGCCATTTGAGACACACACCCAAGCAGTCCAATGGTTAAAGCACAAGTGTCCTTCTATGTTGATTGAGAGAAGCATTATGAAATCCAACTGAAGAAATATCATGCAGACAGCTACAGATTTATAAGGAAGTAGATCTACTTGTACAAGGCTAAATGCTTAAAACAAATCATACCTCATGTCTTCTATAAATGTCTTAATAGCAGCCATCAAAGGTTTGAATGCCCCATTGTCTGAAGGATACTAAAAAAAAGTGTAGACTGGCCACTTCAAGTCAATACACTAGTTGATTATTCAACAAGCGTAGCCTACGCATGCAAATGCATAGAATACATATTACTGACAATAACGCACACATTGTAGACTGTCCGTATCATTCAAAGCCTGCATAATAATTTACAAATGACATGCAATAATGCTGACTAATGTCTCCCTATGTAAGAAAAGAGACAACCAAGATGACCAACTGAAAGCAGCGGGTGCAAACAGTACCCAGACAACAGAAAGCCCCACCCACAAGAAACAACTTCCAGGATTATGATGCATTCGGATGCGTCTCAGGAGCTCCTAGCTCTCAGTTGGTGAACTCGGAAAGACGTCTGACAACTGTTCAACCAATTAGCTTGAATTTAGCTAGACGATAAAGCTAGCAAACATTGCTAATAGCCTAATCGTTCAGTTGGCTTGCTTACTTTGCTCAATATGTCAAACAACATATTGTATGTAAACTAACAGGGCTACATTATCAAGGTTGTAAACGGCTTTGTTTTATCATCTTTTGGTTGGAAAGGTGAAAGGTCAGTTGATGAAACACCAAAACTCGTAAACTCAGGTACCCCACTTGGAACACAGACTTAGGAGGGTAATTCTAGTGGTCATTTCTGACTTTGAAACTCGGGTCTCTATGATAGCATTCGAACGCACCACTATTCCATGAGGATTCCATCAACTCAATGGTCAATGCTTTATAGATGTCCGCACTAAACCATATGATCAACACTGTAGGAGAAATGAAAAGCATTTATTGAGCATTAAAAAAAACTAGGCCAATGTGTGTAGCTATAAGACAATTTTTAAGAAAGCTGCATAGTGCCTATTGCTTGAATCTCCTAATAACTGACATGTTATCTGTGTTTGTTATTATTGCCAACTAGTACACTCAAGGGGAGTGTAAAGCCTGATTCAATTTGCTGTGCCTAAACATTCAGCATAACAATTTTGACTGTTTTAGTTACCATTTAGCCATTTCCCCTTCGTCAAATCTTATAGCCCTACTCAAAGATCAAAGCATCACATCCCTTTAACTGAGGGCTTCATCGTATTTCTAGGGGCGTGAAGCTGAGTGGGGCACAATGATTTGTCTTAAGTAAAAGGTGATAGGTGTAGCTAGCTGGCTACTAGCGTTTCGCCCACGGCTGGCCATGTGAACTACAATTCCAACGCCATGTTAGAAAGGTCAATAATCATCGCTGGCGAAATGGTTTTCGAAATATATGTCCCTTACCTTTCAAAACAGCGAGAAAGAATGTTTCCAATAAAAAAAGATACTGCTAGCTAACGTTACAGTAAGTTTTGAACAGATCCATACTGTGTGTGCCTCCAGTTGAAGAACTATACTTCCTCCCCAGTTAGCTTACACACAGGTGTTCAAAGCACACATAGATAACTAATTAGCACAGATGGCTACCTCAGTCTTCCGTAAATAAACCATGTGACATGGAGAGATGGCCATGTGGGAACACTAACCCTATAAAGTCGTGTGTCCAATCAAAAATGCAACTTTCGAATAATGGGTAGAATTTTACGTTAATTGTGTAGATCAGGGTTGTCCAACCCTGTTCCTGGAGAGCTATCATCCTGTAGGTTCTCACTCCAACCCTGTTCCTGGAGAGCTACCATCCTGTAGGTTCTCACTCCAACCCTGTTCCTGGAGAGCTACCATCCTGTAGGTTCTCACTCCAGCCCTGTTCCTGGAGAGCTACCATCCTGTAGGTTCTCACTCCAACCCTGTTCCTGGAGAGCTACCATCCTGTAGGTTCTCACTCCAACCCTGTTCCTGGAGAGCTACCATCCTGTAGGTTCTCACTCCAGCCCTGTTCCTGGAGAGCTACCATCCTGTAGGTTCTCACTCCAACCCTGTTCCTGGAGAGCTACACTGCTGTAGGTTCTCACTCCAACCCTGTTCCTGGAGAGCTACCATCCTGTAGGTTCTCACTCCAACCCTGTTCCTGGAGAGCTACCATCCTGTAGGTTCTCACTCCAGCCCTGTTCCTGGAGAGCTACCATCCTGTAGGTTCTCACTCCAACCCTGTTCCTGGAGAGCTACCATCCTGTAGGTTCTCACTCCAACCCTGTTCCTGGAGAGCTACCATCCTGTAGGTTCTCACTCCAGCCCTGTTCCTGGAGAGCTACCATCCTGTAGGTTCTCACTCCAACCCTGTTCCTGGAGAGCTACACTGCTGTAGGTTCTCACTCCAACCCTGTTCCTGGAGAGCTACCATCCTGTAGGTTCTCACTCCAACCCTGTTCCTGGAGAGCTACCATCCTGTAGGTTCTCACTCCAACCCTGTTCCTGGAGAGCTACCATCCTGTAGGTTCACTCCAACCCTCATCTAGCGCAACTTATTATAATAATTAGCCACTTGAAAAGCTGAACCAGGTTGGTTACAACTGGGGTCGGAGTGAAAACCTACAGGAGGGTAGCTCTCCAGGAACATGGTTGGACAGCCCTGGTGTAGATAATCCTCAAAGAAAACCAACGGTCTAAACCTCATGTCTCTAGCATAATCTGTTTAAGAAAAAGAAAAAGGAGTTTTTACCCTTGTAGGATAGTAAAAATTAGAGCAACAATCAATAGAGGCCAGAGAAGATTTTAAAAAGTGGCCATATTTTTTATTATTATAAATAAATAAATCAGGAAGATAGCATTGTGTCAGCTAAGCTGAATGCTGTGTGAGAATGAAGGCTACCTGACAGGCTTATCATTGAACTCATCTTCTCAAATGTAGAGGATATAAAACAATATAGAGGTAAGATAGATTTTGAGACATGACATGTAGTATGTTCATATTTTAGTACACGCTTTTCATATCAATGCAAAGTTACTGTTCTTTTTTAAAAGATAAAAAAAAAAAGCATCTCTCTGAACTGTCAACGGAGCACTGAGTGTTGAGTGTTTATTTTCAAAGCCTTTTACATTCAATTCGGATCGTGTCATGCAAATTTAGCTATTTTCACCAGCAGAAGCAACTTGGAAGACAGGACTACAAATCCTCAAAAGTTGCTGGGATAAAGCTGCCGCTCCGTCAGAGCTCGGTGCTTATTATCAGATGTATTAGGTTAGAAATCCAACTTTCTGGATATGATGTTAATGATATGTTAGAGAAAGACCCCACTGAATGAATCAGGACATGAAGAATTATATTTGTCTTGGTTAACCTCTCTTGGGTACGTGAGACGTTAGCGTCCCACCTCTTCAACAGCCAGTGAAACTGCTGGGCGCCAAATTCAAATACAGAAATAGTCATTATAAAATTGCAGAAAACAAAACATATTTTACATAGGTTTAAAGATTAACTTCTTGTGAATCCAACCACGGTGTCAGATTTTAAAAATGCTTTACGGCAAAAGCATACCTTACAATTATTTGAGAACATAGCCCAGCAGACAAATCATTACAAACAGTAACCAGCCAAGTAGAAGAGTTACACAAGTCAGAAAGAGATAAAAATTAATCCCTTACCTTTGATGATCTTCATATGGTTGCACTCAGCAGACATTCATTTACTCAATAAATGTTCCTTTATATCCAAAAACTTCCGTTTTGTTCGAGCGTTTTCTTCAGTAATCCACAGGTTCAAACGCAGTCAAAACAGGCAGACAATAAAATCTAAATTGTATCCGTAAAGTTCATAGAAACATGTCAAACGATGTTTATATTCAATCCTCAGGTTGTGTTTAGCCTAAATAATCGATAATATTTCAACCGGACAATAACGTCGTCAGAATAAAAGGTAATAAAATACAATTAAAAGAAAGGCACTCTCTCGGTCGTGCGCATGAATAAACTCTGACACTTTAGGGTCCACTCATTCAGACTGCTCTTACTTCCACATTTTTCAGAATACAAGCCTGAAAAAAAATTCTAAAGACTGTTGACATCTAGTGGAAGGCATAGGAACTGCAATTTGAGTCCTAAGTCAATGGATACTGTAATGGCATTGAATAGAAAACTACAAAACCAACAAAAAAAACGACTTCCCGAATGGATTTCTCTCAGGTTTTCACCTGCCAAATCAGTTCTGTTATACTCACAGACACTATTTTAACAGTTTTGGAAACTTTTGAGTGTTTTCTATCCAAATATACCAGTTATATGCATATCATATCTTCTGGGCCCGAGAAGCAGGCAGTTTAATTTGGGCATGCTTTTCATCCAAAATTCCAAATGCTGCCCCCTACCCTAGAGAAGTTAAATGTAACATAAGGAAATGAAATGTCATCAGCAAAGTGCGTTTTCACCTACTCTGGGCAGAGTGAACACTACATTAGAAGGTGTAAATTTTACTTAATTTTTTAATTATTATATATTTTTTATTATTATTACTACTCGCTGATATGAAAGAAACTCAGCAAAAAAAGAAACGTTCCTTTTTCAGGACCCTGTCATTCAAAGATAATTCGTAAAAATCCAAATAATTTCACAGATCGTCATTGTAAAGGATTTAAACACTGTTTCCAATGCTTGTTCAATGAACCATAAACAATTAATGAACATGCACCTGTGGAACGTTTGTTAAGACACTAACAGCTTACAGACGGTAGGCAATTAAGGTCACAGTTATGAAAACTCAGGACACTAAAGAGGCCTTTCTACTGATTCTGAAAAACACCAAAAGAAAGATGCCCAGGGTCCCTGCTCATATGCGTGAACGTGCCTTAGGCATGCTGCAAGGAGGCATGAGGACTGCAGATGTGGCCAGAGCAATAAACTGCAATGTCCGTACTGTGAGACGCCTAAGACAGCGCTACAGGGAGACAGGACGGACAGCTGATTGTCCTCGCAGTGGCAGACCACGTGTAACAACACCTGCACAGGATCGGTACATCCGAACATCACACCTGCAGGACAGGTACAGGATGGCAGCAACAAAAACTGCCCGAGTTACACCAGGAACGCACAATCCCTCCATCAGTGCTCAGACTGTCCGCAATAGGCTGAGAGGCTGGACTGAGGGATTGTAGGCCTGTTGTAAGGCAGGTCTTTACCAGACATCACCTGCAGCAACGTTGCCTATCGGCACAAGCCCACCGCCGCTGGACCAGACAGGACTGGCAAAAAGTGCTCTTCACTGGCGAGTTGCGGTTTTGTCTCACCAGGGGTGATGGTCGGATTCGCGTTTATCGTCAAAGGAATGAGCGTTACACCGAGGCCTGTACTCTGGAGCGGGATCGATTTGGAGGTGAAGGGTCCATCATGGTCAGGGGCAGTGTGTAACAGCATTATCGGACTGAGCTTGTTGTCATTGCAGGGAATCTCAACACTGTGCGTTACAGGGAAGACATCCTCTTCCCTCATGTGGTACCCTTCCTGCAGACTCATCCTGACATGACCCTCCAGCAATGACAATGCCACCAGCAATACTGCTCATTCTGTGCGTGATTTCCTGCAAGACAGGAATGTCAGTGTCTGCCATGGCAAGCGAAGAGTCTGGATCTCAATCCCATTGAGCACGTCTCGGACCTGTTGGATCGGAGGGTGAGGGCTTGGGGCCATTCCCCCCAGAAATGTCCGGGAACTTGCAGGTGCCTTGGTGGAAGAGTGGGTTAACATCTCACAGCAAGAACTGGCAAATCTGGTGCAGTCCATGAGGAGGAGATGGACCGCAGTACTTAATGCAGCTGGTGGCCACACCAGATACTGACTGTTACTTTTGACTGTTACTTTTGAAACACATTATTCCATTTCTGTTAGTCACATGTCTGTGGAACTTGTTCAGTTTATGTCTCAGTTGTTGAATCTCATGTTCACACAAATATTTACACATGTTAAGTTTGCTGAAAATAAAAGCAGTTGACAGTGAGAGGACATTTCTTTTTTTGCTGAGTTAATGTTTCTTATGTTTCCAAAACCCTGCCGCAAGCGATGCGCGTCAACATTTAGTGCAAGCATTGGGGCGATTTGTCTCGAATTGAAGAAGATACAGTGAAAAATCTGTTGATGTCCCCTTGAGCAAAGCACTTAACCCGAATTGCTCCTGTAAATCGCTCTGGATTAGAGCGTTTGCTAAATAATAATACAAATGTAAATATATGAATGGTGTGGCTGGCTACCGGAGTTGATTAGAGAAGTCGTCCTCTACGTTGTCATCATCCCAGTTGTCTTCCCACACGTGGGCATCTTCATCCTCATCCAGACCCGTCCAATCTGAACACAGAGAAATACAATGAAGAGAAATTATGAAACAACGTTAGCTAGCTAACAAGTAACTCTACAGGGCCGTCCACATTTAAGGACGATAACTAGAATAAAAAAATAATTATTCTAATTCAAGTGAACATGAGCGTTCACACTGCAATGATAACTACAAAAAGAGTGGAGAACGATAACAAGAGCCATCGTTTGGATCACTTTCAGAGTGATATTTTCCCTATCCCTCCGACGAGAAAACATTGATAACCACTTCAATAAAACGTGAAGGCAGAGCGTACAGTGAACTTGCCTAAATAACTGTGCATATGTGAGCATATTGGTGGCCACATTAATTATACGACGACTTTGGAGAATGATGCCGACAAACAGCGCATGAGAATGCCATATTTTCCGATGGTAGGCCCATCTGTTAACGCCTATACATCCTGACAAAATAGACACTATGACTGGCGCGCTAATGTACCTTTCTGGCTTCTAACTTAGGCTACATATCTTTAGTCTGTCTTCATGGTTCCCTTTCGCAATTACGTGACTGGCCTCTCCGGGGCCTCTCAGCTATAGCCATTCCTCTTCGCTCTTATAGTCCCAGGAAAAGCTAGACTACAAACTTGTTGTACACTTAATTCAAGCATTTTATTTACCATTACTAGCCTATCGACGAGAGATACCAGCTTGCTGAATGTAAAATATGAGCGTTTGAAAGGAGAGAGAGCGTGCACTATGGGGTGATCAAAATACACCATATGTGACTCGTTTCAGGAAAGTAGGCGTATGTCGTGGGTCACTACTTCACAGGAGAGTCATTTGATCAAAATGCATTTTTGGGCAGAAATGCCTTCTGGAACATGTGAACTTTTGTGTGCCTTAATAACAGACGTGTATGCAATCTGTAAATACGAATAAAATTGTTAAATTACGAGCCTAGTTGGTTTAGCCACATTAAGAGATGTGCTTCCTGCTAGCCATGATTGGCTGAGATAATGAGTGGGCTGGACATGCCGAGAGATGAGTTTGGATTGGTCTGCCATATAGCACTGTCTATTTGAGCTGGTCAGTATGTGTAGGTGATCCTGTCTAATGCATAATTTTTTTGTAATGTATCGCATAGTAGAATGCTCCATTTTCTGGAGGACCGAGTTTTGAAATCAGTGAATTAGAGTATGGAATTAGTGTAATTAGAGTATGATGGCTAAGGAGAAAACAGCTGTCTCCGGATTACATCTTCAAACTAAGAGCAACCATGGCATCCGTGACAGGGAGAAGTGTCCAGCCATGATGTAAGATAATGTAGCTAGCTAGACTTTCAGATATTACACGTTTCTAATTTTGACCAAAAGTCATTTTGATTTCAAGTTAATGTGTACTGTTAGCTAGCTAACGTTACGTGTATGATCTTATTATCTCAGAGCCATTTGCTTTGCTAGTTATAGCCTAATGTTAGCTAGCTAACATTGAACCTGGTTGGTTAGCTACCTGCAGATTCATGCAGGGTAGTAACGTCATGAATTGGGATTATGGTTCATTGTTTACCTAGCTAGCTACATGTCTTAACAAAAAGACTCCACTATGCAAGTAACCATTTCAATAGAATGGCAATGTGACAACTGTAACTAGAAGTAGCTGGTAAATTCACTCCGGCTATCTACTCTGATTTCAGAGCACTCTGAGTGTGCCAGAGCACAACATAACTGACGAATTTACGAACGTTCAACACCTGTTGAATATGGCCGGTGTCAGTAAACGTTGGCAAAAAAACATAAATTGTTGCCAGCAGCACAGTTGCAGTCACCAACACTCTGGGTAATATAAAAACAGCCTAACCAGCTCTGTTAGGGCAAGTAAAATGGTCAGTGAGCGGTTCTCTCATGTGTGTCTCATGAGTAGCTAGCAAGCTAGCCAAATTTAGCCAGTTAGCTTGGGTGCTTGACTGTTGTTGTTAGGACAGAACACTCGGATCAACCCTTAAAGAGATGAGTGGGGCTAAAGTTTAAGAGGGCGTGAACGATGCTGAATGGGTGTAGACAGAAGAGCTCTCCAGTAGGTACCAAAACATTCAAAGGCCATTTTCTCAAAAGTGTGGTTACAACTTTATCAGCTTTCAAAGCAGAATTACTTTCCCATTGTTCCTCAAATGTGTATAATATACCATTTTGTAGCTGTCTCTGCTTTATCCAATGTAAAAAAACACAATTTCAAATTTTGCTACAAAAGACTGAATCAAGGCGGTCGGTCACATCTGAGCTGCCTGCTAATGTACCTTTCTGTAAGTTGTAAAGTGTCGAGACTAGACCCATAACTGATCCCAATGGTAGCATGATCAGGCCTAGGCTGTATGCAGTTATTTCGGCATGAGGCATTCAAAACAGGACATTTGCTGTTGATTCAAATTAGACTACATCACTGCAGTTCACAGCCCTAGCCAATAGTAGTGTACTCACTTGATAACAATGACACATTCCTCATTGCACTGTGCTGTTGTAGCCTAGGCACAGCGGTCTAAGGCACTGTATCCCAGTGCAAGAGGTGTCACTGCAGTCCCTGGTTCGATTCCAGGCTGTATCACACCCGGCCGTGATTGGGAGTCCCATAGGGCGGCGCACAATTGGCCCAGCAATCTCCGGGTTTGGCCGTCATTGTAAATAAGAATTTGTTCTTAACTGACTTGCCTAGTTAAATAAAGGTTAAATTAAAAATAGTCTTGTCTAAAAACGTTGGCCTAATCATGTTAACTTTTTCTTACACTGACAAATATTTATAGCCCTAATATTTAACAAATGCATGGCCTAATGTAGCTAGTATTTAGCTTCTTACTTCAGCTACACATCTCTAGCCTCTCTTCCAGCTGTTCTCATGCGCAATATAGGCTACGCAAGACTCCTTGCTATTCCTTTTCACGTGAAATCCTAGAAAAAGCTATAGGACATTTATTTGTATACTTATTTTTGTTTGATGTTAGGCATTTGTTTTGAAGCAGGCTTGCTCTGGTTAATTGCTGAATGTAAAATACGCCAAATTAACATTCGGGGAAAGTTAAATAGTGTGAGTGTTGGTGTGATCACTTTGGCCAGTGATAACATTGCTGCACTGATGCGTTGCAAAAAGTTTCAACGGACAGATGAGCACAGAGGAAAAGAAGATCCAAACGAATTGACAATTTACAAACCACTTCAGCAACGAGGCATGATGTAAACGATACCCGGGATAAACAGCGATTATTGTTGAATTGTTAGATATAAATATGAGTTTATTATTTTTCATTAGACATACATGTACATTGAAGTATTATTTGCAGTTGTCCCACCCTGAAGCAGTGAATGGTCTGTGTTACCACCTTATTAATAGGTCTGCAGTAGGATGCGTTGATCAGTTGACTGACAGGTGTACAGTAAAACGATAAACGGTCTGCTGTTGTGGAGCCCCCACCAACGTTTAGGTTATAGTTATGTATATTCTATCATTAAAGTTATCAAAAACTTGGTGTGGATGGCCCTTTACTCAAATAGCTACTACTCTAGCTAGCGTTGTCTAAGTAACGTAGCTAGCTAGCTAGCTACAGTAACTAACGTTAATTAACGCTAGCTGGCTTTTAGCTAGATGCTGCGCGTTGTTGTTTACATTACAGCTAACGTTAGTTAACTCATGTTTAACTATGTAAAGTTTCCACCAGTGCAATCGCTAATTAGCTAACGGTATAAGTTCAATCAGGTGAATAATACAATTCAAAGTGGTAGCTACTAAACTAGCTAGCCAGCCAGCCGCTGCTGCTAGCTAGATACTTTTACCTCATTCAATGTTGTTAACATAGCTTGCTAAGCTAGCTGAGTCACTGTCGGGCCCGGTCTTGTCACTAAAAGTTGTTACTAAATGAGACAATTCAGTAAAAAACGGGTGAACAATAGTAACGTATGGAAATATAATGAATTTACCCTCGGCTGGGAATTCTTCAAACTCATCGTCCTCCTCTAATAATCCCAAATCCACAGTCTGTTTCTTGTCTGACATGTTTGCTATCTTTTCGTTGCACGTCGCTGTGATGACGGAACGGATTTCCAGTGAGGGTAGTTATGGGATAGTGGTGGTAGTGCGCATTGGCAGAGAGTGTTCCGCAAACACAATGAAGCCGTCCACATCACCTACGCTCCACTGACTGAAGCCAGGGTCTTCTTCTTCTTTGACTGAAGCCAGGGTCAGTGCTATCCGGAATCCTTGGGACGTTCCTATCCTTAAACCTTACCCTAACCATTTTACATTTAAACTTCAATGAAGTAGGGACCTCCCAAGGATTCCGGATTCGGACCTTGAAGCCAGCCAGGTATGTTGATGTTGGAATGTTTTTTGTATTCGTAAAAAATAAAAATAATTTAAAAACATTTAAAAACATTAATAATATATGTTATAATAGGCTACAACTACATTTAAAATCTTCCATAATAAATCTCTTCATTTATGTCAACACATAATCACACTCAAATCCTTCCTACTTAAAACACAAAACCCTGCACAGTACCTCGGTCCCACAAAACATACAGAGAAATCACCCAAATCTAAGTCAAGATTTTTCATTGAGGAACAAATGTGCATTATGATCCTTGTGGCCTGTTTAAATAATGAACCAGCAGCCACAGCTTAGTATGTCGTTTAGATGAGAGCACATCTACCACAAAACCACATGCACCACAATGAAAATTGCCCCTGCAGCTGTCACTATGCTGACAGAGGGTGAACCTCAACATAGGCTCTGCTTACTTGTTCTATTTTCACATTATTTTGTAATCATCCTAAACCCTTAAACATGATGACAATGCCACAACATTAGAGGGGAGTAGAGGGAGGGAGAACAGAACAAGGAAAAGAAAAAGACAATACTGTACTACACAACAAATTGGAGGAAATACCTTCATTATGTTAAATTTGATGTGAGAATTCTTAACGTTTGATGTGAGAATAGTGTATAGGAATTGGGGAACAACAATCAAAACTTGGTATAGAATAGCTCAGATAATACAGTAGGATGATCACTCCTCTGATCCCAGCTAGGCTATAGAAGCCTGGGGAGATTGTGTACTAGTGTTTGCAGAAGCATACCTGAGACTGCAGTTACATTGTGGCGCCTGGAGTCTCCCAGATATTGGACTGAGGGAGGGAACAAGAGGGAGGGCGGGATGGGGGAATAAAGGGTAAGACAGCAGGGCTGCCTGGCCAGAGTCAGACCGACTCCCAGACTTTCTTCTCTCTGTGTCGCATCTCTGAGAATGCATGCCTTTCATACACCCCTTCAGGACAGGCTGGCTGGGCCACCAAGTCCTCACCTCACAGAGACAGAGGAGTTTGACTCCAACCCTGCCTGCCCAGCCAGTCTGGCATTCTGTCTCTGTCGCTGCCTGGACCTTTATCACGGCCCAGATCACACTATGGTCCTGAGGGTGTGCATAGAGAGAAAGAGTAGCTAGGGAGATTGGAGGGGGGTACCTAGTCTGAACCATCATCGCCTAGTCTACCCCCACCCCCCACCCCCACCACCACCACCTGACTGACCCCCAGCTCCCACCTGACTGATCCCCTTCAGATTAGGGACAGACTAGACCTCTTCTTCCCTGCCAGGGAAAGTGACAACACACAGGAACATGAAGCTGTCTAGTCAACCTGTCCCGGGGCCCTTTGTCTGACCATCAATCCATCCCCTCCAGTCATTCAGACATTGTACTACTTGCCAGAAATGCTTCTCTTCCTAAAGAATAGACCAACTCAAAGATGAACAGGAATAAGAAGATGACAGCCTGGCAGGGAACTTCTGCCTTTCTTGTTGCTGCCTCATCTGCATATTTAATAATTTATCTTCTTTTTTTAATCTTGCTCTTTTGTGTGGATAAAATAACAGTTTAGTTGCAATAATTATTCAGTTTAATGTAATCTTTTGTTTTGTTTAGACATTCTAAGAAAATTGTGGTAGCCTAAATGTGTCAAATAAGCAATAGAATATGCCCTGTGACATAGTAAGTGATCAGCGCGGATTAGCTGTATTTAACTATCCAGTTAATACAATCAGTCCCAGATTTGTCTTTGGAAATCTGTGGGACTGATGTGCTTCCAAGATATGTCTGTCAAGATTCGGTATTAAACTTAATCCCATCCAGTCACTAAGTCTGGGTCATTGTGTTTTGTATGGCGACTCTCTATCTGTTAATAAAAACAGTTAAAGACAGTTCTTTTCAAAGGAAAATAGGTGATCAAATAAAGACAACAAATATACATTTGAATACATTTATGCTAGAGAGGTAAACATAAATGTTTGCTTTTGTCTGTTTTATTATTTTATAATTTTTTGACTTATTCATTCAAGAGTCTGTCATGAAGAATTAAAGTTTCATATTTTCTCCCCCTGTCTGTCTTGAAAAGGCCTGTCATCTGGGGCTTGAGGTACAGTTTGCCAAGAGGCTAATGGTCCCTTTATGACAATACAACCTGATGTCTGTCCCAGCCAGCCCCCAGGTAATCCTGTCCTCCTCGGCGGCTTAGCCATGCTCAGGCTTAAGTTGCATATTTTGTTTTTATCAAGACGTCGCTGATAAATGCTATCAGCGAGGTAGAAATTAAATATGGGGGTCTATCTCGATTTCCTAAAAACGGACAGAGGTACAGGAGGACCCCCGGTTCCTCGTTTCAGATTTGTAAACACTGTGCAGGGGAACAATGACACCTCTATTACAGGGGGCTCCCTATCCCACTGTGCAGTTTACAATTCACATCTTGTACAGTTTACAATTTAAACCTTGTACAGTTGACAATTTAAACCCTGTACAGTTTACAATTCACATATTGTACAGTTTACAAGTTTAACCCTGTACAGTTTACAATTCACATATTGTACAGTTTACAAGTTTAACCCTGTACAGTTTACAATTCACATGTTGTACAGTTTACAATTCAAACCTTGTAAAGTTGACAATTTTAACATTGTAACATTTACAATTCACATATTGTACAATTTGCGATTTAAACCTTGTACATTTTACAATTTGAACCTTGTACAGTTTACAATTTACATCTTGTACAGTTTACAATTTAAACCTTTAAACCATGTATCATATTGATAACAAAAATTTGAAATAAATGGGATTTTAATGATAGCAGGTGCATACTCAGGACTTTCTCAACATTCATACAACTACACTTGTGGACTTCAAATTTGTTTATCTAACATGAGATTAATATTTACATATATTTCGTATCTACTTTTGAAATAACAATTGTTTCTCATTACATAATAATTTTTGTAACTTTTTCGTCAATTAAATTACCATGATATGGGTGTCTTCAACATATTACAAAATACCATTTAAACCAGTGATGCATGACTCATTACCCTGAATCAAATTTGAGCAAATCTTTGCCAATAGCCTGTAATGTCACATTGACTTTACATCCATGCTGCTATGCTATGATCCCGGACAAATCTGCTTAGCTCTGCAGTATGTGAAAAGCACTTGGACCCTCTTACCATCTTATCAGAGGTGATGTCCCCTTCTGTGAGCAGCGCTCTCAGTGAGAGTACCCATTAAGCAACATGAGTCATTCCCTGTGTGTGGGTACATGGTTAATGTCTATGCAAATATGAATGTTTAATTTGAAATGCATTGGATCCTATGATTCTTTATAGTTCATTAGTTTTTAAATGTACTGTACGTCAACCACATTTCTGGTTCCATTTTTAAACTACTCCTCTCTACAGAGTGGTCAACCAAAAATAATTGCAAAACGATACACATTTTCTCTCCCTTTACTCAGTGAGACAGCATTGATCCAGGCCTGAAGTGCATCTATTGTAGGATAACGTGTCCCATGATCACCAGTACAATGGTGGTCTGTGTGGTGACGTGTCACATATCTGTGTTGATATCCTGGCTACCTGGAACAACCATTAATTCTATGGTTATAGTTCTCACGTCATGTCCCAATAGAATAGACTATACCTCTCACTCTCTTTAGCTCTCTCTCCCTCCCATTGGGCCCTAGTATGCCCTGGTATGACAGCGTAAAGTGGTCGTCCCTCTGCACAGGGGCCCAGTGAGGGGGTGACGAGCTGCTCTGCTCTAATACCTGATCCTAACCCACTCCTCCTCATCTGTCATCGCAGGGGGAAAAAGAGGAAGAATTACACATGCTTCAGGTGACGGTGACGGCTCTTTTTTCTACATACCATGTATGCATCCCAAAAAGCACCCTATTTCCTATATAGAGATGTAGGATCTTAATTTGACCAGTTTCTGCCAGGAGGAAAATAATCCTGCAGCAACAGGGAACGTGAAATGTGTGGATTATAATTAATGCGCATTTTTAGTTAGGGCAAATCAATTCAGACATTTAACGTGGAAATTACAACAGGGTGATCAAATTAAGATCCGATATCTGTAGTGCAATACTAGGACACACAGAGTAATGAACTATATGAAAAAGTTTGCCATTTGGCACGCATCGCTTGTCTTTTAGCTACGTTGACTTCCCATCATCAGCGTGAAAGCAGTCACACACCAAGCTGTGCATCACGTAGCCCTACTGTGTGATGTCATTTAAACCATCCATTCTTCAACCATCCACTTTAATATGATGTCATGTTAAATACAAACATTTCAGACATTTCAAGCATATAGTATTATCTCGCTGTAACGATTTTCGTCGTCGGATGAAGAGTAGTCGGACCAAAGCGCAGCGTGGTAAGTGTTCATGTTATTTTTAGTAAAACAGAACACTAAACAAAATAACAAAGAGAGTGAAAAACGAAAACGAAACAGTCCTGAAAGGTGCAGCAACACAAAACAGAAAACAACTACCCACAAAACACAGGTGGGAAAAGGCTACCTAAGTATGGTTCTCAATCAGAGACAACGATAGACAGCTGCCTCTGATTGAGAACCACACCCGGCCAAACACACAGAAAAGAAAACATAGAACACAAAACATAGAATGCCCCCCCCCCAAAGGTGCGGACTCCGGCCGCAAAACCTAAACCTATAGGGGAGGGTCTGGGTGGGCATCTATCTGCGGTGGCGGCTCTGGTGCGGGACGGCTCTGGTGCGGGGACCCTCGCCGCCGACCCCGGACTGGGGACCCTCGCAGCGGGCCCCAGACAGGAGGGCGACTTTGGCAGCTCCGGACAGGAGGGCGACTCTGGCAGCTCCGGACAGGAGGGCGACTCTGGCAGCTCCGGACAGGAGGGAGACTCTGGCAGCTCCGGACAGGAGGGAAACTCTGGCAGCTCCGGACAGGAGGGAGACTCTGGCAGCTCCGGACAGGAGGGAGACTCTGGCAGCTCCGGACAGGAGGGAGACTCTGGCAGCTCCGGACTGGAGGGCGTCGCTGGAGGGTCCGGACTGGAGGGCGTCGCTGGAGGGTCCGGACTGGAGGAAGACTCTGGAGGGAGGAGACGCAGAGACAGCCTGGTGCGTGGGGCTGCCACAGGGCCCACCAGACTGAGGAGACCTACAGGAGGCCTGGTGCGCAGGGCTGCCACAGGGCCCACCAGGCTGGGGAGACCTACAGGAGGCCTGGTGCTTAGAGGAGGCACCGGATAAACCGGGCTGTGAGGGAGCACTGGAGCTCTGGTGCGCAGCCTTGGCACCACTCCTCCAGGCTGAATGCCCACTTTAGCCCGGCCCCTCCAGAGTGCAGGCACAGGTCGAACCGGGCTGTGGGGGAGCACTGGAGATCTGGTGCTTACCACTCGCACCTCTCCATTAGGCTCAATGCCCACTTTAGCCCGGCACGGGCGGAGCGCAGGCATAGGACGATCTGAACCCTCCCAGCGCTCCGGAGACACAGTACGGAGAGCCGGCGCAGGATACCCTGGACCGAAACGGCGCACCGGAGACCAAACGTGCTGAGCTGGCACAATCCGCCCTGGCTGGATTCCCACTCTCGCATGGCACTTGCGAGGGGCTGGCATATAGCGCTCTGGGCTATGAGCGCGCACTGGAGACATCGTGCGCTTTACCGGATAACACGGTGCCTGACCAGTACCACGCTGCTTCCGGTAAGCACAGGGAATTGGCTCAGGTCTATCGCCTGACTCCGCCAATCTCCCCGTGTGCCTCCCCCCCCCCAAAAAATTGGGGGCTGCCTCTCGTGCCTGCTGCGCTGCCTTGCCTCAAATCGCCGCCTCTCAGCTTTAGCTGCCTCCAGCTCTTTTTTCGGGCGGCGATATTCCCCAGCCTGTCTCCAGGGTCCCTTACCGTCCAATATCTCCTCCCATGTCTAGGAGTCCTGAACCCTCTGCTCCTCCATACCACGCTGCTTGGTCCGTTGGTGGTGGGTAGTTCTGTAACGATTTTCGTCGTCGGATGAAGAGTAGTCGGACCAAAGCGCAGCGTGGTAAGTGTTCATGTTATTTTTAGTAAAACAGAACACTAAACAAAATAACAAAGAGACTGAAACGAAAACGAAACAGTCCTGTAAGGTGCAGCAACACAAAACAGAAAACAACTACCCACAAAACACAGGTGGGAAAAGGCTACCTAAGTATGATTCTCAATCAGAGACAACGATAGACAGCTGCCTCTGATTGAGAACCACACCCGGCCAAACACACAGAAAAGAAAACATAGAACACAAAACATAGAATGCCCACCCCAACTCACGCCCTGACCAACAAAATAGAGACATAAAAAGGATCTCTAAGGTCAGGGCGTGACACTCGCTCGATTGTAGCCATGGTGTGAATTGTGCACATTTTTTTACTGTATCTTTTATGAATCAAGCATCAAATGTATCAATGCAACTCTCTGGGTTGTTATTTTAATCTAATCAATAACTCTATTGTTAATTTTATTCAGGTGGTTTTACATCATTATGGAATTCCGACATGTAATCCCCAACATGTGGCTTTCCGATTCGTCCCTAACCAAGGAAGTGGCCTCCTGATTGGTCTGATTGATAAATGAAGCTCTCCTTGTGTTCGTGGGGGTCTGCAGCAGCGCTGAGGGCCTCTGTAGGGTCTGGACTATGTCCAGGAAACCTCTAACAGCTACTTATTAAGTAATTAGTCCCACAAGGCGGCGAGACGGCCGAGGGTGCAGGGACTGATGGTGGTCACCTGGGTTCGGAGTTGCCCCAGTGTCCAGATCCCATTGGTCACATTTTAGTCTTGTTTCTCCTCCTCTCCTATCCGCTCCTCTCCTTTCCTCTCCTTTCTCTTCTCTACAGAGGTCAGTGCTCCTGTGTTTTCACAGCTTGGCTGGGTTATTTACAGAGTTGTAATTATTAGTATTTTATCAAAACCAACAACCGCCATCCCCCACACCTCTCCATGCCACCAATGTGTCTTTGTCCCCGACCCTCTAGAGCAATGGTCGGCAGGGGGGGAACTCAGTCCGGCTTTAAACTTACTCTTGAAAGTTGTAATAGTAGAATGCACAAGGTGCATTTTCTATTATGCAATCAGAAATGTCCAGATCAACTAGTGTTTTTTTATTTATAAAAAAAAAAAAAATGCAAATAGATGTTGTCATTTTTTGTCACTCAAATATCACATGAATACACATGTTGTAAATTTTGTATCAAGACCGCCCAAATGTGCCTAATGGTTTATTCATACATTTTCAAGTTCCTAACTGTGCACTCTCCTCAAACAATAGCATGGCATTATTTCACTATAATAGCTACTGTAAATTGATTGGACAGTGCAGTTAGATTAACAAGAATTTAAGCTTTCTGCCAATGTCAGATATGTCTATGTCCTGGGAAATGTTCTTGCTACTTACAACCTCAGGCTAATCACATTAGCCTATGCTAGCTCAACCGGCCCGCGTGGGACCCACCCATCCTGTAGAGGTTTTAAAGGCGGTCTGCAGGAATCGAATGAACACAAGTAGTCAGTTTCCTCTATGTTTGTATCTTGCAAACAATATGTAAAGTTTACCATATAAAATTTGGATTCACCTCACAAGTTATTTGCACTGAGGTGGTTAATTATAAAAAGGAGAGGAAGTATGCAAGAGTAGGCATGCACGGAAGGGGCTTCCCCCAGCGCAGCAAAGTCATTACTGTTCAATAATTGTTTCTTCTCCTTCATTGAGTTTTTGAACCGGGATGCACCATGTGTGTTTACAATCAATTTCAGAATTCTCAAGCAGACAAATAGAGTCCTTTTTGCATAAACTACCTCAATTAAGAAAGTGGGGCGAATTGAATGAGCTTTCAGATTGATTTTCTGACCTGCAACGTAGGCCTTCAGCTTTAAATGTGACTTTATAACGGTGAGAATGATGGTTCGCTCTCACACTGCAACCCAGGGAGGGTGGAAAATGTTAAGATGTGTATGATTTATCGTGTTGGCCAGATTGTGTGCACAGCCATTAGTAACACTGAACAAACCCGTCCACTGCTACAGAGCCCACTACAGCCCACATAGATCTAAACTGTGGACACAGCTCTGTCTGGGTTCTCAAATTGATCACAAAGGAGGAGTACCAAGCCCCACTTATGTGTTTGGAAGTCCAGGGCAAGAAACCAATAATAATTTTCGAGAGTATGGCCAAAGGCAAAGCTTAAATGGCTCGGCCAATGACAAGCGTTTAGGCAGGCCTGAGCACTCTGTGTAGACTGCAGATGAAACACTAGGAGGTGAAAGGGAAAGGGGTGATTTGCCATTAAGATTTTTCAAAGAAAGAAGAATGCCAAGGGTCCATTTTGTGCTTGTTATAATTATACTCCCCCCTCTCCCACCAGCAGCCCTTGTTCTTTCATTGAATGCTTGCAAATACACAATAGGGTTAAGCTCTGGAAGATAGACATTCAAAGTGTTTGTGTATTTTATGGAAAGTAGATTGAATAGGGCAAAATCTGATTTAGAAAATAAGATATCAATCATATTCTCCAAAACGAGCACATTCTATTTTGTGCATTTTATTATATTATTATACCTTAATAGGCCTATGAAATGCTTGATTGTGTTAATTGATTCAGCTGAGCAGAATGCAGGGCGGCAGGTAGCCTAGTGGTGACAGCGTTGGGCCAGTAACCGAAAGGTTGCAGGATTGAATCCCCGAGCTGACAAGGTAAAAATCTGTCGTTCTGCCCCTGAGCAAGGCAGTTACCCCACTGCTCCCCGCGCCCAAGACGTAGATGTCGATTAAGGTAGCTCCCCGCACCTCTCTGATTCAGAGGGGTTGGGTTAAATGTGGAAGATACATTTCAGTTGAAGGCAACTGACTAGGTATTTCCCTTTTCCATGTATTTATTTCTGTTATTGGGCTCATTATTTTCAGCCTAGCAGCTGCTTTTCTTTTCATAGAATATTGCTGTATTGCTGTATTCCTTCTGACAATTATTTATTTCTTGTTCTTTGTTTAATTTGTTTGTGTGTTTGACATTTTACTGCGTTGTTAGGAGCATTTCGCAGCACCTGCTATAACATCTGTTAAACTGTGTATGTGACCATATAACTTTGATTGTATTTTATTTATGGCTTTGAATTAAAGCTAGTTTTAGTTCATTAGTACAGTGAGAGTGGTGTGCCTTTTTTTGAATGGCTGCCAGTTAACAGTTCGTTTTGGCTTTTGAGGCTTTGTGAAACATGTTCTATTTAAGCAACAAGGCCCGAGGCGGTGTGATATATGGCCAATATACCACGGCTAAGGGCTGTTCTTAGGCACTTCGCAAGGCCCTAAAAATGGTCAAAGACTCCAGCCACCCTAGTCATAGACTGTTCACTCTGCTACCGCAGAGTGAGTCTAGGTCCAAAAGGCTTCTTAACAGCTTCTACACCCAATCCATAAGACTCCTGAACAGCTAATCAAAGGGATACCCAGACCCCTCTTTTTTGCTGCTGCTACTCTCTGTTTATTATCTATGCATAGTCACTTTAACTCTACTTGCATGTACATATTGCCTCAATTACCTCGACTAACCGGTGCCCCCGCACATTGACTCTGTACCGGTACCCCCTGTATATAGCCTCGCTATTGTTATTTTACTGCTGCTGTTTCATTATTTGTTACTTTTATTTTCTTTTTTTTTTTACTTATCTATTTTTTACTTAACACTTTTTTTTTCTTCTTAAAACTTCTTAAAGCAGTTTTGGTTAATTGCTTGTAAGTAAGCATTTCACTGTAAGGTTGAATTTGGCGCATGTGACAAATACAATTTGATTTGTATATTGGCCATATACCACAAACCCCCAAGGTGCCGTATTGCTGTTATAAACTGATTACCAACATAATTAGAAGGGTAAAAATTATTGTTTTGTCATACCAGTGGTATACGGTCTGATATACAACGGCTTTCAGCCAATCAGCATTCAGGGCTCAAACCACCCAGTTTATAATAAATCGTTTATAATCCAAAATTTTACTTTTTGAATGTGATGTTGGAAAATGATTTACAGGCAAATAAAGTTGTGTGAGACCAAGTGGTCCAAGTTGTGTAAACTGTTCTGGAAAAGAGTAGTGGGGTTGCCGGGTGGTGTGCTAGTTGTGGCATACCCTCAAGTGTCCAAGCCCTTATCAAACACACACACACACACACACACACACACACACACACACACACACACACACACACACACACACACACACACACACACACACACACACACACACACACACACACACACACAAGGCAGTACGTCCACTTATTCCCTCATTGGCCTAATGATGGTGACCCTCTCTGTCTGCATGTCCCAGGCAGTTCTGCAGCTGGCTGTCTGGGGAGCTGGGACAGTGTCTGTTGGGGGCTTGGAGGAGATAGCGTGACCAGTCTGGTCCAACAGACACACTCCCAGCACTGTGCTGCACTTGTTTCCAAGGCAGAGCTGAAGGCAGAGGAAAAAGCATAGACTTTCGTTTGGGGTGTTTATACAAATACGTCCTTCTTTCTGCCCCCAGGTCAGGCTCCTCTCAGCCGGCTGTAGAGGGACGAAGAAGAAGGTCCTGTAGAACACCAAAGTTGCGTCCACATGTACATACTACCTCAATAAGCCTGACTAACAAGTGTCTGTATATGGCCTTGCTACTCTTTTTTTCAAATGTCTTTTTACTGTTGTTTTATTTCTTTACTTACCTACACACACACACACATACCTTCTTTTTTCTCCGCACCATTGGTTAGAGCCTGTAAGTAAGCATTTCACTGTAAGGTCTACACCTGTTGTATTCGGCGCACGTGACAAATAAACTTTGATTTGATTTGATTTGAAATGGCACTCCATTCCCTATATAGTGCAGTACTACCATATGGGCCCTGGTCAAAAGTAGTGCACTATATAGGGAAAAGGGTGCCATTTGGGACGTTCTCAGGCCATACATGAGGGTCAAGGAGGAAATTGATGACACATCCCTCCATTGCATCAGACGTTCTGACATTGATGGGCTTTGTGGGGTTTGTTAGCTTCAGTTCCTCTCCTTGCAGTTCTGTCAGCTGCACTGTGCAGTGATATTGCATTGTGCAGTGATATTGCATTGTGCAGTGATATTGCATTGTGCAGTGATTTTGCATTGTGCAGTAATATTGCATTGTGCAGTGATATTGCACTGTGCAGTGATATTGCACTGTGCAGTGATATTGCATTGTGCAGTGATATTGCATTGTGCAGTGATATTGCACTGTGCAGTGATATTGCATTGTGCAGTGATATTGCACTGTGCAGTGATATTGCATTGTGCAGTGATATTGCACTTTGCAGTGATATTGCATTGTGCAGTGATATTGAAAAGGTAGTTCTGGGTGAATGCACTTTCTAAGCTTGCAGTAACAGTCATGAAAACAAAATACTTCACGTTTGTGTGCTAGACAGAATTGGTGACATGACATTTAGTAGATACAGCTAATGCTCTTGTGTTGTCAGTTTATGACAGACTTACCTCTTTATTGACCGTGTCCATTGTTTTTATTGACATATTAACTCCATTCTACTCTAGAATTAGAGTGTATGTGGTCCAAAAGTAGAAATAGGCTAACTTTTTTTCCTGGAGCATACAGAAACTCAAATATTTCTGTTGTTTATGAGAGCGTGGTAACCGTCTTAGACAACGTTTTTATAGAGCTATGACTCATAGTTTCTCTGTTAAGTGTTTATTTGTTTGTTCATTTGTAGGCAACATTTGCATTTTTTGGTATAATATCCTACAACAGCAAACAAAAAAAGGAAAAGGGAACTATTATCAACGTCCTGGACACAAGCACACAGTCAGCAAAAGCGCAGAGTCCACCGGGGAAGAAAAAAAGAGTAGCACCTCTTTCTCTCAGCTTAGACAGAGAGCCCCAAGAGAAAGCAGCAGTCTATATTTTGTTAAGTGTGTCCATACAATCATCTCCTTCCGTAGGGACAGTACTACGAACATTACTGGGGTAGTAGAGGGGTTAGGTGGAAGGGAAATGGGTAGTAGTGAGGGGGTGAGACAGAGGGTAAAGGGGTGGGAGAGGGGAAAGGGGTGAGACAGAGGGGAAAGGGGTGAGACAGAGGGGAAAGGGGTGAGACAGAGGGGAAAGGGGTGAGAGAGGGGAAAGGGGTGAGACAGAGGGGAAAGGGGTAAGCATGCGAATCAGATGTGCCCCGGAAGACAAATAGGCCTTGCGGATAGACAGCAGAGGTTCAGCCAGCTGCTCGGCCCCTCTGCCTGGGTGATTGATGGTGTTGATGTTTTAAATCGGCCTGGAATACACTGAGTACAGGAATCATAATAGCAGGGCTGTAGATTGGCCCTGCAGATAGCAGGAAGAGGAGAGGGGAGGGGGTGACTGGGGAGGAGAGGGGGGCAGGGGGAGGGGGGGGGGCTGAGTATGATCCCTACTGTATGTTCCCATGGACACAGCAATCATGTCGGGCTGTAGTCAGTCAGTGCAGTGGTAGTGGTAGTTGGGGTCACATCAACTAACTGCTGTAACATCCTTCAACATAAATGCTCCCTTAGTCACCCTTCCTCAAAGATACATACACTACATGACCAAAAGTATGTGGACACCAGCTCGTCTAACATCTCATTCCAAAATCATACGATATAATTGGAGTTACCCCCCCTTTGCTGCTATAACAGCCTTCGCTCTTCTGGGAAGACTTTCCACTAGATGTTGGAACATCCACTAGATGTTGGACTTACTTACATTCACCCACAAGAGCATTAGTGAGGTCGGGCACTGATGTTGGGCGATTAGACCTGGCTCGCAGTCAGCGTTCCAATTCATCCCAAAGGTGTTCGATGGGGTTAAGGGGTTAAGGTCAAGTTCTTCCACACCGATCTCGACAAATCATTTCTGCATGGACCTCGCTTTGTGTACGAGGCATTGTCATGCTGAAACAGGAAAGGGCCTTCCCCAAACTGTTGCCACAAAGTTGGAAGTACAGAATCGTCTAGAATGTCATTGTATAGGCCTCCCGAGTGGCGCAGTGGTCTAATGCACTGCATCGCAGTGCTAGCTGTGCCACTAGAGATGCTGGTTCGAGTCCAGGCTCTGTCACAGCCGGCCGCAACTGGGCGACTCATGGGGCGGCGCACAATTGGCCCAGCGTCGTCCGGGTTAATGGAGGGTTTGGCCAGCAGGGATGTCCTTGTCCCATCGCGCTCCAGCGACTACTGCGGCGGGCCGGGCGCATGCACGCTGACACAGTCGCCAGGTGTACTGTGTTTCCTCTGACACATTGGTGTGGCTGATTAAGCGGGCATTGTGTCAAGAAGCAGTGCGGCTTGGTTGGGTTGTGTTTTGGAGGACGCACGGCTCTTGACCTTCGCCTCTCCCGAGTCCGTATGGGAGTGGCAGCGATGAGACAAGACTATAACTACCAACTACCATGAAATTGGAGAGAAAAAAGGGTAAAACATTTTTAAAAATTAAGAATGTCATGGTATGCTGTAGCGTTAAGATTATAGGCCTCCTCCTTCACTGGAACTAAGGGGTCTAGCCCAAACCATGAAAAACAGCCCTGGACCATTATTCTTCCTCCACCAAACTTTGCAGTTGGCATTATGCACTGGAGCAGGTAGCTTTCTCCTGGCATCCACCAAACCCACATTCGTCCGTCGGATTGCCAGATGATGAGGCCCGATTTGTCACTGACGCGTTTCCACCGCTCCAGAGTCCAATGGCAGCAGGTTTTACACCACTCCAGCTGATGCTTGGCATTGTGCATGGTACTCTTAGCCTTGTGTGTGGCTGCTCGGCCATGGAATCCCATTTCATGAAGCTCCCGACGAACAGTTCAGGTGCTGACATTGCTTCCAGAGGCAGTTTGGAACTCGGTAGTGAGTGTTGCAACCGAAGACAGATTATTTTTACGCGGAACATGCTTCAGCACTCGGCGGTCCCGTTCTGTGAGCTTGTGTGGCCTACCACTTAGTGGCTGAGCCGTTGTTGCACCTAGAAGTTTCCACTTCATAATAACAGCACTTACAGTTGACCTGGGCAGCTCTACCAGGGCAGAAATTTGACGAACTGACTTTTTGGAAAGGTGGCATCCTATGACGATGCCACGTTAAAAGTCACTGAGCTCTTCAGTAAGGCCATTCCACTGACAATGTTTGTCTATGGAGATTACATGGCTGTGTGCTCGATTTTATACACCTGTCAGCAACGGTGTGGCTGAAATAGCCGAATGCAGTCATTTGAAGGGGTGTCCACATACTTTTGTATATATAGTGTAATATTTATAAATTTCTTAATTCCATTCTTTTATTTTTCGATTTGTGTGTATTGTTGTCAAGTGTTAGATACTACTGCACTATTGGAGCTAGGAACACAAGCATTTCACTGCACCAACAATAACTTCTGCTAAATATGTGTATGTGACCAATAACATTTGATTTGATTTGATTTGGAACTCATCACTTAGAGAAGAATGCCAGCGGTCAAGACGCCATCATTAGAGTTAAACTGAGGTCAGAGCCAATGCTCTTTTGTCCGGCAGCGTCTGACCAGCGACCATTACATCTGGAGGGGAAGAAAGCAAAAAGCCTAATTGTAACAGGGACCCCCTTTATCATAGTAACAGGCTGTATGAACAAACACGCTGTACCTTTGATCAGAGAGGGGCAGTCTGGGATTGCGGGGGTGTTGTGATGTGGCGGGCGGGCGGCGCTCTGATCTCAACACACGCAAAGGGGGAACTGGAGTGTATTGCGTTGGAGATTGATCCATAAGATCACAATGATTTCTGACTCTGTGATCTGTAGTACAAATGTAAGAGAACTGTGGTCGTTTTGTACATTGGCAAGGGAACTGTAGGATATCTCTTTCTGGAATTAAGATATGATCTCCTATACTTTAAGATGAAAATATTTTGTATAATTGAATGTACTGATTCAATACGTGTGTATTTGTGGTGTCTGTTGAAAATGTTATATTGCTCCCGCTTGGTTGCAGGGCCTATAGTATTAAATTGATGTTATACTGTACTTAACTGAAGCCCCCCTAAATGAATCCTTGTGTTCTAATGTACAATCATTTCAAAGGCTTTCAACACTGTTGAAGAGACCATAAAGAGTTTGCAATGATTTAACTTTGTGTTGACCTCTCTCTGCAAAACGGTTTACACTCCACCATTATGTGGATATCTGCAATACGGGATAATGAGCATTTTAAAAAGTGGCTGCTAGTAACACCACACATTGTACATTGTGTTCCAAATGGTACCCTATTCCCTATATAGTGCACTACATTTGACCAAGCCCTATGGGCCCCGGTCAAAAGTAGTGCACTACATAAGGGATAGAGTGCCATTTGGTATGCACACCACACACTACACGGATCACTGTGTTCCAAGAGGTTAGCCCTCCATGTAATTAAATCAAATAAAACTGATTGTGGACACTAAACTAAAATAGAAAAAGAATACAGCACTTTAATAATCATCTCTATAGTTTTTATCAATGTGCTTGATATTATGATATTAAAGGGCAGTGGGGATTGAGGCATTCACAGGCCTTTTAAACAAGCTTTTAAAAACTTTTTCCCAGTAATGTCATCATATCTAATGTATGAATATGATATGGAAAAACAACTCAGTATAAACAACTATGCCATAAAAAAGCAGATGACTGTTTCTCAAGCACGATCACAGGCTATTTGACACGGTGTAGTGTAACAATCCTCCATCTCAAAACCAAGTTAAGTCTATGAATGGCCTTTTTTTACACATTTACAAGTTGTCCTACTAATGCCCTTTTTGTCACTTGTAAAAGGCCAGTGTACACTGAGAAGCCAGTGGCTGTATAGAGATAATCGCTCTACAGACTCGTCTGTCTGTCTGTCTGGGCGGTTGATGTGCTGATGTCTCCTACGCCCCAGGCCTCTGAGATTGGGTCTATGAAACGTTCCCATTGTTTACGACCTCCCAAGCCCCCTCCATGGCTCCACCCCCTGCCCAGAGACAGTGCTTCCCTCTGGGTGCAGGATCTCTCCATGGGCTTGTCTCAGAGTGATCTGTAGCTAACTCCCTCCCAGTGCGTGATCCACTCTGTGTTTTCTCTGGACATGTGTGCATGGGTGTAATTTTCACCCCATCTTCCTGAAGTTAGCTACCCCCTTAAACACTACACACACACACGCACACAGGCAGACACGAACAAACACACACACACAGACACATACACACACAGACACGTAAACACACACACACACAGAATTTTTTACAATTATTTGTATCATTCTTCAACCTGGTTTTCTTTGCACAAATTAGAGGCAGAGCAGGCCTTATAGCTGGAGACCGAGTTTCAGCCTCCCAGATCTGGGATATTATATTTGCTCCCTTGTTCCCCGTACAGCGGGCTGACCTGTTGCTGCTGACCAAGATGACCAAAGGCAACGCGGCCTTCCTAATATCCTGATGTCTAACCACTGAAAAATTAACTTTGGGAACTTAGAAGAAAGGCTTCAATCGCAGAAGGACATCAGGGAATGCTGTCTTTGTTTTTACAGAGATGGCATACGGATGATATACTCGACTCTGCTATTCAACCAGACGGATTTTCCATTTTCCGTATGGATCGAACGGCGGCATCTGGTATGAGTAGGGGGAGGCATATGCTTCCTCATCAACAATTCCTGATGTACAGAAGTTGAAACATCTCGAGCGCCTGTTCACCCGACCTGGAGTTCCTGATGCTAAAATGCCGACTCCACTATATGCCGAGGGAATTCACGTGTGTTATTATCACAACTGTGTACATAGCAAACATCAAGGCAGCACTCAGCGAACTGTACAAGAACATTAGCCAGCAAGAATCCTCTCAACTCGAAGCAGTCTTGATTGTCACGGGTGATTTTAACCAAGCACGTTTTCCCAAAATATCCTCACCATCTATTTTTCCCCATGAGAGGAAACAACGTGCTGGACCATGTATATACAGACATCCGGGACGCGTACAAAGTCATCCCCGCCCCCGCTTCAGCCAATCAGATCACGTCTCTCTGTTCCTACCCCCCCCCCCCCCCCCCTTCCCTCCTACAAGCAGCAACTCAAGAGGGAGCCACCAACACAGAGAACAGTGAGGAGCTGGACAGAGGAGGCAGACTCTATGCTGCAGGACTGTTTTGAGAATACTGAGTGGAATATGTTGAAAGATCCATCCACCCAGGACTCATCCATCAACATTGATGAATATACATTGTCAGTCACATACTTCATTAGGAAATGTGTTGGCGATGTTGTACCCACAATAATGCCTTACCAAGCAAAAAGTCAGTAACTGCTTATTTGGTCGAAAATGAGTTAATGTCATTTTTGCTACGTTAAATACATGCTTAATCATGTGGACAAGTATCCTGCCTCTATTGTATTGTGTTTTGGAGAAAATGGGGGTCATGTTAGCAGTAACTGCATAAAGTTACTGTAAAACCAAGGTAAATAAAAGCCATTTTTCTCAGTTCCATGCTATGAGCAGTTACTGCCTTTTTGCTTGGTAGGGCAGAATAACAATCTGGACGTACCCCAACCAAAAACTTTAGATGAATGGAGATACCATGCTGAGAGGCCATACTGCAGCATTCAATGTCAGCAGAATGAACCCCGGTGCTTCGGTGGCACTCAACGCGTACAAGGCAAGCAGGTACGAGCTCCGCAAACCATTAGGGACACAAAAAGATAATTCAGACTTAAACTTGAATTGATGTTCGACAACTCAGACTCACGCCGCATGTGGCAAGGACTACAGACTATTACAGACTACAAAAGCAAATCCAGCTGTGCGGTGCCCAGCGATGCCTCCCTCCCAGACGAGCTTGACACATTCTATGCTCGCTTCCATACTGAGCCATCCAGGAAAACTCTCACTGCTGCGAACGACTGGGTGCTTTTGCTCTTCGAGGCTGACATGAAGAAAACTCTCAAAAGAGTAAATACTCACAACGCCGCCGGCCCAGATGGCATCCCTGACTGCGTCCTCAGAGTGTGTGCTGATCAGCTGGTGGGCATCTTCTTGGACATCTTCAACATGTCCCTGTTACAGGCTGTAGTCCCCTCCTGCTTCAAGGAGACCACCATCATCCCAGTGCCCAAGAAAAAACAAGGTGACATGCCCAAATGACTATCGGCCCGTCGCACTCAGCCCGGTCATCAGGAAGTGCTTTGAGAGGCTGGTCATGGCCCACATCAAGGCCAACATGCCAGGCACACTGGACCCACTCCAATTGACCTACCGCTCCAACAGATCAACGGAAGATGCGATTTTCATTGCTATTCATACGGGCTGCAACACATCTGGACAAGAGGAGCACCTCTGTGAGAATGATGTTCATTGACTATAGTTCAGCATATAACACTATTGTTCTCTCCAAGCTCGACACCAAGGTCAGAGCTCTGGGTCTGGACACTAGCCTCTGCAACTGGATCCTGGACATCCTAACGGGCAGACCAAAGGCTGTGAAGATTGGCAACAACACCTCCTCGACACTGACTCTTAACACAGCACCCCCCTAAGGGTGTGTCTTAGCCCTCTGTACTCCTGTTCATTATCAAGTTTGCTGACGACACCACAGTTGTAGGCCTGATAACCAACAATGACGAGTCAGCCTATAGGGAGGAGTTAAGTGAACTAGCATTGTTGTGCCAGGACAACAACTTCTGCCTCAACATCAGCAAAGTGAAGGAGTTGATTGTTGACTTTAGGAAGCAGAGGAGGGAACATGCCCCGATCCACATCAACGGGACTGCAGCATCTCAACATTCTAAGGCGGCTGAAGAAATTCCGTATGCCACTCCGGGTCCTCCAAATACTACCACTGCACCATCGATAGTGTCCTGACCGGCTGCATCACGGCCTGGTACAGGAATTGCTCCATCCACAACCTCAGGACCCTCCAGCGGGTGGTGAAAACGGCCCAGTACATCACTGGGACTGTGCTCCCAACCATCCAGGACATCTATTGAAAACGGTGCTTGAGGAAGCCCCTCAGCATCATCAAGGACCCCACACACCACAGCCACGAGCTCTTCACTCCCTTATCGCCGGGCAGATGGTATCAGAGCATTAAGTCTGATACCAACAGGCTCAGAGACAGTTTCTACCTACAAGCCATCAGACTACTGAACACTTGAACTGGACTGACCACCTGCTCTGATTCTCTGCACCTTAACACACACATGCAGCCCCGCCCAACAGTGCCTGGCACCTACTACCATACCCCATTCAAAGGCACTTACATTGTTTGTCTTGCCCATTCACCCACTGAATGTCACACATACACAATCCATGTCTCAATTGGTCCAAGGCTTAAAAATACTTATTTAACCTGTCTCCTCCCATTCATCTACACTGATTTGAAGTGGATTTAACAGGTTACATCAATAAGGTATCATAGTTTTCACCTTGATTCACATGGTCAGTCTATGAATTGGAAAGAGCAGGTGTTCTTAATGTTATATATACTCAGTGTACACTCATCCACATACAAACACACATCACAACTGCTGCTACCAGACTTATTATAGTTGCTAAATACTGCACAATTTAAACACTTCCCTCCCACAATCCCCCCTTCCCCAAAACATGTAAATATTGGACTATAAATTGTGCCTTCCTGTATTATACTTATGCTAAAATCCTAAAATTAATTTACTTTATGTTCGTATTCTTATCTTTTATTATTTATTATTGTTGTTGAATTGTCGAGAAGGAACCTGCAAGTAAGCATTTCATTGGACAGTGTATACCATGTGTATCCCGTACATACGACTAATACAACTTGAAATTTAAACTAAAGAGACCTTACCCCAACCCCATATGGTAGATACACGCACACACACAGACACATAGACAGACACATAGACAGACAGACAGACAGACAGACAGACAGACAGACAGACAGACAGACAGACAGACAGACAGACAGACAGACAGACAGACAGACAGACAGACAGACAGACAGACAGACAGACAGACAGACAGACAGACAGACAGACAGACAGACAGACAGACAGACAGACAGACAGACAGACAGACAGACAGACAGACAGACACACACTGCCTCCGGCCTACACAGTCCTACAAGCACAGCAGGTGAGGTTGGAAGACTGTGACTATCTCTCTCTCATCTGCCTGTATGATTCCCTCCCCCTGCTTGGCATTTCTTCTCTCCCTCTCTCTCTTTTCTCTCTTTCTCTCTTCTCTCTTTCTCTATTGCTCTCCCTCCCTCTCTCCCTCTCTCTCTCTTTCTCTCTTCTCCCTTTCTCTATTGCTCTCCCTCCCTCTCTCCCTCTCTCTCTCTTTCTCTCTTCTCTCTTTCTCTATTGCTCTCCCTCCCTCTCTCCCTCTATCTCTCTCTTTCTCTCTTCTCTCTTTCTCTATTGCTCTCCCTCCCTCTCTCTCTCTCTTTCTCTCTTCTCTCTTTCTCTATTGCTCTCCCTCCCTCTCTCCATCTCTCTCTCTCTTTCTCTCTTCTCTCTTTCTCTATTGCTCTCTCTCTCTCTTTCTCCCTCTTTCTCTCTTCTCTCTTTCTCTATTGCTCTCCCTCTCCCTTGCCCCCTCTCCTCCTCCCTCTCTCTCTCTCTCTATTGCTCTCCCTCTTACCACCTTTCTCTCCCTCCTAACTACAGTATTCCAGATCATGTATATTTCTCCCTGGCAACGATGCCACACACAGCTCCACTTACTCTATTGTCCTTGGGAACAAAAACAACACATTGCCTTGTTCTCTCCTCCTCTTAATAAGCAGCTATAAGTTTGATAATTATACGTTGAGCCTTTTACATGGTTTTCTTTGGTTTTCATGGTTTTGTCAGAGAAACCATTGACTTGACTTGCTCTCTGGGATGGGCTGTGAGATTGACTGACAGCTAAAACCTCCCGGTTCAGGCTGTAAAAGTGAGAACAGCGCGGATCAATTCTCTCTGGTTGTTAGAAATGTGTCCCAGAATGCCACCAGCAATTACAGCTAGGGCATGAGGACCTCATACGTTGCTCCTAATCCATTCCATAACTTATTGGCATATGCAGCCGATTAACGGGCTCTGCAGAGAGAGCGCCACGGAGCCGCCCAGACTACGGGTTTCTCTGGTGGTGGAAGCGAATCTGTTTAGGATTAGAGAAATAACAGTGTGGCTGACACTGAAATGTCCAACATCCGTCTGTGCCAAGGAGGGGGGAAAAACCCCAAACGACCGTGTGCCAGAATCTGTTGACATTCTGCTCTGTTTTGGCTGAGTTGCAAGTCATCTCTTCTTCGTTTCTTGAGGACAAAGTTAAGGTGATGGGGTCAATTTCATTTAAATGATGTTAGTTTGATTAGGATGTTTTAATTGGAAAATACGAGTTTCAGATCAGATCCTGAATTGTCTGACATGATATGACTCTAACCTTGGTTGAAATCATTGTGTACTGTATTCATGATAGGATATTCTTCTCTCAGACTAGATCTCTTACAGATGCCATCTTGTGTACCAGTCATGGACCTAACCTTTACCATGTTTATTTTTAATGATTAAAACTACCTGCAGCCTTGCTTAGTGATGTCATGTCTAGTCTAGACCAACTGCAATGATTTTGTCAATTAGAGTTAGATTCTGGAACATTGTGAGGTCAAAGATATATTTGACAATCTTTTGGAGTCTGGAAAGCAGTCAACTCTGTGGTAGGCCTGGAAATAGAACTGGATGGTGGATTTTGAATGTGTCTCTTCGGTCATGGACTGGGATGTGGATGTGCAAATTACAAAGGTCCACGTTGTATGTACTGTATATACATCTATTCGAGAGAGAGAGAGAGAGAGAGAGAGAGAGAGAGAGAGAGAGAGAGAGAGAGAGAGAGAGAGAGAGAGAGAGAGAGAGAGAGAGAGAGAGAGAGAGAGAGAGAGAGAGAGAGAGAGAGAGAGAGAGAGAGAGAGAGAGAGAGAGAGAGAGAGTTTAAAGAAAAGAGCAGCGTTGTTACAGGTGTGTGGAGGAGTGTGATTGTGCCTGATTACATCCCCCTGTGCAGCCCCTCTGAGCTCCAGGTCCTCCATGCTAACTTATTGCCTGTTTCCTCACCCCTGCTGCCTGCTGGACCCAGTCGCTTGTGCTAATGGACCTGCTCAAACCTCCTCCTCCACCACCACCATAGACCTACCAGGCCTCTAGCACCAGCTGACAGATGACCCCTGTCAGAACAAAACACTACACATTATCCCCCCTCTTTAACTCCCTCTCTCTCTCTTTCTCATTCATGTTCATACTCTTTCTCTCTTTCTAAGTTCTACCCCCCCTCTCTCTTTCTAACTCTCTTTTTCTCTCTCCCTCTTACTTTCTCTCCCTCCCCTCTCTCTTTCCCTCTCCCTCTTACTTTCTCTCCCTCCCCTCTCTCTTTCCCTCTTTACAGGTGGCTCTGTCCTGCGTTCCTCCACCACCCCAGGCCATGGCCTCTAAAGCACTCCTCTGGGACCCCACCAGAGACCAGAGACCAGAGACCAGAGAACCAGAGAACCAGAGAACCAGAGAACCAGAGAACCAGAGAACCAGAGAACCAGAGACCCAGAGACCCAGAGAACCAGAGAACCAGAGACCCAGAGAACCAGGCATGCATGGTGCTGCTCTCTTCATGTAAATACAGCTCACTTGAATTGAATATCTGAGAAAAAGCTGTGGCCCACTGTACAATTTTTTCCCCTCTCCGTCTTCTTTCATGGCAGTGTTATGTTTGGCTCTCCTCAGGACATATGTCATTGGGGAGTGCGTGCAGAGGCTGGATAATTAATGCTACCTCAAAGCAGGCATAAAAAAAGGGGGAGATATTTATTAGGTAGCACTTTAGCTGCTTGTCATGAGTGCATGTCAGGCCTGTAAAACAAAGTTTGAACGAGCACGTCAGAAAATATAGTAGTGTAACTACTGCTGTTGCTGTTGGTGCTCCAGCAGAGAAATCCCTCACTCACAAAGATGTCCTTGGTTTGCTCTGATTCATACATTTACTGTATGAATAAATTGTGACTAAAGGGTTTCTCCTTCTCCCATCTTGTGCCTAGCGAGGTATGTATTTGTTGTAATCAAGTGGACAGAGTAGTGTTTGTCCCCTGGTGCCCACGCCTCCTCTAATAGGAAGGGGATGGGTTGCAACCCAAATTGCACTCTATTCTCTATATAGTGCACTACATTTGAGTCCTATAGACCTTAGTCAAAAGTAGTGCATTACATAGGGAATAGGGTGCTTTTTGGGACGAGCACATGGAGTGAGTTTGTATACACCAGAAGCGTCTGCTAATGCATGATCATTTATGAAGGCCGTTCTCTTGGTGGTTATGTAAGCAAAGGATTGTTTAATTTTCTGCTGGAAGCTAATAAATCCCAATCTCAGGTTGGTGTGAGTGACTGAGCGTGTGCATGAGGTACCTGTCATTGTGACTAAGATCAGCTCTCCCCTTCAGCCATTTGTCCCTTTTGCACATATTGGTCAAGGGTGTAAGCATTTTGAATTGTGTCGTATTACGCCGTACTCTGTGTCTCTCTGCAGCTCATTTTCAGAGGTAATCCCTTCCTCTTTTTTCTTTGTGCTCTTCCTCACGTTACATCTGCCTCTTTTGTCTTTCTCTATTATCTCCTTTGTCTTCGATCCTAACTTCCTCTCCCTGTCCTCCCCTTCCCTCTCCACATGTTTGAATATTAATCATTCCTTTCTCTTGTATGTAATAAAATCCCCATATGTAGAGAAACGCTGGCTTCCACCTATCCAACCGCATTGGATCAGTAATTCATTCAAGGGAAAAGAGGAAGAAAGGATGCATGTTGTAAGTATTTCACCAAGGCCCTATTCCCGTTTCTCCTCCTCCCTGGCCTGGGTGAGAGTGTGGCTGGCTGGGCTGTGGCTGGGCTGTGGCTGGGCTGTGGCTAGGCTGTGGCTAGGGTGAAGGTGGTGCCAGTCGAGGGCACGTGATAAGCATTACCTCTGCGAGTTTGGTCCAGATGATTATAGTTTAGAGGTTTTTAATGCTCATTAACGGTTATTATTCTCTCTCTCTCTCTCTCTCTCTCTCTCTCTCTCTCTCTCTCTCTCTCTCTCTCTCTCTCTCTCTCTCACACACACACACACACACACACACACACACACACACACACACACACACACACACACACACACACACACACAAGTGGAGCCCTGCAACACCTACACAATTTCTACACAACTCACATACACAACATTTCATATGCAATAGGCCGTGTTTAATCAAAAAGGTACCCAGGTTTCAGAGATAGGTAAAACATAACATTATCCCTGCGAAGGGAGAGACTAGGCTTGAATTGGAATGCATTTGAGTATCTTTCCGGTTCACACTGTAAACGTTATTTATATTTCAAACCTGTATTCTCACAGCATAACCTGTAAACCTGATTAGATTTAGGGCTGCACTCATCTTGCTCATAACTATGTATTTGCACAATATAAAGGGAAAACAAGTCCTTGACTTGAGTTTTCTGAACACATCTCCAAAACAGAAGCATCCTTGACAACTGAATATTCCTCCTCCTATGTCTAACATCTTCCAGACATGAAGAAGACCAACATAAAAGGGGATGCATTAGAATATACAGTGTATAGTGATTTATTGATGTGTTACTAATGGTTACCTGTCAGAATATGGCAATTGATTTTACATCTAGTCTTCACGCCCCTTTAAGACTTTATGTATTGGTCCCACTATAAACCAACAACAACTTAGTCTTTATGAAGCCTTAATAAACCCTTCAAAAGACCTTCATAGATGCTACACAAATAATTTATAAGCAAATGTCATACTACATAGAGGGTGGAAAAGTTTTTTTCTAGAAATGTCACAATGAGCTGTGTTATATGAATACATGAGTGTGTAGAATTTTGCTCCTGTGTGAATGGCCATTGAGCGAGTGCCACAATTCCCAGATATTATCCAGACACTCTAAAGCCTCCATAAACCTAGACATAGAAAGCTGCTACTGGTATTTATATAAGACCACTTAAATAAACAACTTTTCACACATTATGTACAATTTGTCACAGAGAGACTCAAAGTCATGAATTAACTCAATACTAAAGTCATGAATTAACTCAATACTAAAGTCATGAATTAACTCAATACTAAAGTCATGAATTAACTCAATATTAAGTCGTGAATTAACTCAATACTAAAGTCATGCATTAACTCAATACTAAAGTCATGAATTAACTCAATATTAAGTCATGAATTAACTCAATACTAAAGTCATGCATTAACTCAATACTAAAGTCATGAATTAACTCAATACTAAAGTCATGAATTAACTCAATACTAAAGTCATGAATTAACTCAATACTAAAGTCATGAATTAACTAAATACTTAAGCTGTAAATGTGTTTCATTGCTATATAAGCCTACACATTATCACTATATTGGATGCCAATATACTAAGAAGGGTCATGGACACTATTAGAAAAAAAGGTGCTATCTAGAACCTAAAATGGTCCTTGGCTGTCCCCATAGGAGAACCCTTTGAATAACCATTTTTGGTTCCAGTTAGAACCATTTTGGTTCCAGGTAGAATCCTTTCTGGTTCCAGGTAGAACCCTTTTGGTTGCAGGTAGAAACCTTTTGGGTTTCCTATGGAAACCTTCCCCCTGTGGAAATGGTTCTACATGGAACCCAAAGAGGTTCTACATGGAACCCGAAGGGGTTCTACCTGGAACCAAAAAGGTTTCCACCTGAAACTAAAAAGGGTTCTCCTACGGGGAAAGATGAATAACCCATTTGGAACCATTTTTTCTAAGAGTGTGGTCTTTAGACAAACCATGGCACTTGTGTCCAAGTTACTGTGCATCCATTCCATTCAAATAGCATCTTCTACTTGAGTTTCAAGTTTATTTTAAGATACTATGACATAATATGGTTTAATATTAGTAACATTGTTGTCATCAGCACAGTGCCGTGGCCTTCAAAGCACATAAAGCATATATTTTCCACACGGTGTTAATGAGTGTAAATGCGTAAATGTCATCATGGTAAAAGCAGCATGATTACCTACAGTATATACAAATGAGAAAAAGCTCTATTACGTTATTAAATGTATGGCTTTTCTTAGCTTTTTATGAGCCAGAGTATAATGCAGCCCCAGCTCAATTTAAATCTCCACCCGGCTATATGTCCTAAAGCTCTCTTCATTTAGAATAAATCATTTGCTGCTGGCTGCTGCATACTTCACTGGAGACATTTGAGCGATTAAAAAAATATATATCTTAAAGGGCTCTGTCTGTGTTGGTCAATAATCCTAACAGAAATCCATAAAACAGAATTCCTCACAGTCTAAAATATGATTTATGACACTTCGCCCCTAAAGCCTCAGACCCTTCCCCTTTAAGTTGAATTAGCAAGAGCCGGTAGCTTGAAAGTTCTCTGCGCAGCAGAAATGGTAGCCTTGCGGCCTTGCGCTCCTTCTATTTGTTTTGAGTATCAAAAAGAGTGTTGTCGTTGATGCCAGACCCTGAGACATGGAGAAGAAGGGTTTGACCAAACCATAACATGGACCTGCCCACTAATCACAGGGTGCTAAACCAGTTCTTGATAGCTGCTGTATTTATGAACAGGCCGAATCAGCAGGGGACTTAGAAAATAGTCTGCTACCAACTAAGGCCGTCGTGCCTATTGTGCTTCCCTTGGTTAACACAAGGCTTCATGGTTTTCTCTCTGTTTCTTGGACTTGGTTTTGGAAGTTGCATCAAGATACTGTATGTCACTCTCATGGTCTGATGTTTCTCCTGACCATGTGATCAGACCAAGAAAGACTCTTGGCTTTAGTTATAGCCTTTAACTGGAGTTTTTCTTAGTCAGGTCAAGTGGCCAGGAAATTCCCAGACCCCGATTCATTCTCATTGGTCAGATTTCTACAATCTATTGTCTACCATGGGTGAATGGGTGTGCATTAAATTAAGTTTAGATATTTCAAATGTCTCTTGCATTAAATCCAGGTGAAACTGATACTGGTGCATTAACACAGAGCTTTCTCTCACAGCACTTAGCACTCTATTAGTCCACTTAGCCGCTCCAGGCCTGGAAACAACTGTTCAACATTCTTTTGGCTGGCTACTGTCTCTTTTTTTACACACGTTTTCAGTCCAGACTAGACCACTACCCAAGCAGCTCCTCCCATAGCAGCGCTCACCGCTCTGAGGTAAAGTTTCCTCTTGGTACAGATCTAGGATCAGCTTCCCCTCCCCCAATCCTAACCGATGACCTTATTGTCCCCTTCTGTCTGGGCTCCAGTCAGGTGAGTGTGGAGTGGGATGAAGTTGCTCCAAGATCCTGATCTTGGGTCAGTTTTGCATTTCCTCCACAAATGGTTATGGGTAGGATCGGGGGAAATGCAAAACTGATCCAAGATCAGGGTCTAGGAGCAACTTAATCCCACTCCTCACTCACCTGCCTGGAGCCCAGACAGAAGGGGACAATAAGGTTATCCAGAGAGAAAGAGAGATGAGAGAGAGACAAAAAGACAGTGATAAGAAGATGGACTGAGGAGAAATATAGGACAGAAGGCAGCCGGAATCATCATAATTAGTAGTCAGTGCCCCTCAACCCCTAGTCCTTGGACTACCTCTGGTCCTTAGACTACCTCTGGTCCTTTGACTACCTCTGGTCCCTGAGATGTTGCTGATTGGTCCCTCAGGAGGCTAGCTGTCACCAGTTGATCCAGTTCTCAAGTGCTAGTATTAATCCAAGCTGTTATCAGAACAGTACAGTATGTACTCAGCTACTGTGTCTTACAACTATTAACACTGTTCTTGTCTGGCAGCAACTCCAGAAGAAGTATTATGGTCGGCCTCCAAAACGAAACACTCCCAACTCCAGTACTTCATCAATGGATCTGATTGATGGTCAACTCTACATCAAACAAAGATTCAGTCTGCAGGTTTATGAAGCATCTGATTCTGATAGGATGCGGGTGAACCCTCCCCCTCCTCTGGGTCTTTTGTTGATTAATTAATACCACAAGTGCAGCAGGCCACGCTTCAGTAGATTTATTCAGCACAGAAGGCTAATAAACATATTATTGAGAAGACAAGGTTGAAAAATGGCAAAGGGACACATCAGGTTTGTTTTGACCTGGGTGGCGCTTGTTCCATTCTCCAGAGAGCTGCAGATTACTGGTCTACCGGCCACCCTTTATTGACTATTCAATGTGGGGGGAAAAATGGCTTTGTATAATAACTAACCAACCCTATGGCGGAAAGAAATGTTGGCTGCCGTTTTTGTGCAGAACATAAAAAAGAGAGAGAAAGACAGAAATAGAGAGAGAGAAAACGTTTCTGACTGCAACTCATAAACCTCACTTTATTTAGACTGACTCGTACACATTATTTGTTCACAGGGAAAGCTTTCTGTCTCAGGGAAATATGTTCCAGCGTTTTCAGCTATCTCTGTGGGGGAGGCGAGGGGTAGTAGGGGGGTGGAGGAGGAGAAGAGAAGGGGTTGGTTGGATGAACTCTTACCAGGTGTTGTTGCCATGGCATTCCATTAGGTGACTCCATAGAGCCTCATCAATAGCTGAATGCCAGAGGGAGGGTTCTGAGGAGTGACTGAGTGGTTCTAGAACGTTCATCCTCATCTTCTGGAGCAGTGCATCATGACATGTGATGGCTGGAGGAGGCATCAGCCACTGGAGGGTTGGCTTCTCACTGATGTTAGGTGTGTCTGTCGATTCTCCACATGCTGGGGAGGATGTGCTGCTGAATGATGCTTGTGTTTGATTGGGTTTGAGCATCTCAATTAGATCAATTATGTGCTGTGTGATGGATTGTGGGTAGGATTGTCTGGATGTATAGGGCCAAGGCCATGAATGTGAAAGGTAGTATGGATTTAGCTTTTTATGTAAGATTTTTTTGGGGTGCAGCATTATTACATGTTTGGCAGGATCTATTTTACATAAAGCCTATGCCTCAAATTCAAAATATCAGTTTCACTTTGTTTTAATAATTTCATTACCATGCATGATACGCTAAAACATTATCCAGATTAAGATTCAGATTATCAAACCCTTAGTCAACAACAGTATATCCATAGTCTTGAAGTTTGGGGCATATTATGATAATTAGCAAATTATGTGATATTGTCACAAATGTGATGATAATTGATATACAAAACAGCCCTATTAGTTCTATCCGCCTATTCATACTAGCTCAGATGATATAGCGGTAACTGTGCATATTACAAAAACTGAATAAGCCTCTCTCATAGCTAGTCTTAGCAACTGTTGCTATGTGTAACATTGTTGACCTCTACCTCTCCCTCACTCTTCAAATGAGGAGGACAAGCCCATCGCGTAACGCTGTTGAAAGCTTTCCGCCGCCAGGCCTCTGGAGCCAAGCGATGACCTCTGACCCTCTTCTCCATGTTTCCTCATTACTTTTTAATGTATCCACGGTTACTTTAGCTGCCTTCCACACTATTCTCCCTGCCTGGCAGCCTAGATCTTAATGGGAGGAAGCACCTCGCAGTTCTTCCTTTGCATAGGGCCTACAAGCAACACACAATTTGTGCTTAATTTTTATTAACCAAAACAGCTAGCTTCTGGTCTACGTTGCCAAAGCTCTCCCCAGGCAGACGGCCGCCCGCCCTATTTCCTGCCTGGTGATGACAGAATAAGCCCCTGCAACAGTAGGAGACCAGGATGCCTCAGAGGCCCTGGGAAATGCTGCTGTCGTGTGTGAGTGCATGTGTGTGTGTATGCGCACGCGTGTGTGCGTGTAGTCTGTGAGATAAGGAGTGTCGTCTCACCAGCGGTGGTGTTTTGAGCTCTCTGAAATGCATTCACTATCATAGCGACGTCGTGTTTACCGCAGTGGGAGGCAAACACGGTGTCACAGAGGAGAGCCGGGGAAATGTGAGACACAGTAGAATGAGCAAAATACATACATTAAGACTCTCTGTATTCACTCCAGCACACAACAGAGATAAAACTAATTTCAATATAAATGGAAGACATGTGTGTCTTTTATGTCGGCTTTTTGAACATCACTTATGCTCACCAAGGAAATCTCAACTAGCAGAAGCTTAGTTTTGCTTGGAAGTCAGGATGTCAATGTTAATTCTCTCCCCGTTGCTAAGGAGACACTCTCTGAGAGGGCGATGATTTCCTCCCCCTGGTCACCGAAGCTTTCAGTCAAAGGACTCTTTCTGTGGACAGTGTTCTCAGTGATGCAGAAATCTCTCTCTCTGTGTTGTGCAATCAGATACAGAGGAACATCTCCAAATCAGGGGTTCTCTCTGTAGGCATTGAGACCCGACACAGAAGGCCGCTATTGATTTTCTAATGGTGGAAAACGTCCCCCCTGCAAGCCTATTTAGAGTAGTTACTTCACGGAGTGCCTTCTCACCGGGATTGTCATGCCGGTGTGACGATGGTAGGCTATAGTTATCGTTTCCCCTCACATACAGTAAGCAACGGCTCAGTTTCTTTAAGTTATCAGTATCAAAATGCTGACAAGAAGAGAGACACATCAGCGGGGAAATTGTCAACTTCAAGACAAGTTGCTAGGGAGCTATTGTAAACACTAAACATTTCAGGCTGTCAAACGTTCAAAGGTGGAAATCAGTGACACAAATAGCTGTTATGCACTGCCTTCAAATGAGCCCTCAGTACTTCACCTCTCTGACTGCCCCGAGCTGCCACTGAACATTCTGTAAAGGTCGGAGTATGGGGAAGCTGGAAATTACACATGGCATAGCACGCATACTTCCACTTCATGAATATCAAGAGAGTTGTTCTCCCTCTACAGGGATAGAGGAAGTAATATACAGTATATCTCCATCTTTGTGTGTACCTGATATTGGTCTATCTTCATTGTTATGTCTCTACCATTGGTATGCATAATGTATAGTACCTTTGGAGTTGTCCTTTGTTCCAGTCAAGAGTCCTCAGAGTCTGCTTCCATTGCCCCACTGTTGTCTTTGTTTACGTATAGAACCACAGAACACACGGCCCCAACATGCCCAGTCTTAGTAAAGAGAACTGAGTATCACATTCTTTTCTGAACTATTTATTTAGATTTAATACAATTAGATTGAAATATTAAATATTACATTCAATGCATGTCAGGAGCTGTAACATTATTAAAAGAAAAAGCATGTCAGAAAATAGTTTGTCTTCATTCTACACAGGCCTACACAAATAGATTGAAAGTATATGTGGTAGTAGAATAGACGCAATATTGCATTCAAATGTGTACTGAAATAAGGGTATTTATTACTCATTATTCAGGTATTCAATACTTATCCTTTCACTGTGAAAATCATTTTATTTTTTACAAAAAAATTCATTTTTACAAAGAATAACATTGCACATAACCCAGCCCAATCACTGGAAGTAAAACAACATATAAGACGAGACCTCAAGTGATGTCAGCTAAGTCCATATGCAAGTGACAGAGAATCGAGAAAGAGAGTGCGGCTAAGCAAAGGACAAGACAAAAATGACAGGGAATTTTGCGCCTGAATCCTTTTAGTAGCCCAGTGACACATGAATGAGTGGAGAAAGAAAGAGAGAGAGGAAGGACGGAGAGGCAGAGAGAGAATAAGTGAGAGAAAAAAAGTAGACAACCAATTTGGGAGTAATGCAACTAAAAACAGACAAGTGTAATTTCATCCATCTGGGCTGATGTGTAAAAGTGCTGCTCCGAACATTCCCCATGATTCCCCCTGATTGATCTCCTCCCGGATTGAAACGCCTATTATTAGCCACGAGCCTAATAGCACCAGGATGGCCCGCCGCTCTCCGAAGGGCCAATTCTCTGGTCGGTCATCTCTCCCCTCACTCTATACAGCTGTGGAAACCAACAAGAGAGAGAGGGGGTGGGGGAGGGTGGGGGATGGAGTGAGAGAGCGAGAGAGGGAGTGGGGGGTGAGGAGGTCTGGGTGAGAGTGGGAGAGAGAAAGGGGGGGCAAAGTGAGGTGGAGGAGATTGAGAGGGGGATGAGGGGGTGGTTGGAAGAGAAATAGGATGGAGATGGGAGAAAAGAGAGGGATAGGAGGATTGGGTGATGAAGAGAAAGAGAAATATAGGGTTGTGGAGGGTGACAGGCAGTTGTGGTGGTAGTGGGGTAGAAGTAATTAAAAACATTCCAGGGTTGAAACGGAGAGAAGAGAGAGTGGAGAGATGGTGAAACAACAATGAAGAGAGGGAAATGCAATACAAACGGTTAATCATACAATTTGATTGAAGTATTTGCCATTTATCTTCTTATGTCATGATATTGAAACAACAAAATGTCTTTGTTCCATTTCAATCATTGCATTTCCCGTAACGATTTCACCCCTCATTGTTCTTGTTCAAATTCAAGTGGAGTTGTGCTCAATATTTATTTTGTAAAACGGTCAATTCATTTAAGAAAATGTGAAAACACTCTGACTTCTAAAGATTTCATGATTGAAGCTGCAATTGGACGTGATTGCCATCATGATGACAGTACTCACGTGACAGGAAAAACAACCAGCCCTAATAAATGTGGTTAGACATAGCTTACTCCTACTCCATATCAGAAGTTGGCTGGCTTTCTTTACATCTAGCTGGACTGGTATTAGCTTTACAGGTTATATAATACAGTATACCCCACTCTGAATACAAAGACAGAGGGTCACCAATTTGTTGAATGCATCAAGATAGTATCTAGTTTGCAGGTTGATCCAATGCAACCACTCATGTTTCAACCCAATGGAGACCAATGGTGTCATAGCTACATGTATGTAGTATTGAAATATTTGATATGAGAGAGGTGAATGAGTCATTTTTGGTTGTTGTTGCATCATTGACTTTTGGGTAATCGTAGTCATGATTTAAGGTCTTTGGTCCTTAGTTAAGCACCCATTCAGTCTCTTTTGAGTATTTTTTAATGAGCCCTTTGGTGAAGTTTGTTGCATTTCAAAGCACACTGATCACAATGATTGGCTAGTTGGGTCAAATGGCCAGAAGTCTAAAAGTCTAAAACCCTCAACTTGAAAATGGCAGTTGAAACTAATGGCAATAAGAGCTTGGGTACTAAGGCAATGCATTAATAACTAAATGATATGGCTAGCAATACAAATTATCTTCCAGAGTGACCATAAAACCAATGCCCTCCTTATTCTGTGATCCAGAGCTCCGAAAGTCAAATGTAGTTTATAATGGTTCAATCAGTAGTAAGGCTGGTTGGAATGGCTAGCTCGCTTTAACGTCATACAGTTAGGCTGGTCTGAATGGCTAGCTCGCTTTAACTTCATACAGTTAGGCTGGTCTGAATGGCTAGCTCGCTTTAACTTCATACAGTTAGGCTGGTTGGAATGGCTAGCTCACTTTAACTTCATACAGTAAGGCTGGTCAGAATGGCTAGCTCGCTGTAACTTCATTCAGTAAGGCTGGTCTGAATGGCTAGCTCGCTTTAGCTTCATTCAGTAAGGCTGGTCAGAATGGCTAGCTCGCTTTAGCTTCATTCAGTAAGGCTAGTCTGAACGGCTAGCTCGCTTTAACTTCATACAGTAAGGCTGGTCTGAATGGCTAGCTCGCTGTAACTTCATACAGTAAGGCTGATCAGAATGGCTAGCTTGCTGTAACTTCATACAGTAAGGCTGGTCTGAATGGCTAGCTCGCTGTAACTTCATACAGTAAGGCTGGTCTGAATGGCTAGCTCGCTGTAACTTCATACAGTAAGGCTGATCAGAATGGCTAGCTTGCTTTAACTTCATACAGTAAGGCTGGTCTGAATGGCTAGCTCGCTGTAACTTCATACAGTAAGGCTGGTCTGAATGGCTAGCTCGCTGTAACTTCATACAGTAAGGCTGGTCTGAATGGCTAGCTCGCTGTAACTTCATACAGTAAGGCTGATCAGAATGGCTAGCTCGCTGTAACTTCATACAGTAAGGCTGGTCTGAATGGCTAGCTCACTTTAGCTTCATACAGTAAGGCATAACATAATGAACATAGTTTCCTATTCTACAGGCATTGTGGCATACATAAGTACATAAGTGTTTACAAACGTTATCATCTGCATAGCATCAAGTCTCTCTTCCTCTTTTAATATTAGCCACGTGCAGAATGTCATTCACCTATATTACCTTATCTACCCTATAAGCAAGGCACAATAATGTGCATTCCTCACACTTGCTGTTTAACCAATGGTCACACTTTTGCAATTATCACCTTTCTCTCTCTCAACCAATGGGCATAAATCTTGGAATGTATTTATATGTCAAATTTACCCATGTTTTCTTACTTGCTGCATTACAGGAAAAGATACCGACAACCCTCCACCTCCCCACCACCATCACCAGCTAAGGCCCATCACTGGAACTCCTTTCTCCCAGCGCGGGGGGATTGGATGCCAGCTGCCCCTCATAGGACTACCTGCCATAACAGCATCTGGCTCCGAGCTCGGAGATGAGGCCATTCCCCAAACTATTTCATATTGCATTTTGCCTCTGTTGTTCATTCAGTTAATGAACGACAAAACCTTAAACTCGATTGAACATATTTTCTCCAGATCCTGTTGAGTCCAGTTAACCCACCTCTATAAAGAGGAATATTAGGCTGTATATTAATGTATTGTCATCTCCATCCATTTTGTTGTGGCTTATGTCTTTTAGGAAAATGTATATTTAGCATTTTACTGTAACATTGGGATATGGACAAATAAGACTATTTCTCCTAGAATGTACGTGAAAACAATAAATGCATTTTGCAATCAAAGCCATGGTAACTTTAATTCAGCTTTCAAAACATTGGCCATGAGTAAACTCCTTGTTCAAAATGCAGTTTCAGGTAGGTGTTTTGGGGGGCGGTGTAGACAATAGTTAGGAAATATAATCTGACAACTCCTGCATTGTCGTTTTTATGAGAACCATGGCAGCCCAGTGAATGAGTTGGGCTGTCAGTCACAGTGCACATGACCAGGTGTGAATTTTTTTTCTTTGCTTTTTTCCGCCTCAGGTCACACTCTGTGCTCTTAAATTACATGCTCCTTTTGTTATAGGCATAAATGCATTGTGTGTGCCACTTCCTCAATGGTTCCCACTTTAGTCAGTGCAAGTTCTCTTGTTTAAGCAAATGTAGGTCAATTTGCTCCAATTTGATTGTGAATTGTGTTTTCTGCTAGGTGCAACTCCTGTTCTGTCCAACTGCAATGTGCCGTTGGTTCTGTTGCATCAAGGATTTTAATTTCTCTCAATTTTGTTGAAATATTTTTCATTTTCGATGTTATTCAAATGTAAGCCTTTCCCAACCACAGGAATATTCCTTATTTTACTTTTTAGAAACGCATTGTAGGCTCCTTTTTTTCTGAAAATGTACAGAAATACGATTCTCATAGTAATTTTGCATAACGGTCTGTTAGCCGTTATCCTCTCTACTGAATAGTGTAATATGTTTATGTTCCGTACTGTATGCCACATATATCATTAGGTCTGAGGTTTTTTACATTACATCCGTTCACTTATCCCTTCCAGTGGTTACAGCGTGATGTAGATTACTTTACCCACAACAGCGTGGTGCAGGCTAGAGGATTTTACCCACCAGTCGACATGCATGCACAAGCAACTCAGTCATATCAGAATTTAGCTAAATTCTGAATATGATGAAAAACTGATTATGATAACTTTCTAGTGAGAATTTAAAGGTTTTAAATGTTTTTTGTTGTTGTTTTTTTACCTGCCCAGCAACTGTGAATTGGGCCTAGTTGTTTTGTTTTTAAACTACAGCACACGGATGTGAAAACTGAAATGTTGATTTATTTATGTGCACTATCCCAGTCCCCATCAACTAAATTGCATAAATATGTTTCATAGTTTTCCATATCCATCTTCCCAACGTTTGTTACCCATTCGTTTGTTTTGTATTTACTAAAAATGTAATTACTTCTATTTTCTGAGATGAGGACAGCAGACCTTACTTTATCAAACCCCAAAGTGTGCACTGATCTATCTATCTCGTGAATTACCAGCTCATGACCCCAATTTAGCATCCCATGATTTGTCATAGAAGTATTGTCTCTCGCACCGTGAGCCATGCTACACAGTGTATTAACTATTAATACACTCCAGTGATTGTAATACATCGCAGTATGGAGTAGAGATGGCATTGCGGACAACTTTATAAGAATACCCTGTTGGAGTTATAGCCACCTGCCTGTTCAGACTCAAATATGCACAATAACTCCTCTTCAGTGGAAGGCACCGCCGCGGGATCTCCGAGATGAATATGTAGATTTTTTTGTTTTATAGTTGAAGATCAAAGGTGCAGTATCGTAGTCTGCGCGGATTAAAGGGTTCTTCAAATATGATCAGTTGCAGCACCATATTAGCCTAAACTCAAACCAGGAAAACGTTTACACGGGGAGCCTACATGCACATAGGCCTGTTATTGTCACATGATTTCTGCTTTGTCACCCGTGTCCGTGTGGGTGTGTGTGTGTGTGTGCGTTTGCGTTTGCGTGCGGGGGCTAACAACAATATGTAATAATGTCATAATACAGTGTAATAATTCTGATGTTAATGTTATGTATAAAATAATTAGCCTATATTAATAGAAAATAATGTATTCGATAGCAATTCTATGTGAATATATGTGAAATTGTGAATATGTATATATTGTTTTGGGATGTAGACTACAACAGTGATAACACTATTGAGGCATTAAAATATGAATGTAGCCGTGACTTTTAGGGTACCATTGACAGTTCTAGGATTTTCGCACACATAGGATTTTTTTAACCCAAAATATGTCATTCGGCCTCTGCACGCCTAAACAACAGTGGCTCTATGTGCGAGATGACATGCTAACCCATCATTCAACTCCACTACATGTTTCATCTGACAAATTGTGCCAATGCAGACCAAAGCTAGAAGCTGCAGTTATGAGATGTTGCTCCTCATTCATTCAGCTGAGTTATATTATGATGTATCTATTAAAAAGTTAGTGTCTATAGGCCTATACGTGATTGTGTCCATTTTTTGCATTTATTGTTGACATTTTTAAGTTGCACGTACTAGGCTATGCATGCTTACTATTCTTCAAGAATGGCAAAAAAATATATATTTACAGTATGGATATAGAGGATAAAAGACATATAACACCAATTATATTTCAGGAGGTTTGGAAATAATTTAGCTATTGCCTTTGAAGTATATTAGAAGGATATGTGATTTGCAAGTGTTAAACCGAAGGCCTTACCGCTGTGGCTGCAAACGAAAAAATTACGAAATGAAAAAATGGCTCACGGCAAGAAAAGGAATCTTTGTTTGTCCCTCTTTGTTTACCAGGAGGACTTCTTCCTCCCATTTTACTAATTCATTTTAATGGCTTTCAAACTGGAAAATGGAAATGTTGCTCTTGCCCTCTATTTCGACAGCAGCGTCCTGGCAACATAACACTTTTCTATCATCAGGGATAAACGGCATCGAACAGTACATTCTGATAAAAAAAAACACATGATTGCTGGCCTTCCTGTCTGTCATCTCTCGGGGAAATCCTCTCCTTCAAACCCGAGCTGTGTGCTGTCAGACCTAATAATGCCGCGCATTAAGTCGAGAGAGAGAAAACGCACCAAGAGGGAAGCCACAGTGTTCTTATTTGTCCCCGTCGAAGATAAAAGGTGTTCGGCTCAGCCAGCAGCATAATTACGATTAATTGCTGCGTAGACATCTTGGTGGAATAAATCGACCAATTTGTAAATTAGTGATAGGCCTGACTCATTATGCTCTTCCTGTAAAAAACACTATGCAAATAACGTTAGGCCATATTGTGAGATGGGTTTGTATTTGCATAACCAATATGACCATCACAATAAGTAAATGTTTATCCTCAGTATAGGCTATGTGTTTACTATTAGATAGACATTCACTTGATATAAACCATCAGGGAGAAAGTCAACCTCATGATAAATTCATTTGGGAAAAATGCTTGTTTGTTAGGTGTTGGGTTGGCACTTAACAAATGGTGTTCATGTAGTGACCACTTTCTCATATTGACCATGAATAACCTCAACAAAACAATGTATTCTGAGTGTTTCGGTCATTCACAATTTGGAGAAAATGATCAGAAAATCGCTTTATTGGTGTTTCTTAGTTGTTCGGTCTTAGCTTCAGGCTGTTTCAGTCAACGGAGTAATCATTAAAAAAGTAAACATCGAGTGTTTCCAGAGATGGCGAGAAGAAGAAACAGGCGAGCTTAATTAGAAAATGTGGTTTGTGTGTGTGAGTCACCTTTTAGTGCAGTAGTTTGGACTGTGTTGAATAAAATCAATTTGACTACAGAGGGTAATGGTGCAGCTCCTTGTTAATGTTTAATAATTGAGGCCAAAACGAGTTTTTTTTCGACCACACTAATTGCCAGTCAGTCCCTAGTTGTAGCCTACCTATCCTGCTGTTATGCTCTTATAGACATCGTAATGTTTGGGTTGAGTCTTCCTTGTATTATATGATTCTGATGATTGAGAAAGATCCCTTGGCTTCAATTGAAATGAGTCAGATCAGTGAGTGTAACACAGGGATGGGCAACTTTGATGGGGTTGGAGGACACAAAAATATCTGAACTCATGAGGGGCCGCAGTTGCTCAAAATATTTAAGTTGTAGAGTTAATTTCGTCCAAATCTACACATTTTGCCATTAAGTGTAGAACAAATGTTGCTGTTTTGCGGCAATTCTATAAATTTTTCCATGGGGCGGAGAGAAGATATAGCAATTTTATAATTAATTTCATGCACATTTTTAAGTTTTAGAGTTCATTTCGTGCAATTATACTCATTTCGCCATGGGTGGAGAGGAACATTTATAGCTTTTTTGGCTGGGGGGTTGATCCGAGGGCTTTCACCGCCAGCTGCCCATCCCTGGTGTAGCCTATTCATTTTAACATGTAAATAAACAGCAATGTTTTGTTATTGTGACCGTAATACTGTATAGTCTATATGGATGCCTGGATGATTTACGTTCCAAACTTTTACGCAGAGTCGTTGTGCGTAAAAGTGCGTAGGTTTTGGTGAAGGGTTAGCCTAGCTCTGCTATGAGCAAACAAGGAACGCCGTTTGGTGATGTTTGGGGGACTGTGGATGCTCATTGCTCCCCTTCTGATGGATATTACGATCGGTGACCCTCGTTAGACAGCTGTGTTTCGGTGACCCATCTAAGACAGCTGCGTGTGGTATCTATCTGCGTTCGCTTTCCCCTCGCCACTTCCCACACAAAGTAGCGGTGGAAATCCATCGACGCCTGTAAGTCTGTGAAGAGCCTATGGGTTTGAGTTCTGGAGAAGAGAGACACTTTTAAATGCTTCTGCTGGACTAGACTGGCAAGTCCCCACGTCCCAAACGTTTATGAAAACAGAACTCTACAATCAAGGAGGTGACATTGCATACATATCTCTGCAGAGATATGAATGTGTTTTCTGCGGGCTACATGTTAACGCTCAATTACGATTAAACATATGTCGATATGTTCAACACAGAGAAAATCGTCACAAACACATGTGACACAAAGACATACAGACACAGACACACACACGCGCGCAGACACACACAGATGCGACAGGCTAGCATAAAGACAGGCAGCCATAGTCATACACACATGCACGCATTCACACACACACACACACACACACACACACACACACACACACACACACACACACACACACACACACACACACACACACAGTTCCTGTTCGAAGAGACTTATAAGGCAATAGGCCTTTACCTCAGTAATAATGTTTGATAGTAACCACTGTTATTATTATTATTAGTCGTAGTAGTATTAATATTTGTAGTATTAGTATTATTATTAGTAGGCTATAGTATTTATTTTAAAATATGTTGTATAGGCTATTCATATTGTGCATTATGTTTCTCTAAAAGGCAGACTTTTTGTGCAAGTAACTCATGCAGTTGCAGTTTAGGAATCCATGCCTATTCCCAGTGGTTTGACGTTTGAGTGATTTTAGAGAGTGATCTATTACCGTTTGTAGGACAGCTTGAATTAAAGACCACTTCTGTAAATCATCACAACCATTGATTTCAAGCTGAAGGTCAATCACCTACTACTCAGCCCAAAGCTAAAATATTTTTTCATAGCTGCCATTTGATCATTATAATATAAACATTTGGTCAATTTGAGGCATAATCTCCCCTGAATTAGGCCCCAAAATAGAAATAGCTATAGCCATTTAGGTATTGAAAAGAGAGCAACATATGTAACTATGCCTATGTATTTTTTACATGTATGTGAGTATGTAGCTATGTACGTATGCCAAGAGTATTCTCACAGTCTCATGTCAGAATTAGAAATTCATCCATGTTTCTCAAATTTCAAATTTGTTCCAAATGTCAAATTTCGAAGTGTTTAATTTTAAGCTTAGGCATTAACTCAAAATGTTGGAATCAGAGGCAGATGCTTGTGCCCATCCACCATCCCCGTCCACAAGGCCCTAGCAAAACCGAACCCTACTTGAAGGTAACAGCACTCACTGTTGCCCCTAGTGGCCGGTTTCCACGTCATCGCCCGAGGTCCTCAGACATGGATGGACGTCGAATACTGATTTGTATCACAGGTGATCTAGCTGTGTATGTATGTACAGTACCAGTCAAAAGTTTGGACACACCTAATAATTCAAGGGTTTTTCTTTATTTTACTATTTTCTACACTGTAGAATAATAGTGAAGACATCAGATATAACACATGTGGAATCATCTAGTAACCAAAAAAGTGTTAAACAAATCAAAATATATTTTAGATTTTAGATTCTTCGAAGTAGCCACCCTTTGCCTTGATGGCAGCTTTGCACACTCTTGGCATTCTCTCAACCAGCTTCATGAGGTAGTTACCTGGAATGCATTTCAATTAACAGGAGTGCCTTGTTAAAAGTTTATTTGTGGAATTTCTTTCCTTCTTAATGCTTTGAGCCAATACGTTGTGTTGTGACAAGGTAGGTGTGGTATACAGAAGATAGCCCTATTTGGTTAAATACCAAGTCCATATTATGGCGAGAACAGCTCAAACAAGCAAAGAGAAATGACAGTCCATCAATACTTTAAGACATGAAGGTCAGTCAATCCAGAACATTTCAAGAACTTTGAATGTTTCTTCAATGTTTCTCAACATCAAGTGTTCAGAGGAGAATTGCTGAAAATAAACCACTACTAAAGGACACTAATAAGAAGAAGAAATTTGATTGGGGCAAGAAACACAAGTAATGGACATTAGACCGGTGGAAATCTGTCCTTTGGTCTGATTAATCCAAATTTGAGATCTTTGGTTCCAACCGCCGTGTCTTTGTGAGATGCAGAGTATGTGAACGGATGATCACCATATGTGTGGTTCCCAACGTGAAGCATGGAGGAGGAGGTGTGATGGTGTGGGGGAGCTTTGCTGGTGACAGTCTGGGATTTATTTAGAATTCAAGGCACACTTAACCAGCATGGCATCCACAGCATTCTGCAGCGATACGCCATCCCATCTGGTTTGCGCTTAGTGGGACTATCATTTGTTTTTCAACAGGACAATGACCCAACACACCTCCAGGCTGTGACCAAATAGGAGAATGATGGACTGCTGCATCAGCTGACCTGGCCTCCACAATCACCCAACCTCAACCCAGTTGAGATGGTTTGGTATGAGTTGGACCACAGAGTGAAGGAAAAGCAGCCAACAAGTGCTCAGCATATGTGGGAAATCCTTCAAGACTGTTGGAATAGCATTACAGGTGAAGCTGTTTAAGAGAATACCAAGAGTGTGCAAAGCTGCCATCAAGGCAAAGGGTGGCTACTTTGAAGAATCTAAAATATATTTTGATTTGTTTAACACTTTTTTTAGTTAATGCATGATTCCATATGTGCTATGTCATAGTTATGACATCTTCACTATTATTCTACAAAGTAGAAAATAGTAAAAATAAAGAAAAAATCTTGAATGAGTAGGTGTGTCCAAACTTTTGACTGGTACTGTATGAATGTATGAATGTATCTATGTATACTTTATGAAATTGTTCAGCATCAATATAAGCAAATATACTTAATCTGAAAAAAATTATGATTATAGCAATTGTGTACATTGCATTTATAGCTTACTACTTAGAAATATAAATGCACCACATCATCATATTTGAAATGTTATGTTTCCCCCCAAAAAACGATAGCCTACGTCCATCATCACACTGTGTCCTCAGACCATTTAAAACAAACAAATCCAGTGATCTTTCATTATTTTCATCACCTCAATAATCTCCACTGGTGTACAGCTTCCTATCACGCCTGCGGGACACTCACTATACGTTACATTTCCACATTTCACAGAAAACATGTTCGGAGGTCATACAACTGTCACGGTAGGTAGGTGATGCTTCGGTCTCTCCAAAATGTAATGAATTATAATATCTTAAGTCTTAACTAATAAAGTACCGAGATAGTGAAGCAACAGCACGGAAAAGCCCCTCAATGTTTGGCTTGTGCCATTCAAATCCGATTAGATAAGGTATGGATCTGGTTTCTGTCCTGCGTGTTGAGGTGAAACTCGGGATGAGGCATTCAGGGATGGCGACGTCTAGGCTGTTATATCTCAGGTAAAGCCTGTTCTAATTCCCTTATTTAGGTTCCTAAGAATTGCACTGATTTAATTTATCTGAATAAATACATAAATCCCCATATAGCCTTTACCAAGAAAAATACGAAAAATTGTCAAATCTATCATGCAGAAGACATGTGTCTTTCTCTGGGGTCTCTTACCTTTATGATGTCCATATAGAGGTATCCTAAAACGTCTCGTTTTTTTATGAAGGCCTTGGTTTAAAATCCGATATCAAAAGGCATTTCATATATTTCATATCTACCAACTGTCTCTGTGCTTCTCGCTTGGTCCACTGCTGGAAAATGATTATCCGGCTGGGTTGTGCACTTTTTAAATGCCACAAAGTAAATAACAAGCCTGGCAATAATAGCAAGGTACCAAGTTCTTGTTATAGAAATGGAGAAAATTGAAACTAAACGCTGCATTTAGACAACCATTTTTGATAAGAGGATAATTGAGGCGACACTGGCGTATAATTAGGGGATAATTTATGCTATATACAGTTTTATTCCACCTTCCCAAAATAAACCCAGTCCATAATCATTACAGGCGAAATGGTCTTAATTTTATAGCTCCAATTGGAATGATGTGTGGTGTTTAATCAAAGAGGTTTTGGTTTTAAATGATTGCGACAATAATTGCTTTTTCATCACCATTTTGAAATAAATTAATGCCACACTTTGGGAAAAAACGTGTTGACGATAATGAAAAAAGAAATAATGTGCCTATGTGAAAGTAAATTTAAAGACCGTTTTATTGCATTTGCATTGATAGTTTATATTGCAACAGATTTTGCCAAACCGCAAACTGTATAATTTGCATGTATTTCATACACTCTTAGAAAAAAGTATCTGAATTGAACCCAAAAAAGATTCTATGCTTGCTTCATATATGGCACCCCTTTAGGTTATATATAGAACCGAAATTGGTTCCATATAGAACCCTATATGGAATCCAAGGGTTCTATGTGGAACCAATTTTGGTTCAGTGAAGAAGAACACATGGGGTTCTATATCGAACACTTAGGGGTGCCATATATGAAGCAAGCAATAGAACCCGTTTAGGGTCTATCCAGAACCTTTTTTTCTAAGAGTGTAGGCCTACTGAATAAAGGATACAATCGGTTAACCACGACATCCACTCTTCCTATCTGCAATAGGACTGCATTGTTGTTGTCATCTTGTTGATTTGTTGCATGTCATTTTCTTTGAATAACCTAATCATTACGACAGTATGGAAATTGTGTCAGTATATTTCCAGGGTGGTGATACGGTGTGTTCAAAATTATATTCGTTCGTTAGGCTAAATCAAACCGTGGGCTGTGCGTAATTTGGGGTTGAGGATTCATCCTTAAACAAATTGACTATTCCAAAGGGCTTCTATAATTATTATACAAGCTTCTTGCGTTTGACTATTGTCTGTATGACTTAGGTTATCCTAGTTGTGGCTGCGGTGGGAGTTGGTAAGGTGGGTTAACTTGCGCTGAAGTCTCCGTGAAGCACACAACTGATGACGTTGGGTTGAATGACCAATCGGAAGGCGCTGCCCTTTGGAGACAAACCATTTTACTTGTAGTGTCTGCATCAAGTCTGGAAGCAAGGATTCAATTTTAACAGAATCCACCTTAAATCTCTGCCTTAACTTATGCCCACTTTGCGCCATACCGAGTGAGAAAATCAGAGGAGGAAAAAAATCGAAGAAACTAAGAAATTCAGGTATTAATGGGACAATATCTGTCCGTTGAGGAGAGAGAGACAACAACACAGCGAGAGAACCCATTTGGACTTGAGAGAGGGGGTGAGTGCTCTCAAGGTAGAAAATTTGATGATGACCATGACTACGATGGCTGACGGTCTGGAGGCTCAGGACTCGTCAAAGTCTGCTTTCATGGAGTTTGGTCAGCAGTCTCACTCACAACAGAGCTCTCCGTCGATGGCCGCCAGCCACTACCCGCTGCACTGTCTCCATTCCGGGTCGCACCCAGCTCACCATCAGCACGATAACTCTTCGTACTCCGGAACAAATTCCTACAACAGGTCGCTACCGTACTCCTACGTGAGCCACCCCCACCACAGCCCGTACCTGCCGTCCTACCACAACAACACAACTGGCGGCCAGGCAAGGTTAGACGACACAGGTAAGACGCTTTCCATTCATGAGAAGAAATATGCTGAATGTCGTTTTCATGAACAGTGATAAAAATGCGAATGCTTATTTATTTCTTATCAAATCGGTCAAGAACGAGATAAAGCCAAATAAACGTCCAGCAGATCATTGAATTTCGAAATAATTTTGAAATTGTGTCTGAATTACATGTTATCTGTTGACTCGGTTTTTTTTCTACATCGATGTTTATTTCATGGTGTCTCTTGCTTTAGAACACTCCCCCAGATCCCATTCTATGGCCATGCTTTGCACGGGGTATAATGACAAAAGAGGAATCCTCACGAATTATTCTTGGAATTAGGCGGTCTACTCGCTTTGAAAGTTGTAATTAGCATTTAATTGACATGTCATTATGAGCAATATCCTAAATATGACAGAGGATTCAAGGATGATTACAATCAGATTGAGCAAATGTGACATGTGAATATGTATTAGTGGTCTGGATTTAATATAACTAAATGTATCATATTTTCCTTATTAGATAGACCTATTTAGCCATTTAAATTGGAACCTATTATAATCTACGAAATGAAAAAACATGATTTGGGGAATTCTTAACAATTTGTTGTGTAATATTTTTGGTGTTATGAAGTGGACTAACATTGCCCTTTTTTGTTGCAGAGCAGCAAAAAACAACAGTGATTGAAAACGGAGAAATTCGTTTCAACGGGAAAGGCAAGAAGATTCGCAAACCTCGGACGATTTATTCTAGTTTGCAGCTTCAAGCTTTAAATCATCGTTTCCAGCAAACACAATACCTTGCCCTGCCAGAACGCGCTGAGCTGGCTGCATCTCTCGGACTAACACAGACACAGGTATTTACAACACGGGAATTATTATACAGAAGGGTATAAGTTATGGTATTATTATTAGCCATTTATTATCATGTATTACTCGTATTATTATTAGGCATATCATTAGCATGTATTATTATTATTACTACCCAACAATTGCTCTGGGTGTTGTGTTGCATTGTAATACTGTCTTGTAGATGTTCTAATAATATTTAACATTTCTATTGGTCTATAAGCCTATTTATTAACAAGTTAATTAATACATATTTTAATGATTGTAACATTATCTGTTATCTGGTCTTCCGTTGCCTTCCTGTTATCTCGTGCAGGTAAAGATATGGTTCCAGAATAAAAGGTCAAAGTTCAAGAAGCTGCTGAAGGCAGGTGGCAACCCGCAGGAGAGCGACCCTACTATGCCTAGTTCCATCGGCCTGTCTCCCCGCTCTCCAGCAATTCCTCCCATATGGGATGTTTCAGCGTCCAGCAAAGGAGTAAACATGGCGGCCAACGGCTACATGCCCGGTTATTCTCACTGGTACTCCTCCCCACATCAAGAGACAATGCAGAGATAGACTGCGCAAAGGGCGGGGAGGCCCGAGGCCTGACTCGAGACTTTCGAACCTTTATAGTTTTACCTGCACAATTGATTTCCATCAGCCTCGAGACAAAAGTGTTGTCCCGTTCGAACAGAGATTCCTTGGCGAAAGGGTCGGCTGCTTGTGAAGGATACTTGGGGACAAAGTCTCTGTGATATGACACACGATAAAGGAACTAACCGTATTAACTTACCAATGACTGTTCAGTGGGATTGCCTTTGTTATGCTTTCATTCATGTCAACATCTGACTGTCAATATACCAAATATAGGCTATCACTGACATTTAGCCCAACACTTGGGCACGGAATGGAGTACACTTGCGGGTTGAACATTATGCCATCTTATATTGTTGAAATCTAAACTTCACTTTGACTGAGTGTTTTTCTCGAACATGCAAAACAAAGCATTCTCTCTGTATATATATTCATCAATTTTAGTTGTACATACACTTTTTATGTTTTGTCTTTCATAAATGGAGTAAACCTTGACTTAAAACAAAGTTTCGTGTTTTGTACTGAAAGATAACATGATTGATATATGTCATACATGACTGATGAGCCCTTCCTTGTCGAGGTCCTATGGACGTTCTAAAATGTAGGTCCCATAGGTTTTTCATTCAAATATTACAGGCTATCCATCATAACACTATGTTTCCTCTTCATAAAATATAAATGTCCAACGCACTACAAACGAACAAAATAGCCTATAGTCAAATACATTAAACAACACTTGAGGAAATGAACTTACCCTGTTCCGCTTTATCAATTTATCCCGCTAAAGATGGTCGCTCCATGTCCAGTTAATCTTGTGATTTTCTGCCTCAATTATTAGAAGTATTGACAAAATGTTTTTCTCCTCTCTGCCTGTCCTAATGCAAGACGCTAAATGCCAAGCTCCACGGGATCGATCTTGAACAAAGCATCCAGCTGCAGTCCCGTTCAATATGAAGGAGATATTTGGGACAATTTATGTGTTTTATCCAAGTGAGGCTTTTTTTCCATTCTCATAAATGCAGGCATAATTAGGGTAATTTTTGATGCAAGCCCGCTGATTACAACGTTTTTACCGTCAAAGATAATTACCTGTAATTTTCTACCACTTTTAATACTAAAAGGCATCTTTATTTGGATTTGAGGTAGCACAGACGGAACAAAAGAGGGAAATTATTAGGTTATTCATATACAAATTGCTGAGAGCAGTGAACGGTTGGGATATTATCTGAAATTACAATGTTGAAAAGAAGAATGTGAAAGTGTCTGCAGCTGTCAAATCGTGGATGCCCCACTGGCACACAGTATACCTGCATGGGCCCCACTTAACTAAAACCTACAGGCCCTATCACCACCATATCTATATGCCTATATTTGCAAATATATATATATAGTTTGATTTATTGCCCAAACTCTCGTAAACAACCTTTCACTTAAAAAGTTCCTATATTTACCGAGAGTAACTCGTAAAGCAGAAAAGTGCGTGGTGTGCGGAATTTCTTCTACCAAAGTATTTTTCACACCCAAAGGACTGCCCGCAAATCACTTGCTTTTACAATAAATAAGCTTATATCGTCATAAATCTGTCATGCATTTTAAAGGATATTTTGAAAATCGTTGCAATAGGAAGAGTCAATGTGCATCAGAACTGTGAAAAGGCTCAAACAATGCACATGTTTAATATTATGTAAGTCAATTGATTAATATTATATGAACAAAAATATAGAGCTCAGATAGAAAGCAGCTGGAAGTGACAGAGGGAACAGAAGACATAATGAGAAAATCAGAACTAGCGCTAGAAAGGGGGGGTAAGGGAGGGAGGGAGGGAGATGACAACACTCCTGTGTGGTTTTCTGGCCAAGATATAGATTGATGCAATATGTTCCAGGATAACCTGATCATATTTGATCAGTTTGGCTTCTTGATTGCAATTGATGCTGAAATCTGAATTGGCAAAGGTTCTCTTTGCATATAGGCCTATGGAAATAACATTGTCCGAAACGCCTGGCAAATACATAGGCTAGAATGAAAGTCAATATTTACGGGCTAGTGTTGAATGCATGCTTCTCAGATTTGATCCATTGTCGTTGTTTTATTTAGCGCGTAAGACATGGGTTATTTATCACAAAAATATAAGAATATATTCAAAATGTAACCTAGAATAAGGTAGGTTAAATACCTTTAGCCTAGGCTATACAAAACAAATGCAATCGGTATTTAAAAATTCTAAAACGAAAGTATCCAACAATCTTTCATCAAGTGATTCACAGAGAAAAAACAGCCTTACCTTCATATGATTCTTTAGCCTACAATAGTGTTAGCAGTGGTCAAAAAGGTTGGACTTCGAATGGGAACACTGTCTGCGACAGTACACGGTTCTAGTGCTCGTGGTTGAGTAAGCATATCCAGGTGTGAAAGTGCTTGAACACCCCGGTACCTCTTATATATTGCCTGCAAAATTAGCTGTTATTACTGTCACTGTTTAGTGATGGTGAGCTAGAAAAAAGCATTCTGCAATCAAGAAGCAAGCGCATCTTTGAAAATTATAGATAATTGTCAATGTCCAGATTATGATAATGGAGGCCTAATCCTGGAGTATAATTATTTTTGAGTGTTACGGTTGAAGCTGTCCAGTAAAGCTAACTGTCATTATTTAGACTCGATTTGTAGGGGAGTGGAACATGTTCAGTTGGAATTTAACGTGGCTCTTGATATAATGGCATGGTGTGTGCGTGCGCGTGTGTGTGTGTGTTGGGGGACGGGGGTGGAGGGGGCATAAACAGTAATATGAAAATCAAACGTAGAGTTCTCGAGCACTGGCAGTGTAATTATGGGACCACGTGCACTACGTCGAGGTTTCGGATTAGCGTTCAGCAAACCATTTTATTTTTTGCACAATGATTTCAAGTGAACATTCCCAAGTGCATTAGTTGTTTTCTACGGCTATATTCAGCCAGGACAGTCAGGTCCGTGGGAAAATCAGAGGAGACGGGCATTCAGTTGCGTGCACACCATGTTAACATTGGTGTATTGTTTATTATGCATTGTGTATCCTTAGGTCAGATGCTTCGCAACATTATTTTGTGTCCAGGCCAGATTTAGTTTGTGGTACACGTGTCCTCTCACTGTGTGTGTGTGTGTGTGTGTGTGTGTGATTGTTTCTTGGTTGATTCGTTTATATATCCATAATGATAACATGTTTTATGTAAAGTCTGGAACAAGAACCCAATTACAACACATTCATAGGCCTTGATTTTCGCTTCAGTGGAGTATAGTTTGTTTAGTGGTATTCAGTGGCAATACTGCTGGTAGTTAATGATATGTTCAAATGTTGAAGATTTTATTTTACCCGGAAGGTCTGACGGAGGTAGGCTGTGGCCGGGAGTGGCAGAGCTCTGGAGCCGGTTTGCCCCCACAGGAATGCAAATTGTCTCAGATCTTCGTACCGCCCATTCGCCTCCTCTCTGCCATTCAAAGCAACTAATTCTAGGGGACAAAAAGAGAGCACGGCTGCAGACTGTCTGCCAGACCGACACCCACATTCTTTGGGGGAGGTTGAAATCCAGATGCAACTCCAAAACACGAGACTGAAATGTGCTAACATGATTTAAAGAATAGGCATAATAATAATACATGTATAGTAGAATTAACCTGCAAGAAAATAGTATCAACAACAATGTCTGTATCTTTACAATAATCTGATTTAAATCGTGTGAATTATTGATTATTTTGTTTGGTTTTACATCTCGTTCACCACGGACAACAAGAACAAACTAAATAATATGTTTTGTTATGACTGTTTAATAAAGTAGTAACAACAGCATACCATTCCTTGAATATTTGTCTTTCAGAGGAACATCATTTACAACTCTAATAATGCAATAGTAGGCCTGTACCTGCAATCAATTCATCCACATTTAACTGGATGTCAAAACCAATAGACACTCATAAACTATGATGCTCTCTTCGATACGGTTCTGTTTCAGTCCGTTATGGATCCGCTCGAAACATAATGTACTCTGGGCATGTAATATGCGCATAACCATAAAACAGGTTGTAGTACTAAACATGAATAACTACATGACATGACACAAAACAAATCCAGCCTAACCTTTTGGCATACCAGCAGGTAACTCCCCCTGAGAATTCCGCGCTTGTTGAAAATGAAAAATAGCCTAATTGTAGGCCTATAGCCTATTGGTCAGTATACACATCTCCTTGTTGATCGTTTTGTCCCCAAATTAATATTTAAAGTCAATCACAAATGTGCAGAACTGACCAAATATGTCACGCAGACAGCCCAGGCAATTAATCTCGAGTTTGATCTGTACGTGGATTTAAAGTGTCTCAGAATGTGGGCAAATTTTGTAATGTTACGGGGTCATTGATTTTCAGTGCGAATAGCCTAATTATGAGGGAGGACTTGTGGGAGGGCTATCAGTAATTGTTTTTTGTCTAAGTCATAATTCAGGAGGGCGCCATTAAAAGTCTCTGGGTTGCATTGTCGATTTAAAACGTTTAATTAGTCTTCCAAAATGCAATAAATTACATGCACACATTTACACATTATACACGTTCTTCTATGACTGTCATCAATACATTGCATATTCCTCTGGACATTTTAAACACGAGTCCCATACAATGTAAATATTTGTTGAACTGGGTTTCAGTATAACGTCCCAGATCCAAGAACCAAAGAGTGCTGTATCGAGTTGGGGGCCTGGAGGTGAGAATTCATGGCACCAGCCGTGGAGTACCAAGACGCGGAGTTTTCCAAAAAGGTGGAGGCCGCGGGGTTGATGTTCTGCGCCTGGTGGCTGTGAGGCCTGGACGGGCCATGCGTGTCCCAGACGGCGGGGGACTGCGGAGAGTTGCATGCCATAGGGTCGCTGGAGCTCGGACTGTGTTCCGGTGGAAGCTCACCATTCTTCATAATTTTCTTCAGTTTCGACCTTTTGTTCTGGAACCAGATCTTGACCTGGGGATGGATGAGAAATATGTCAAAGTGAGTTAAAATAACAGCATATTAACATCCCAGAATGCCATTATACAAAAGTATGCATACGAATTAAGCTTTCGATCATTTTTCAATAATTCATTACGCACACTTTACGCATTACATGTATATTGAAAACACAAGGCAAATTTGAACTGATAATTTTGATTTAAAAAACTAAAACAGAATGAAACTGAACACTCAATGAAAAAGAGAAAAGTAACCTATTTACCTGCGTTTGCGTGAGTCCCAACGAAGCCGCGAGCTCTGCTCTCTCTGGCAGCGCGAGGTACTGTGTGTTCTGAAATCTCCGCTGCAGGGCAGCTAGCTGAAAACTGGAGTAGATTGTCCGTGGTTTTCTGACTTTCTTGGGCTTTCCGTTTACCATCCTCACTTCAGGTTCTGCTACTTCTTTTTCTGAAAGAAAGAATTCAATTGCTTTATCTGTGGTGTACTAACAAAGTATTTGCATAACACAGTCATATTTCCTGGGTATTCCATCTATTTCAGAGCGATCAAATCAAGAGGACATCTGTCGATTTATAGGCGGATATTGAAGCCAATGCGTCTCGCAAAGAATCTAACGAGTAAAGGAAAAGTACGTCCTTTTTACAGAATAACTTCGGTGAAAACTTTGTGCCCCTTTACCAAATTTGATTTCAAGAATTTTACCATGATGGAAAAATAGCCTACCCCAGTTTGAAATACACGCATGTAAAAATTGTGTGAGGTCGAACACAACACATATTTGATTCAATAATAATAATAATAGCCTAATACAAATTCAATAAAACATTGTGTAATTACCTTGCGGACTTAATGGTTGTGGTTGTACTCTGCTATAAGTTCCAGCATATTGGTGGTAAGCAGAGGCTGTGTATGCGCTGTAGTCTGGGTATGTTTTTGCAGGGTAATTTCCCGCAGATCCGTTTACGCCGTGGTACTGGTATTGATAGGCATTGAGAGGTTTCCCATACGAGGTGGAATTAGGCGAACAATAGCCATGGTGCACTGCTCCAGCCGGGCTATAGTAGCCAGAATCCGTGGCCGTAGACTCGGGTAGCGTAGGGGATTCCTGAGACGGGTGGTGCATTGTGGTGGAAACCTGAAAAGGGTTCTGGAAGTCGGCAGGTTTGAAACTCGGAATCCTTCGGTCGAATACTCCAGTCATAGTTCGAAAGCAGCAACGTTAAATGGCAGTCTAACTCCAATGAGACGTCTGAAGACTGACTGAAGACTACACTTGCATTGTGTGATATGTGCTTACACCGACGGGGTCTCTCGAACTTCTGCCAGCCCCTCAGCAAAGACTTGGTTAAATCCTAAATTGCGCTCTTACGCACTGCAGGGAGGATCTGGTTCCATTGGCCAAGGCGCGCAGACAGCATACACCCCAACTCGCTCGACCAGTTTGCCATAGGCGATATACGACTCAGGCTACTTCGTTGTGTTTTTACTATCAATCAAAACGGGCAATTAAACTGGGTGTCATGTCATCGATTGACAATTTAGGGTGGTAAATTGCAGTTTCCAAAACGTCCACAAGAATATATCAGTCTATCATGAGCTTCAGTATTAAAACATTACGACTGTTGTGTTGCCTGCCATTAATAATTCAGCTTTCGACAAGAAACGAAACAAAAAAATGAAATTACTACAGTATTTATCTTAAAATGTCTCATGATTGGACTTAATGCAGAGACAGAAATGAAACAGTTTCGATTGTCACAACATAAAATGCAGGTGATGCAACGAACAGATAAAACTAGATCTGTGTTTTACTTGCATATTCATAAATGAAGAAGAAACAAGTGTTTTTGTGTGATTTTACCCCATATTGTCAGCCTAAAGGCCTATATGCCCATTCATTTGTAGGCCTATGTTAATTTTAAGGTCACAGCAAGGTCTACCTCATCCTCATAAAGATGAACATTTCTGCATACAATTTATTATTAGGCTATATCACACATTTCTCTTACCACGGTGGAAAATCTATGGAAACTACCTAATTAAACTCGATTATTTGTCCGTCAACAACGGCCACGTTTAACCACACCGAAAATGCATTGAAACAACGGAAACAGACAACATTCATTTATTTTATCACTATGTTCACTCAGCTCTGTGGATGTTGCACGCAACTGAACAACGCGCGTATTGTAGTAAAATGGCGCCGCTCGGTGGTGAATGAGGGAACGTATGATCACTTTGTGCGAAGCAGGAATCAGTATAAAATGGCGCCGCTCGGTGGTGAATGAGGGAACGTATCATTACTTGGTGCGAAGCAGTGGAATCAGCGTCAGCCACACGCGACAAGACATTCCAAGAAAATATTTGGGGACTGCGCATCATTCGTAGCCGGATACTCAACGTAGTTGGCTGTTGTTGCATACTGTATGTAATCAATCAATTAAGACTAAAACATGCCAAATCCAAAATAATGAAGGTTTCTTTAATTGTTATAGGTCTATTCATTGTAGACCTACTCCATCCAGCATTTTGGATTTGAGATCAAACGTTTCATATGAGGCGACAGTACCGAATGTTAACTTTATTTGAGGGTATTTCCATACATATCTGTTTTACCGTTCAGAAATGTTGCCCAATATTAACTGAATGGTGAATGATGACTGGAGTCATTTTCTTTCTAAGTCTATAATAAAGATGTTTCTGAACACTTCTACATGAATCCTGATAATGTCATGAATAATTAATATGCCTAATGAGTGAGATGCCATTCAGAGGCTACAACAAAACATGCAAACTTTTCACCATTACCTAACAGGGGAGGCTAGCATTATTATAAAAATAATGGTCCCATTATTATCCCATGTTTCACGAGCTGAAATAAAAGATCCCAGAAATGTTCCATATGCACAAAAAAAATGTGTGCACAAATTTGTTTATATTCCTGTTAGTGAGCATTTATCCTTTGCCAAGATAATCCATCCACCTGACAGGTGTGGAATATTAAGAAGCTGATTAAACAGCATGATCATTACACAGGTGCACCTTATGCTGGGGACAATAAAAGGTTACTCTAAAATTAGCAGTTTTGCCACACAACACAATGCCACAGATGTCTCAAGTTTTGAGGGAGCGTGCAATTAGCATGTTGACTGCAGAAATGTTCACCAGAGCTGTGGCCAGAGGTTTGAATGTTAATTTCTCTACCATAAGCCATCTCAAACGTTGTTTTAGAGAATTTGGCAGTATGTCCAACCGGCCTCACAACCGCAGACCAAGTGTAACCACACAAACCCAGGACCTCCACATCAAGCTTCTTCACCTGCCGGATCATCTGAGACCAGCCAGCCGGGCAGCTGATGAAACTGAGGAGTAATTCTGTCTGTAATAAAGCCCTTTGTGGGGAAAACCTCATTCTGATTGGCTGGGCTTGGCTCCCCAGTGGGTGGGCCTGGCTCCCAAGGACACCTACAGCACCCAATGTCACAGGAAGGCCAAAAAGATCATCAGGACAACAACCACCTTAGCCACTGCCTGTTCACTCCGCAATCATCCAGAAGGTGAGGTCAGTACAGGTGCATCAAAGCTGGGACCGAGATGCCATCAGACTGTTAAATAGCCATCACTAGCACCTTAGAGGCTGCTGCACTATATACATAGATTTGAAATCACATGCCACTTTTATAATGGAATGCTAGTCACTTTAATAATGTTTACATATTTTGCATTACTCATCTCATAAGTATGTACTGTATTCTATTCTATTCTACTGTAATTTAGTCTATGCTGCTCCGATTTTGCTCGTCAAAATATTTATATACTCTTTATTCAATTCCTTTACTTTAGATGTGTGTATTGTTGTGAAATTGTTAGATATTACTTGTTAGATATTACTGCACTGTTGGAGCTAGAAACACAAGCATTTCGCTACACCCACAATAACATCAGCAAAACATGTGCATGTGACCAATACAATCTGATTTGATTTGAAGTGGGTGGGGCTATCCCCTCCCAGGCCCACCCATGGCTGTGCCCCTGCCCAGTCATTTAATATCCATAGATTAGGGCCTATTAATTTATTTCAATTGACTGATTTCCTAATATAAACTTCAACTCAGTAAAATCGCTGAAATTGTTGCATGTTGTGTTTATATTTTTGTTCAGTATAGAAGTTTTCAAAAACATATTCTAAACTCAGCAAAAAAAGAAACTGTCATAGGAGAAACTGTCATTCAAAGATAATTCGTAAAAATCCAAATAACTTCACAGATCTTCATTGTAAAGGGGTTAAACACTGTTTCCCATGCTTGTTCAATGAACCATAAACAATTAATGAACATGCACCTGTGGAACGTTCGTTAAGACACTAACAGCTTACAGACGGTAGGCAATTAAGGTCACAGTTATGAAAACTCAGGACACTAAAGAGGCCTTTCTACTGATTCTGAAAAACACCAAAAGAAAGATGCCCAGGGTTCCTGCTCATCTGCGTGAACGTGCCTTAGGCATGCTGCAAGGAGGCATGAGGACTACAGATGTGTTCAGGGTAATAAATTGCAATGTCCGTACTGTGAGACGCCTAAGACAACGCTACAGGGAGACAGGACGGGCAGCTGATCGTCCTCGCAGTGGCAGACTACGTGTAACAACAATTGCACCGGATTGGTACATCCGAACATCACACCTGCAGGACAGGTACAGGATGGCAACAACAACTGCCCGAGTTACACCAGGAACACACAATCCCTCCATCAGTGCTCAGACTGTCCGCAATAGGCTGAGAGAGGCTGGACTGAGGGCTTGTAGGGCTGTTGTAAGGCAGGTCCTCACCAGATATCACCGGCAACAACGTCGCCTATGGACACAAACCCACCATCGCTGGACCAGACAGGACTGGCAAAAGTGCTCTTCACTGACGAGTCAAAGTTTTGTCTCACCAGGGATGATCGGATTCGCATTTATCATCGAAGGAATGAGCGTTACACCGAGGCCTGTACTCTGGATACAGGCCGATTTGGAGGTGGAGGGTCCGTCATGGTCTGAGGCGGTGTGACACAGCATCATTGGACTGAGCTTGTTGTCATTGCAGATAATCTCAACGCTGTGCATTACAGGGATGACATCCTCCTCCCTCATGTGGTATACTTCCTGCAGGCTCATCCTGACATGACCCTCCAGCATGACAATGCCACCAGCCATACTGCTCGTTCTGTGCATGATTTCCTGCAAGACAGGAATGTCAGTGTCCTGCAATGGCCAGCGTAGAGCCCGGATCTCAATCCCATTGAGCAAGTCTGGGACCTATTGGATTTGAGGGTGAGGGCTAGGGCCATTCCCCCCAGAAATGTCCAGGAACTTGCAGGTGTCTTGGTGGAAGAGTGGGGTAACATCTCACAGCAAGAACTAGCAAATCTGGTGCAGTCCATGAGGAGGAGAAGCACTCCAGTACTTAATGCAGCTGGTGGCCACACCAGATACTGACTGTTACTTTTGATTTTAACGGGACACATTATTCCATTTCTGTTAGTCACATGTCTGTGGAACTTGTTCAGTTTATGTCTCAGTTGTTGAATCTTGTTATGTTCATACAAATATTTACACATGTTAAGTTTTCTGAAAATAAACGCAGTTGACAGTGAGAGGACGTTTATTTTTTCTGAGTTTATTCTTACTTACAATAAAACTGGCACCAAATTTGTATAGGACATTATTCTGTTCCTATTTGGCAAAACATAATCCAAAGCACAATCAACTGCAAATGCATCCAACGACTTTGTAGAGTCACAAGCTTGACCTAGTCATTGCTTGCTAGGAATATGGGACTAAACACTTAAAATGTTGACTCCTTTAATACACTAAAAGTGAATTTATTCAAATACTTCAAATGGGGAGACTAGATACATAAAGTGCTTTCATTTCTAAATGGTAAAACAGATAGGAAAGGGGGATACCTAGTCAGTAGTAAAACTGAATGCATTCAACTGAAATGTGTCTTCCGCATTTAACCCAACTCCTCTGAATCAGAGAGGTGCGGGCGGCTGCCATAACCGACATCCACGTCTTCGGCACATACTGTATGTATGAAAATACCCTAAAATAAAAGGTGATATTCTGTACTGGCGTCTAATATGAAACATTCTAGCTCAATTCTAAAATGCTGGAGTATAGAGTAAGACAACAAATGTAACTTCACTGTCCAAATACTTATGGAGTGAAGTGTAAATAGGCCTATGAGGTAGTCTAATGATTGGATTTGTTTGTTCATATTGACCTAATAAGTTAATGGGATGAGTCCTCTGAATAGAATAGGATTAGTGTCCATTTTGTGAAATACAGAAATATGTCTATCTCAACCCCACCAAATACACACACTTGGAGAGGCACACGGTTAGCCACCAGGGAGCAGCACCCCTGGATCAAGAGCAGTTTTAGGTAGTTAAGTGCCTTGCTCAAGGGCACAATGGCAGGAAATGGTGCCAGGGGTAAAACGCAGCAGCCCACAGCAGGTTGCCAGTTCAGTTCTGTATTTTTTCAGAAATTTCTGGCTACTGGTCTGTCTCTCCAACCTCTAGGCCACCTGCCACCCCATTGATGTTGATCTCTTTCTGGTAGGCCTAAGTTTACAAGTGGAAGTGAATTTTTTTGAGGAGTTGGCTGGGCCCCTAAACTCAGTTTAGCATGTTAGGCTGCCCCTACTGGTCAAGCCACAGTTTTTATTTATTTAACTAGGCAAGTCGGTTAAGAACAAATTCTTATTTACAATGACGGCCTACACAGCCTGGATATACAGCCTGTATAACCAGGGTGTCTGTGGTGACGCCTCTAACAATGAGATGCAGTGCCTTAGTCCGCTGCGCCACTCGGGAGAACATATTTGAGGAGGATAAGTAGGGGGACATAGGACATATGGCATGAGAAGGCTGGGCTGTCTAGGCCTACACCCCTTCTCTACCAATGTGTACAGTAGGCCTAGGCCTACTAGCTACACCATTACAAAATCAATACAAAATCATCCAGTAACAATAATGAATGTTAAGCTAGTTCGCAGGACTTTTGTGGAATCCACGAGATGGGTTTATCAGTGAGCATTTATTTCAAATACAACATGCCCCGAAAAAGACTGCTGTTTTTTCTTCCAGCGAAAGGCATTCGGCAGTGGCCAAATTAAGTAAAATTACACATTTGGTTGGTAACGTTACAGCTATTTTAATATTGTAGTGTTTACAGGGCCTAAATTAAATACATTCATTGCACTTTGGTTGATTCATCTTCCTCTGATTTTCGCAATGTTGTAAAATGAACACGGCCAAGGAAAGACCGCGCGGGGATAAGAGAGTGGACTGTGCGTGTGACATCACACAGATCCTTCGCTAGCCTCTCTCGGCATAGCTCCGGTTTGTGTTGGGGGGATGGTGCCGTGCCGAGGATGATAAAGCTATCGTGGTGTTGTAATTTACTGCTTGGCTAAAACCTTCCACTTCCTAACAGAGCCGCCCACACTGTTTTATATATATAGTACCCATTTACGTATGTATTTTGGCGACGTTTGAGAAAAGTGGAGTACCCGTACGTACGACCACAGAGTGCACGCTATACAAACGATAAAATGTATTCCAGTGGAGCAGCTGGAGGTAAGTTTAGCATTTTGCTAGTTAGCAAGACGGATAGCGAATAAATGTGGTGATAGTTTGGTCTTTGGGGCCTCCAATCATTTACACGGTTTTGTTTTCATTTTGTAACATTGTTCGCCAAGCTCAGTTTAACATTTCGTCCCTAGTTAGCTAGCTAGATCTCGCGTTAGCAAGCCTTGCCACCGTTTGCCTGGCCTGTTGTTGTTAGCTAGTTAACTAATGTTAGCTAAGCCTGTTGACCTGGCTAACGATAGTTGGAAGTCGATTAACTTCAATCTTGTTCAAGTCCAATCCTAAAGCAGGAGACATTTGTATAAATAGCAAATAGTAAAAAAAAAAAAAATCAAATAGATGGTTGGGCAGTAACTAGCTACCGAGCTAGCTCAAACTCATTTTTAGTAAACTAGCTAACGTTAGCCTGCTAACGGGTAGTCGCCTTGTTATCCAACGGCGGCTTGTTAACCTTTTCAAATGTTAGCTAGCTAACTTGGTTTGCGTTCTAATGAATTAGTTAGCTACCTGTTAACCATTGCTTGTTGTCTAACTTTCTAGCTGACTAACCCGCTACATTTCGGAGACTGTTTGCACCGAGTTATTCTCTTTGTCGTTAGCTACCATTATGGGTACCAGTCAACTTACTATATATTGAGCAAGCAACAATACTTAAGTTGTGCATCATTAGCTAGCTACATTTAACTAGCTATTGAGTTGAAATTGAGAATGGGGAACTAATTGTTTGATCACTAACAAAATGCCGTTAAGCGAAGGCCAATTAAAGAAAATATCCTCTCCTAACATGCTGTTTTAGTTTGCAAGTGGGAACATGGCCTGGTATTTAGGTTGGGGAAAGCATCCATGGTGACTAGTAGCGTTAGCGAACAGATATTTTATGCTATACTACTAGTGGGTAATTTTTCATTACTCTTAAATTGTTCAAAGTGGAGCCAGTTATGTGAAAATTAATATTTGCTAGAAAATAAGGTTGCACCACTGATACACTGGTTGACTATTTCCAGTTAATTATTTCCAATCCTTCAGTTACTGAGAATGATGGTGACCAGTTTCAGGAAGATGGGTGGTTTTAGGAGTGGTCAGATTGCTGAGCTGCTGGTGTGTACTTGTTGATAAGGGAGATGAAAAATTGGCTCAGCAGTTGTACATGATTCTGTTCTAAGGCTGATAAGAGGGTGAGGCATTTGGAAATGGGTAGTCAGTGTGCGAGAAGATGCAAGCAGGTACGATATATGGGTTGGAAAACCTACCTCAATGCAGGGATGAGGGATTCCACTGTAGTCCAAATTGTACCTTTATCCACACTACTCCATCGAAGATTGAAATACTGCTAGTTTTCCGGTGTAAACAAGTGTACTGGTAGGGTCTGTAGTTGCTAGCTATGCAGCAATAAACTATAGGGCATGAAAATGAACATGGAGTGTTGGAGTTGGTGTTGGAGTTGGAGTTGGTGTTGGAGGGCCAGTAGGAGGCACTCTTTCCTCTGGTCTAAAAAATATCCCAATGCCCCAGGGCAGTGATTGGGGACACTGCCCTGTGTAGGGTGCCGTCTTTCGGATGGGACGTTAAACGGGTGTCCTGACTTTCTGAGGTCATTAAAGATCCCATGGCACTTATCGTAAGAGTAGGGGTGTTAACCCCGGTGTCCTGGCTAAATTCCAAATCTGGCCCTCAAACCATCATGGTCACCTAATAATCCCCAGTTTACAATTGGCTCATTCATCCCCCTCCTCTCCCCTGTAACTATTCCCCAGGTCGTTGCTGCAAATGAGAACGTGTTCTCAGTCAACTTACCTGGTAAAATAACGGTAAAATAAAAAAATACAAAAATGGAGAATGAAGTGACACGGTTTTATTTGGGCATTATGAATAGGAGGAAGTTCTAAGAATATTACAGAACATTTTGTGATCCATGCAGCCTTCATTTTAATCATTGTGAGTCATGTCAATTGACAAATGTTTTTCTCTTCTAGCTGCTGAGCTGCTTGAACCACCTCACTCCTCTGGGTCAATTGGCTCTGGTAAGCTTCTTTCACACCAGTCTTAGGGTACTTTAACACTAAATTGGTTTGGAGTGACTTTTCAGAACTGTGGCATGTTTTCCCCCCTTTAGTTCGGTTTGTTTGGACTGGTGTGAACCAGGGCTGTGACTATACCGGTGTCGCAATATTTTTTTCCATGGCAAAAATGAAAACACAAAGCAGAACAAGCTCTTTGGTCCTTTAATAATCTGCTGTATGTAAAATATTGTGTGCTAACAAGCTCTTTGGTCCTTTAATAATCTGCTGTATGTAAAATATTGTGTGCTATAGCTAGTGTTGAGCGACTAGTGCATTTTGAGGTTTATGTTAGATTATAAAACTAAATCACAAATCGGGGTGTAATTTTTTTTAAACATTAATTGCGTTATGTGGGTTGAATGCTGTAACACAGAATAAAACAATTGAAGTCCCATGATGGTAGTGACTGCCCATTTACTTATTACTTACTTATTCACTTATTAACCATCATTTATTCACTTGAATAAAATATTTAAATTGTATATATTACATTTGTTTTATTTGACTATTTAATTCCAAGTCAGCATCTCATCTCTATAGAGCTATGCTGTCTACAAAATTGTGATTTTTGCCATACTGAACAAAAATATAAATGCAATGATTTTACTGAGTTACAGTTCATATAAGGAAATCAATCAATTTAAACAAATTCATTAGGCCCTAATCTATGGATTTCACATGACTGGGCAGGAGTGCAACCATGGGTGGGCCTGGGAGGGCACAGGCCCACCTACCTGGGAGCCAAGCCAATCAGAATGAGTTTTCCCCACAAGGGCTTTATTGCAGACAAATACTCATCAGTTTCATCAGATGTCCGGGAGGCTGGTCTCAGACAATCCCGCAGTTGAAGAAGCCGGATGTGGAGGTCTTGGCCTGACGTGGTTACACGTGATCTGCGGTTATGATGCCGGTTGGACGTGTACTGCCTAATTCTCTAAAATGACATTGGAGGTGGCTTATGGTAGAGAAAGGAACATTCAGTTATCTGGCAACAGCTCTGGTGGACATTTCTGCAGTCAGCATGCCAATTGCACACTCCCTGAACTTGAAACATCTGTGGCATTGTGGTGTGTGCCAAAACTGAACATTTTAGTGGCCTTTTATTGTTCCCAGCACAAGTTGCACCTGTGTAATGATCATGCTGTTTAATCCGTGTCTTGATATGCCACACCTGTCAGGTGGATGGATTATCTTTACAAAGGAGAAATGTTCACCAATAGGGATGTAAACAACTTTGTGCCCAAAATTTTAGAAATATTTTTTTGTGTGTATTGAAAAATTCTGGGGTCTTTCATTTCAGCTCATTAAACATGGCACCAACACTTTACTGAACAAAAATACAAAACGCAACATGTAAAGTAAATAAGTCATACTTTTATGATTGCTGAATACCAACTATCAATCACTTAGATCATGTATTTTCAGGTAAATGCCTCGTGAAGCAACAGCTGCTCTCTATCACCTCACGATTGAGCATTGTTCTATTCCGTGGCGGTCATTAAACAACGCAGATTGGACAAGTACCCTAATAAATATTATATACACTGCTCAAAAAAATAAAGGGAACACTTAAACAACACAATGTAACTCCAAGTAAATCACACTTCTGTGAAATCAAACTGTCCACTTAGGAAGCAACACTGATTGACAATAAATTTCACATGCTGTTGTGCAAATGGAATAGACAACAGGTGGAAATTATAGGCAATTAGCAAGCCACCCCCAATAAAGGAGTGGTTCTGCAGGTGGTGACCACTTCTCAGTTCCTATGCTTCCTGGCTGATGTTTTGGTCACTTTTGAATGCTGGCGGTGCTTTCACTCTAGTGGTAGCATGAGACGGAGTCTACAACCCACACAAGTGGCTCAGGTAGTGCAGCTCATCCAGGATGGCACATCAATGCGAGCTGTGGCAAGAAGGTTTGCTGTGTCTGTCAGCGTAGTGTCCAGAGCATGGAGGCGCTACCAGGAGACGTGGAGGAGGCCGTAGGAGGGCAACAACCCAGCAGCAGGACCGCTACCTCCGCCTTTGTGCAAGGAGGAGCACTGCCAGAGCCCTGCAAAATGACCTCCAGCAGGCCACAAATGTGCATGTGTCTGCTCAAACGGTCAGAAACAGACTCCATGAGGGTGGTATGAGGGCCCGACATCCACAGGTGGGGGTTGTGCTTACAGCCCAACACCGTGCAGGACGTTTGGCATTTGCCAGAGAACACCAAGATTGGCAAGTTCGCCACTGGCGCCCTGTGCTCTTCACAGATGAAAGCAGGTTCACACTGAGCACATGTGACAGAGTCTGGAGACACCGTGGAGAACGTTCTGCTGCCTGCAACATCCTCCAGCATGACCGGTTTGGCGGTGGGTCAGTCATGGTGTGGGGTGGCATTTCTTTGGGGGGCCGCACAGCACTCCATGTGCTCGCCAGAGGTAGCCTGACTGCCATTAGGTACCGAGATGAGATCCTCAGACCCCTTGTGAGACCATATGCTGGTGCGGTTGGCCCTGGGTTCCTCCTAATGCAAGACAATGCTAGACCTCATGTGGCTGGAGTGTGTCAGCAGTTCCTGCAAGAGGAAGGCATTGATGCTATGGACTGGCCCGCCCCCAATTGAGCACATCTGGGACATCATGTCTCGCTCCATCCACCAACGCCACGTTGCACAACAGACTGTCCAGGAGTTGGCGGATGCTTTAGTCCAGGTCTGGGAGGAGATCCCTCAGGAGACCATCCGCCACCTCATCAGGAGCATGCCCAGGCGTTGTAGGGAAGTCATACAGGCACGTGGAGGCCACACACACTACTGAGCCTCATTTTGACTTGTTTTAAGAACGTTGGATCAGCCTGTAGTGTGGTTTTCCACTTTAATTTTGAGTGTGACTCCAAATCCAGACCTCCATGGGTTGATAAATTTGATTTCCATTGATCATTTTTGTGTGATTTTGTTGTCAGCACATTCAACTATGTAAAGAAAAAAGTATTTAATAAGAATACTTCATTCATTCAGATCTAGGATGTGTTATTTTAGTGTTCCCTTTATTTTTTTGAGCAGTGTATATATTTTATACAAGTATATGGACATCCCTTCAAATTAGTGGCTATTTCAGCCACACCTGTTGCTTGACAGGCTTATGAAATCGAGCACACAGCCATGCAATCTCAATAGACAAACATTGGCAGTAGAAAGGCCTTGCTGAAGAGCTCAGTGACTTTCAAGGCTGTTATAGCATCAAAGTGGGGAACAACTCCATATTATTGCCCATGAATTTAGAATGAGATGTTCGACGAGCAGGTGTCCACATACTCTTTTTTTCTCCTTTTCTTCTTCTTCCCACACTCTTGGTAATGTAGATGCACAATGGATTATGGTCGTAGTTAATTACCAAGTTTTAGGTGCTTAAGTGCGTAGACTATTGGCCTGTTGGAAACTACAACTCCCTACTACATCGCACAGTTCAGGCTGGATCTGATTTATCTCTAGACGAACTGTGATGTGTGCATTGAGCTCACAGAGAGGAACACAAATGGAATTCAAATAATTGAACTGACACCAGTCAATTAATAAAAAAAAAAGGAAAATAACCAGTTTCAGTTAATCGCTCAGCACTGGCTATATATAGCTTGGAAAATAAATAAATGTGACTGGATGATAATGTTTTCCTAAAGAATTAAAATTTGTTTTGTTTCCTTTCAACAATGCTAACGAGTTTCTCGATACTGGTGTAGTCCCAGCCCTAGTGTGAATACACTATCTGCACTTGGGAATGCACAAAATTACACAACGTGGGTCGCTCAAAGGGTGGTCCTATAGGCTACTGAATTTAGCCTACTCACGTCGTAAGATGGAGCGGCTATTGTGCTGTTTTCTCCCGCATGTTGTTGGAAGACCAAAGAGAAAGTAATATGATGTTTGGGACAAGTTATGCTGATTAATGATAATACATGGATTTAACGTGAGTTTTCTCTAATAAACAAATGACTGGTATGAACACGATTTTGTTGAGCCATTTTAGTTTGACATTTGGCAATGTGAAACCAGCCGGACCAACAAAAAAATTAAGAAATATTCACTGATTCAACTATTGCTCAGAACTACAGTACCAGTCAAGTTTGACAGACCTACTCATTCTAGGGTTTTTCTTTATTTTTTACAATTTTCTACATTGTAGAATAATAGGGAAGACGATGACAACACTATGAAATAACACACATGGAATTATGTAGTAAACACATGTTAAACAAATCAAAATATATTTGAGATTCTTCAAAGTATCCACCCTTTGCCTTGATAGCTTTGCACATTCTTGGCATTCTTTTAACCAGCTTCAGGAGGTAGTCACCTGGAATGCATTTCAATTAAGGTAGGGGCCTTGTATATTCAGAAGAGAGCCCTATTTGGTAAAAGACCAAGTCCATATTATGGCAAGAACAGCTCAAATAAGCGAAGAGTAACAACAGTCCATTACTTTAAGACATGATGGTCAGTCAATGTGAAACATTTCAAGAACTTTGAATGTTTCTTCAAGGGCAGTCCAAAAAATAAGTTAATTAGTTACCAGACTCAGAAATTGCAGACCAAATAAATTCTTCAGAGTTCAAGTAACAGACAAATCTCAACATCAACTGTTCAAAGGAGACTGCGTGATTCAGGCCTTCATGGTAAAATTGCTGCAAAGAAACCACTACTAAAGGACACCAATGATAAGAGACTTGCTTGGGCCAAGAAATGCGAGCAATGGACATTAGACCGGTGGAAATCTGTCCTTTTGGTCTGAGTCCAAATTTGAGATTTTTGGTTCCAACCGCCGTGTCTTTGTGAGACGCAGAGTGGGTGAACGGCGGATCTCTGCATGTGTGGTTCCCACTGAAGCATGGAGGTGGGGGGGTGCTTTGCTGGTGACACTGTGATTTATTTAGAATTCAAGGCATACTTAACCAGCATGGCTTCCACAGCATTCTGCAGCAATACGCCATCCCATCTGGTTTGCATGTAGTGGGACTATCATTTGTTTATCAACAGGACAATGACCCAACATACTTCCACGCTGTGTAAGGGCTATTTGACCAAGAAGGAGAATGATGGAGTGCTGCATCAGATGCTCCTGCCTCCACAATCACTTGACCTCAACCAAATTGAGATGGTTTGGGATGAGTTGGACCACAGAGTGAAGGAAAAGCAGGCAACAAGTGCTTAGCATATGTGGGAACTCCAAGACTGTTGGGAAAGCATTCCAGGTGAAGTTGGTTGAGAGAATACCAAGAGTGCGAAGCTGTCAAGGCAAAGGGTGGCTACTTTGAAGAATCTCAAATATACCATATTTTGATTTGTTTAACACTTTTTTTTTTGGTTACTACACGATTCCATGTGTGTTATTTCATAGTTTTGATGCTTTCACTATTCTACAATGTGGAAAATAATGTAAAAATAAAGAAACCCTTGAATGAGTAGGTGTGTCCATACTTTTGACTGATACTGTGTGTGAAAACACCCTTAAGGTTACTACAAGCTTCATTCCGTTGATCTACTCGCTTGCGTGCCCAGGGGTGGAGTGGGATTTTTGGAGCAGCGGACAGCTTTTGGTAACATGATGTCCCGCTACCATTTACAAGGGGGCGATGTGAAAGCAAGGAAAAGTAGCCTGCCCTTGCTAGCCTTTAGAGCTTCCCACATCTTTAAATGTCTTGATTCTGGCAGGCAAAGGAAATTGGATATAAAATAGGGCAAGTATAACTGTGGGAATCAATTAGGTAGTGTTTACCGGCAAGAAACACTGGACAACAGCTGACTGCACTGGAGCACATCGGCCATGTCCGAAATCTGTCTTGCCTGCTACTTACTAAAATGACATACTGTGTACTAATTTTACTGCATCCTATTAAGAACTAATGCAGTAGGTAACATATCAAGATACTTGGCTCACCCATCCTGAGAATGCGTCATGTAATGCACAACTTTTGATTCCTGCCATTCATTTATTTGGGTACAGGGCGTCCCCTTATCTGATTATCAGCTGTTGTCAAACAGACTCAGGAATAACGATTCTCTTCTTCAAAAGTGTGCAGTGAATTCTAATAGATGAGCCAAAATGAGTAGAACATCGACGCATTTAAAGCATACTCAATTTAAAGATTCACATACTATAAAAAAATATATATCGCATTCCTAAAATACCTATTTAGAACGCAAGTCAGGTCGTGTCCGAATAACCATTATTTTCCAAAGGGACTTGTTTTACATCATATGTCCCAAATTTCAGGGGTCTGATATCCCCTTCTCTACCTATTACAACAAAGCTGGTTATCACGTGGGATGCCAGTTATTCTTAGACATGCTGATTAGAAGTTGAAAATTTGACCCTCGTCATAGCTAAGCTTCTATCTGAGGAAACACACATAATCCCTAGGATTAACAGACCGCTAAAGAAAAGACTGACTTTGAACCAGTTTTGCCAAGGCAGCAGCTAGTCTTCCTGGGGTCCAGCAAAATTAAGGCAGTTATATACATTACATTTCATAACTTCACAACACATTAAGTGTGTGCTCTCAGGCCACTACTCCAATACGAAATCCATGTGGGTGTGAGTTATCGTGTGTGTGTCTCTTCACAGTCCTCAGTGTTCAATAAGTTGTCCCAACTTGGTCAGGGCTCACCAACCAAATAGTTCAAGCATGGAAGTCAAATGCTTTGAACATCCAACTATTCAAATTCTAAAAATAATATTCTAGAACAATCTTGTTGTGCGTTAGCGCAAACAGGGTGTCTTGCTAACTTGTGATAATGAACATAGGAGTTGGAAAAACTGCACAAACACATCTGTGACTAGGCACAATCCATTCCATCTGTACAGTTATTAACTTGTTCGTTTGTTTGCTTCCTACCCCTGACCCCTCTGATCCAGATCCCCCATCTCCCCCAGTGCCAGAGTATGTGTTCAAACCCCCCTCGCGGCCAGACTTTGGCACCATGGGCAGGACAATCAAACTGCAGGCCAACTTCTTTGAGATGGAGATCCCCAAACTGGAGGTCTACCACTACGACATCGACATCAAGCCAGAGAAATGCCCCAGAAGGGTCAACCGGTATGGAACCGTTTTATTTGGTTTACAGGCTTTCACCTGAGTATTCAATTATCTAGTTAGAAGTTGCCAAAGTTCCAGAGTATATCTAAGTATTTTTTTAACCTCCCGCTTTGGGCTGGTGGTGTTAATGTGTAGTTCATAAAATTGTTTTACCACAATTAGCCACGAAATCCCTAGTTTGAAAGAGACTGTTTTTCTGGAAGCTGTGCTGCGCCATTTTTCCCATGTGAGCTAGGGATGGGCATGAGTAATCGAGTACTTGAACGGACGTCAAAACTTTACCTTTAACCAGAGATGATGATATATATATATATATTTTTTTTTTAAAGCAAAAAAGCTGTACAACTATTTGGTGTATTTTCTTTTTTTTTGAAGACTACGTTAATTTGCTTTTACTCTAGAGTTCCATTTGTACATATGCATTTGGGCAACACATCAAAAAAGAAGCCAAGTATCACACAATTCTGATCCCTAAATTCCCTTACCCTTCCATGTCTCACTTACTCAATTGCGTTCCGACTGCTCCCTCCACACATGCGTGCTGAGTGGACTTAGAGAAATAAATGCCTATTAAAGACGTATCTTACTGATGGGATACACAAGCTACATTCCTTGCCAAATGATGACAGTTTCATCACAAATTCAAAATGGACTGGCTGACTGAAGGTGGGAAATATGTGTTAAAATAATGAGCTGAAATTTTGGAACAATTGCACAATTTTCTGCGTGGGGTCTTAGCGGTTGTCACTAGTTACAACAGGCACAACGTCAATCGCTATATGTAACCGACCGGCTCGATTCAGTCCTATGTAGCAAAATTTGAAATTGTATTATTTCTTTTTTTACATTGGATAAAAGTAGAGACTTGGCTAGAAAATGGTATGTCACACTACAGTTGAGGAACAATTGAAAAGTAATTCTGCTTTGAAAGTTGATAAACTTGTAACCCCACTTTTGAGAAAATGGCCCTTGAATGTCTTGGTACACCTACTGGAGAGCTCTTTGTCTACACTCATTCAGCATCGCTCACACCCTTAAGCCATAGCCCCACCCAACTTTTTAAGGATTCACATGTGAGGCCATGTGCTAAACAGTGAGTACGGTCGTGCACTAAACCACCAAAGCTTTCATAGCTTACGGTTGTGAGTGACAAAATAAAAGCAGGGCATTTTACCAGATCATTTTAGAACTTGGACACTGTCTCGTTGGCTTAATGTTATATCGTAATTTGACTTTGGTTCTGGTCATTATGTTCTTCACATTTAGTCTCTGGTAAACACACTATCAAATCCCAAGTTTATTTGTCACATACACAGGATACAGAAGGTGTAAACGGTCAAGTGAAATGGTTACTTGCATAATGGAGTCTTAAAAAAATATTGTGTAGCTAGCTAAATGATGAACCATAATCCCAACTCATAACGTTACCACCCTGCATGAATCTACAGGTAGCTAAACGCTAACCAACTAGGTTCAATGTTAGCTAGCTAACATTAGGCTATTGCTAGCAATGTAAATGTCTTTGAGATAAGAATAATATACATACACGTAACATTAGCCAACGTTGGCTGGCTCTCTCGCTAGCTATCTAACTGTATGCTTTAACTTGCAATGAGAACTACTTTCGGACAAAATTAGAAACGTATAATATATTAAATTGTAGCTAGCTAGACTCTTACCCGTATACACAAATGAACACTTCTCCCTCTGTCATGGATGCCATGGTTGCCTTCGTTTGAAGACGTAATCCAGAGATGTGTTTTATACAACAGCTTTCTGTGTTCTATTTTCAACTCCCTTGTAATCAAACGCCTACATTTTTCTCCTTAGCTATCATACTCTTGCTTCCAACAGGCATTCTACTGATTTCAAAACTCGGTCCTCCAGAAAGTGGAGAGCTATCATTCAAAATCTGCGTTAGAAAGGATTACCTACACATATTAAGCAGCTCATTATAGACCGAAGTGTGCTACATGGCAGACCAATCCGAACTCATCTCGGCATGTCCAATCCATTATCTCAGCCAATCATGGAAAGCGGGAAGGTTCCTGTTTTCTCCGTGGCTAAACCAACTAGGCTCATAATTTAACAATTGTGTTCGTATTTACAGATGGCATACAAGTTTGTTAATAAGGCACATGAAAGTTCACGTTCCAGAAGGCATTTCTGCCAAACGCATTTTGCAACAAAAAAAAATGTTAATGCTCAAATGCCTCTCCTGTGAAGTAGTGATGCGCAACATTCACCTAGTTTCCTGAAACGTGTCACATATCATGAAAACCAAAAGGAAAATGTTTGTCTTAGTATAAGGTTAGCAGTGTGGTTTAGGGTTAGGTTTAACATCTGATTTTTAAGAAGAGAAATTGTAGAAACAGTTGGGGTTTATGACTTTGTGGCTGTGGTAACCAGTGACGATCCTAGTCTGCGAACTGCTAATGCCATTTACAATTGATTAGCCTAGGCTATAAACCCACTAAATATAGACAGGTTCCAGACTGAAAATATGAAAAAACATTAGTTTGATAAAGACAAAGTAAATCAAACGTCAATATCGAAAAGACCGATTTTTTGGGGGGGTTTGTAACCCTGAAATGTCTTTCAACTCTCCAAATTGAGCCCCGTTTCAAATGATCACTCTTTGAGAATAACTGTTCCAGATGCACATCACTTCTGTTATATGACATAGTACACAGTCCTATTTTATAGCATAAAAACTGTTGATAACGTCTCATATGCTCCATTTTTGTTCTTCTCAGTGAAATTGTGGAGCACATGGTACAGCACTTTAAAACGCAGATCTTTGGGGATCGAAAGCCAGTGTATGACGGGAGGAAGAATCTCTACACAGCCATGCCCTTACCCATAGGGAGGGAAAAAGTATGTCTCCCCATCTGACCGGAGGTGTCGGTGATGTAATTGTGATGTTATGGGACTATCGATGTGATTACATGCAATGTGATACTATATTAATGACATCCATGATATTGGATGGAGAGTGGTTTTACCTTGTGTATAGGATACATATTCCATGTAAGGTCTTGACTTGCCTGGTGATATGAAAAATATATTTTATTAAGCTTTTTGATGCTTTGACTGGATAGTCATGCCAATTTTAAACACATTAAAACACCTGTACACGCACACTCACAGGTGGAGCTGGAAGTGACCATCCCAGGCGAGGGGAAGGACAGGAGCTTCAAAGTGGCCATCAAGTGGGTGTCCTGCGTCAGTTTGCAAGCTCTTCAAGAAGCCCTTTCGGGACGACTGCCAAACATCCCCTTCGAGACCATCCAGGCCCTGGATGTGGTCATGAGACATTTGCCCTCTATGAGGTCAGTCTTTTCCCCTTGAAAACGACCAGTATATTTTCGCTAAGTAAAATTGGTATTTAATGGTGGTATTTAGAGTTGCATACAACATTTTCAGACAAAATTTGCAAATAGGCTAAGCATTACCATGTCTGCTATAATACATTGGGCCACATACTTAATGACCCTCAAGTAATTTCTTCAATCTTTCTCTCAAATCACTGTTTTCTCTATACCTATGTACACACCATTTACATCTAGTGTATTTGGCCATGTTTATTCAAATTCCTCTGTCAGGCTCCTTGTAAAGGCAGATTCTGTTGAGACTGAGGTGAATCACATTGTTGTCTTCCCACCCTCTTCCACCAGGTACACCCCCGTCGGACGTTCTTTCTTCACCCCTTCAGAGGGATGCTCTAACCCCCTTGGCGGGGGTAGGGAGGTCTGGTTTGGGTTCCACCAATCAGTCAGGCCTTCCCTGTGGAAGATGATGCTAAACATTGACGGTAGGTTTCACACAGGAAATGCTTGCGTCCCAAATGACACCCTATTCCCTAAATCGTAGGGAGTGTGTCAGACTAGAGTACGTCTCTGTGTAGGGTGTGTGACTGGAAGGAGGATAGAATCTCATTCCATGGTATGTTACAGGCAGTAAATAGATTTAATTCTTCCTAAAGTGCTGATTGGGTAGGGCTTGTACTTTTGAGGTGATGCCATAGGTCCTAAAAAGGTAAACCCAACTAATTATCCTCAATCGAGTGCAACCTACATAATCGTAAGTTACAGTATGTATTTGGAAGCCGGAGGATAGGTCTGTGAATCTCATCGCTGTGCTTGGTGTTTTGATCCAGTGTCTGCCACCGCGTTCTACAAGGCTCAGCCTGTGATTGAGTTCATGTGTGAGGTTTTGGATTTCAAAAGCATTGAAGAACAACAGAAGCCCTTAACCGACTCCCAGAGAGTAAAGTTTACCAAGGAAATCAAAGGTAATCATTCATTACCAGGTAATCAATAGTTGCGTTGGGTTGGTTGTTTTGTCTGTCTGAGTGGAAATGCTTTAATACTTATACCCAACAATTCTGTATTATTATAATAATAATAAATATTGATATCTATTTGTGTATTGAAGTAAAATCTGATTTGAACTGTTATTTCAAAGTAGAATGTGATAAAATAGGAAAATGTTATTGTTCACAGTATGTGTGAATCTGACCATTGTTTTGCCGTTGTGATTCTCAGGTCTGAAGGTTGAGATCACTCACTGTGGTCAGATGAAAAGGAAGTACAGAGTATGTAATGTTACCAGAAGACCAGCCAGCCACCAGACGTAAGAAAGAACACCATAAAAGATTCACAACTACTGCCTCAATTCCTTTAGTATCTTGTGACATAACCAGGAATGGTTTGCATAGGGATGTAAAACAAAAAAAACTGCTTAACACATCTTTCATGCGCAGATTTAAGAGCAGTTACCAATCAGGACAAACAGAAATCCCCACTTGGGATCTGGAATACCTTTGAAAATCCAATCAAACATTTTTTTCTTTATTTCTCTCATCTGTTTGACCTCAGGTTTCCTCTGCAGCAGGAGAATGGCCAGACCATAGAATGCACAGTAGCACAGTACTTCAAAGACAAGTACAAACTCATACTACGCTACCCCCACCTCCCCTGTCTACAGGTTGGACAGGAGCAGAAACACACCTACCTCCCCCTTGAGGTCAGTCTGCAGTCTCCCCTCACAACCTCAGATGGTTTACTGCTGGGTTCAAATTGTTACAAAGAATGAGGTCCCTGGCGGTATTATAGAAACTCCAGTTTGCCATTGAAACAGTGAAAATGCCTTGTATCTCTAGGGTATGGGAGATTAATCTCCTGGTCGATGATGCCTTCTTAATGTGTCCTTGAAGGTATTAATAAAGTTGTATGTGTCCAGGTATGCAACATAGTAGCTGGCCAGCGGTGCATCAAGAAGCTGACAGACAATCAGACGTCCACTATGATCCGTGCCACAGCCCGATCGGCACCCGACCGCCAGGAAGAGATCAGCAAACTGGTAAAGTTACTGTTACTGGAATGAACTCCAGCACTGAGTGTCTTGAAAGCTGCTTTTTTGCACTTAAAGTATGTATTTGGTTGTAACTGAATGTACAATGACTGAAATGCTGTTATTGAACCATTGGTGGCCTGACCATATGCAAATTATTTCTTTCAGTCTTTCTGAAGTCCTAGTGTATACTAATCCCCTCTGAATTATTACCACTGAACCTTTACCCTTTTCAGATGAGAAGTGCCAACTTTAACAATGATCCTTACGTGCGTGAGTTTGGGGTGATGGTGAGGGATGAGATGACCGAGGTGAATGGCCGAGTCCTCCAGGCCCCATCTATCCTCTACGGAGGGCGGGTAGGTTTCTGCCATTTAAGCTGGATTGATTGATTGACTGATTAGGTAATTCAAAACCACTTGTTGCCTCTGATGCGTAAAAACAGTGCACTGATGAACCACAGTTCTGTAGGTATATTATGCAAAAATAAACTTGGTACTGAGCTTTTTGGAGTGTTAACGTTATATCATTTGTGTTTTGAATGTGAGACATATCCCAGTTGGGTGTAATTGTCTTTAAAAAAATGTAACGCTTAACCTGTGTAGACTTTACTTCTTTTTTCCCCCTTTTTTTTTGCCACAAGCTAGGTTTCCATCCAATTTGCAACAGATTTTCATGCAAATATTTTTAACATTGCATTTTCCCACCAGAGATGTTTCAATCAAACTGACTTTTTGCAGATAAAAGGCTATGGATGATGAAGTAGTGCACATAAAAATAACTTTTGCTATTAAATTCCCATGTACCGAATGAAAAATGCAAGTTAAATAGGTTTCCATCGCATTTTCAACTCTACTGATGGTTTTGTCACAAACTGTTGTGTTATATAGAGAATGTGCCCACTCGTCTTGGTACATGCTCTCTAGCCAACAGCTGGCAGATACAGTGTGGGTAGGCTACCTACATGAGATTATTATGGATAAGAGCCATATTTGTATCTGTCTAACAGCAGCCAAGCATCGATCATCATGTCACCAGAATAAGACTCAATATTTATTGGAAGGAGCATCAAGCTCATCACCTTGCACTTTCACCACCCTGTGAAGTTCATCATAACTTATTTCATCTGTAGACTAATAATTAATAAACTGCAGTGTAGTGGGAGGATCACAGAACATATCATCGTGTGACTCCAAGTTCGCTTCGATAGGATGATGGTTATATCAATATTTGCGCATAAAGGTGTTTCCACCGCCATTTCTTAGACACAAAAAGATCCAACCGTGTCGAACTAACAAATTGTCTGTTGGCATTTATAAAATTGTACTGGTATTTTATGTTTCCATTAGTCTAGTCGTGACTTTTTTTTCATGCGTCAGGTAATTCATCCGCATGAAATGGTTGGCTGGAAGAGTGGTTACAGACAACTATTTGTTTCTGACCCTTACCTCTTCTCCCTTTTACTCAAGCAGAATAAAGCAATAGCAACTCCCATCCAGGGAGTGTGGGACATGAGGAACAAGCAGTTCCACACTGGCATAGAGATCAAGGTGTGGGCCATCGCCTGCTTCGCCCCACAGAGACAGTGTACTGAACTCCTGCTCAAGTAAGAACTGCATCTGCAAGGATGAGGATCTATTAAGTTATTGTTGCAGAAATTTTGATAGTATTAAAAACCAGTAATTTCTTCTACCAATTCCTTGATGGTGTTAAAAACATTCATTACTTCTACACATTCCTTGCATGTTTGCCCTTTATGATTTCCATATTTTCTGAATCTGATTAACATATTTTAGGACTATTGTTTCCCCATCTAACCCCTGATAAACCTGTTTCTCTCAGGGCGTTTACAGACCAGCTGCGTAAGATTTCTCGTGACGCGGGGATGCCCATCCAGGGCCAACCCTGTTTCTGTAAGTACGCCCAGGGGGCGGACAGCGTGGAGCCCATGTTCAAACATCTCAAGTACACCTATCAAGGCTTGCAACTGGTGGTGGTCATCCTGCCTGGGAAGACGCCCGTCTATGGTGAGGAAAGTGGAAAGTATGTTCCTAAGTGAATGGCTGTCTCCTGTTTTTATAGATTAACCTGTAAACCCTCTTGGTTCAGCTAGAACGCTGTGCTCTAAAAGGGCTTTTGTTATTTTTCCTGGATCATCTTTCCAACTGTATCAAATCTCATATGTAGACTTTCTAACACACACACACACCGCTAGCTGTATATCTCTCCTGTTGCGCTGACATGGCCTGTCTCCCTCCCTCCCTGTGTGGTGTAGCTGAGGTGAAGCGTGTTGGTGACACGGTGCTGGGCATGGCCACCCAGTGTGTCCAGGTGAAGAACGTTCAGAAGACCACTCCCCAGACCCTCTCTAACCTCTGCCTGAAGATCAACGTCAAGCTGGGCGGGGTCAACAACATCCTCCTCCCACAGGGCAGGTCAGTGTAGAACCTCTCTCATTAACATGGGCATGAGTACTTGCTGGTTGTTGTCATCAATCAAATGGAGTGTTATACATTTGTTCAAAATGTATAAACCGTTATACATTTGTCCATGACATCTGAGACTGGTGGCTTGTTTCAACATGCTCATTCACCTATACATCCACATGTAGGGCTCAAAGCTTTTTTACCAGGAGCACGTGTGTGCTTAAGTTGAAAAATATAGGCACACACAAAGGAATTTAGGAGCACAGTGAAAAATATTTGCGGTAATAATGCTAGAATCCTTAAGTATTATAGGCGCACTGGTGCTCCTAAATATAAATTACAGGTTGCACTGCAAAATATTTTGGCACCTATGCAAGTGAAATGGTTGCACTGTAGAGCCATGACATGCCGTAAATGATTCATTTGTTTAAACTATAATGTTTCCGTCCATTCTTCTGTTCACACTACTTCTCTAAGGATGGTTCTGGTTAACCTTGTGGGTGTCTATTCTTCCCAGGCCCCTGGTGTTCCAGCAGCCAGTCATCTTCCTGGGTGCTGACGTCACTCACCCTCCTGCTGGAGACGGGAAGAAACCCTCCATCGCAGCAGTAAGTCAGACAGACCAGACTCTCCATAGGGCCTTGTGTCAACTACCAGGGAATGTAGGGGTGCATCTCAATAGTGTACAGTAGTTTATTTTACTATACCCACAACCATGTTCTGCTAGGGAGGCAGGGTGCATCTCAATAGTCTACTGTGGTTTCCTATACTATGTCAAACATCACCATCTGAAATGGTGGAAGCAATGGCACTGATAGTCTAAGGTCTAGGGGTGAATGTCAATAGTCTACTGTGGTTTATTTGACTATGTCCAACATCATCTAAAATGGAGAGGACTAAGGAAAACTATAGTCTACCACTCCACCTAGCTCACTGATGGGCTTTCACCTGACTAGCAAAAAATCTCCTAAGTGTGACCTGTGCTTCCTCAGACGTGATTCTTCATGATTAATCAGCAATTCCTGCTTATCTAGCCATCCTCCTAGCCAAAATCCCTGATGTGTAATTTTGTCCAGATCACATCCCTGGTCCTCTTTTCTAGGTGGTGGGGAGCATGGATGCCCACCCCAGCCGCTACTGTGCCACGGTGCGGGTACAGCAGCATCGCCAGGACATCATCCAGGACCTGGCCACAATGGTCAGAGAGCTGCTCATCCAGTTCTACAAGTCCACCCGCTTCAAGCCCACCCGGATCATCTACTACCGCGACGGCATATCTGAGGGCCAGTTCAACCAGGTTAGACTTGAGGTAGACTTGAGGAAATAGGATTTCAATTCAATTGCATGATCTGTAATTGTACTGTACAAACCGTGGGGCGTGAGTAAAAAAATAAAAAAATAATTGGGTTTTGTATTGGTTTCTGTTTATTGGTTACTGTTCCAATTTAATTCTGACTGCCCTGTCTTTGTCTTTACCGAGATCAAATCAGATATTTTGGTTGTTTGGGAGTTAATTTGTAATTGTTCCTTTTTGGTTTGCACTGCTGTGTTTCTATTGGTTACCGTTCTGACTCCTTGTTTTGAACTGGTATAAATGGACCTGCTGTCGTTTTGGGGTTTATCCAGGTGCTCCAACATGAGTTACTGGCGATCCGTGAGGCCTGCATCAAGCTGGAGAAAGACTACCAGCCCGGTATCACCTTCGTGGTGGTGCAGAAGAGACACCACACTCGACTGTTCTGCATGGACAGAAACGAGAGGGTTCGTAATCTCTCCAATTCATACTGACCACTATTACTGTAAAATAAATGTGCATATTAAATTCCTACATTGGGATATTATATGATTCCTAATGTGTTTTGTTCAGGTTGGTAAGAGTGGCAACATCCCTGCCGGCACCACAGTAGACACCAAAATCACTCACCCATCGGAGTTTGACTTCTATCTGTGTAGCCATGCTGGCATTCAGGTAAGAACCAGCCAGCATCCAGGGGTGCATCCCAAATGGCACCCTATTCCCTATATAGGGTACTACTTTGTGTGCACTATATGGGAATAGGGTACAATGTCTGACACAACCCAGGACACTATAGAGCTAGGTCGTGGAGAATGGACCCACCGCCAGCTTTACTAATATAATGTGCTTTTGAGAGAATCGAATTGTAGTTTCTCTGCTCTAAATGTTTTTATAATTGGGACTTTTCACATTTCTAGATGTTGGTTATAGTAGAGCCAAAAAGTAAATGACTAATCCATTTACAATAAACATTTATATAATTTGTAATTCCCCTCAGGGGACCAGCCGACCATCCCACTACCACGTGCTGTGGGACGACAACCATTTCACCTCAGACGAGCTGCAGGTACTGACCTACCAGCTGTGCCACACCTATGTGCGCTGCACCCGCTCCGTGTCCATCCCAGCACCGGCCTACTACGCCCACCTGGTGGCATTCCGTGCCCGCTACCACCTGGTGGACAAAGAGCACGACAGGTAAGAGACATCACCATGTCTGCTGTAGACCATGGCCCTGTTCTGATACCACCTGGTGGACAAGGAGCACGACAGGTAAGAGACATCACCATGTCTGCTGTCGACCATGGTCCTGTTCTGATACCCTATTAAAGTAACTGATATTTCCATCATCACTGCACCATTCAAATTGTGATAGATGAGTGATTACCAGAAGGTGATGAAGAAAGGTCTTTAATATATATATATTTTTAAAGAATTCACTGAAGAATTCACTAACTCTTTCCCCTGTGATCATTCCAGTGCGGAGGGCAGTCACACGTCGGGACAGAGCAACGGGCGTGACCAGCAGGCCTTGGCCAAGGCAGTTCAGATTCACCAGGACACACTGCGCACAATGTACTTCGCCTGAAGCTCCAAGCCTGGGCACCGGGGTCGGCAGGGGTGAGACAGACCCCACAGGGAAGAAGCCTTCACTCCTCCCACCTAACCCCCTTACTGTGTCAGGTGTGGGCATCAGTGGGTTTGTGCCGTCTATCGTCTCTCCTCACCAGTAAGGGGGCATGATAAGTGTCATCCCAAACAAATTGGAATGGTTTCTTTTCCAAAATGTCCACAATTGTTTTCAAACCCACACATGCAAAACCACTTTCTTCCCCTCTCCCTGGCCTTACCCTGGTCATTATTAGGCAGTAGTATGTAAAATGATTCCTCAGAAATCGTTTGTGGTGGGGTGGACTCGTTTATTTGACATGTTGTACATTTTGTTTGTATTTGTAAATTAGTAGTTTACAGAGTTTGAGCAAAGGAAAAACTTTTATTAGGAAATACTTCTATCAAAAACTAGAGGGCAGTATCCTCACACTTTGATTGTTTAGAATCTAGACACAAGGTCACACTAAACCGTTTTCTCCATATTTTTTTTATAGGGTTAAAGGGAGGTGGGCATATCGAAGATACGGGCCCAATGGAAGGTTTATAATCATTCTTTCGCTTCACAACTTTATTATTTATCAGCCAATCAAAGCAAAGTGCACTGACCAGATGGATACTTTGACCAGGACACAAATACTTAACATGTTGTCTTTTCATTTGTATGTACAGCTATGAATTGAACAGGCCTGTGTACAGTACCAGTCGCAGAGTATTTGTCCATCAACACTGGTGACCAACACATGTTTTTATGCTGCATCTGATGACAGCAAGCATTAGATTTTCATTAGACTTTGAAACTGTTCACACTTATTTTTAATCAAGACCTATACAAATTAGTAATATGAAATCTAAACTGTCGGCAATTGTCGCTCTCTTGCCTTTTTTACTTGGACTGAGTCGTTTTGTCAATCTATGGTCAGTGTTGCAAGAGAAACTTACTAATAGAATGGGACTGGTTCCCAACAGACACCTTTTTATGTTCTCTGAGCCTTGTTACATGTTAAGACATCTACATTAGGGGGGAGGTCAAGTCTCTTCAAATTACATTTTTGTATCCCCTTATTTTCATGTTGTCTTTCTAAAAAAAAAATTTTTTTTAAATACGAATTTGTGTGTAGATGACTCACACAGTCGATTTGGATATGTTAACCCTATCTGTAGTTTTGATCTTTTTAAAATGGTTTCAATCATGGTTTTCTCCCTGCTGGGGGGCAAGTCGTGTTGCTGGCATCTTTAGTACAGGCGTTGGTGTATGAATCGGTACAGTAGAGTGAGCCTATGCTCCAAGTGTCACACAGCTTAGGGACTGAAGAATGGGGTGGGGTTCTATTGGGTGGAAAAGGATTCCGGAGACGGATATGTTCTCTTCATTATTGCTCAGCAAAACAGGGGGGCAATTATTCGTAGTCAAGCAAAGGTTTTGTTTTTTAATTGTGGTTCTTTGTAGCATAGCCTTGAGGGACATATGGTATATTTTGAATAAGCTTTTAGAAGAGGTTGTTAAAATTATAATAGAATAATTTTTTTATTGGCCCATATGTAGTTGAATTAAATTAAGTCAAATTGGCTTTATTTGTATACGCAGAACTTTCATGCAAAAAAAATGTAATGCCTTCCAAAACTGAAATTATACTGATCTTTAGTATATTTATTTTTATTCCCTTTTCTGTTCTCCTGAATAATTCGATTTTAGCAGGGAATTCTTCATGTAGCCTAGATGGACTGGCTTTTATCCCTCTTTTCTAACTATGCATTGTTTTTAAACAAGACATTTTTAGCAGTGATGTTTCTCAAATATGAATTTAGGGTATTTGTAGTAACTTTTTTTTTTTTTTTTTTTTGCTTGGTGCATTTAATAGCGTTTGTAGTGCTTCTTCCCTATACCTTTGTAATGGTATGGGGGATTGTATTTAATTTGTATTGTATGTTTGCTAGCACAAATTCGGTATATACTTTGTTTTACAATCTTTCTTCTTAGCCAAACAAGATTACACATTTTGTACATTGACGCACAAAAGGACAGCTTAATTACAGGTGCTAGACGTTTTTTCTCCTTCACTGTAATGTCACCTTAAATCCGCGATGGACTTCACTTGCCGTAAGTATGGTAATAGATTAAGCTTTTTTGAACAACTTTTTTTCTTTCTCCCTTAACGATATTCATTACTTTAATTTCTAATTCCCTGTAAAGTAATCCAAAATCTGACTGTTTGTTGGGCATTCTTAGAAATCAAGTACTTGATATTTACTGTTATGTCAATATTATTATTTGGTGCTGGTCTTGCGACTTGTAAATTTGGATGCACTTTTCATAGAAGTGAACTTGGTATGAATTCCATTGATTGGTTGATCCAAGCAGGAAACTCGAACGTACATTATGAGTCTGGTGCAATTGTGTTGAAATGGCTGTGTGTTCTACCTCTTGTTACCTGTTCAAGTGTTATGGTAACGTCACACTGCTGGTCATTTCTTCATAATTACACAGGATATTATATCTGGTAGGCATCATTTGAATCTTACATTGTCACGAAATGGAATGATTTTGAACGTTTTTCGTGTGACAGTCGGTGAACCGGCGTTCTGTAATCATAGTTCTTGTGCACGATCCTAAAGCTGCTTTTTTTAAAAGTGGTTAGAGAGCTACATGATCTTTAGTGTTGAGCTGAAATTATGTTGGTCCAACCAAGCTTTTGACTTGGCCTTTTTTTCCCTATGCGCCCATGGAACAGCATTCATTTAGCACCTTTTTATTTGTGGTAAAATGTTTTAAACCAACCAATGCAAAACATAAAAAAATATATCACAATAACTTCATTGCATATCCTTGGAGATGGATGGTATGTTACCTAACTGACTGCTGTGAAACATGTTGGTCAAGCCACGCTAATAACAATTATAGCTGCTCACCCACAATTTGTCGATTTACTATTGTAGCCTATGTCATGTCTTTTAAACTATTAGCTTGATACTGAATATGCAACATGTACTGCTGTGTTCCCATAGATACACATGGGGTACATGGAAAGGCATCTCCCATGTTGCTTTAATTGGGTTCATTGAATGTAGCTGTTCAATGAAATATTGACATTTTTGTTTTGGAATGCATCGTCTAAGCTCTGCCTCACGTTTATTCAGGTTATTGTTTGCTACAGTCAATCGTACAGAGGGCAGAAACATGTAGTCAAGTGGACTTGATGTTATTGATAACTTGAGTTTGTTTTTTGCTATGGAAACTATGATACAAGATGTGTGCTTGTCCATTGAAATGTGAATATTTCCCTTTCAATGTGGATAATGTTCAATGTTTCATACTACCATTTTTCACCGGTTTTCCCAACCTGTAGTCTGCCCCACCCTTTGTTCATCCTAAACTTGTTTCTTGGGAGATGTGGTCTTGTTTTTACTGCTTATACGTGTTTTAAGTTACCTATTTATACACAGCACCTTAGATTATATCGGACCTGTACAGCATTGCTTTTCCTGAAAATATCCAAAACATTTAATAATGTTCTTTTTTGCACTAAAATAAAAAAAATACTTTTGGAGCTGTTGTCTAGTTGAGTCACTAGTGTTGTCTCAGAAGGAATGAGAGATGAGATCAGATGAGCTGGTTTGAGTCATCATGATGCTTACATTGTTTAAATAGCAGGCTAGTTTGTCTGGTGAGACCATTAACTCATTGCATTGACAACTGGTCCCAGATAAACACACGTGCACTTCGAAGTCAGACATTCAGATGGTTACACCTAGGCCTATTTGTTGAGGGATTCTCCCAGCCAACCAGCGTACAGTGGGTGATTCACTGAAAATAATGCCTTTTAAAGTCTTTGTCAGATAAATAACTGCCACTGGGTTGTGATTGAAACTCCTCCCAGAAGAGGGTGCTATTCATGCATTTATTTGTTTTGAGCTTTTGTTTCTATGGCCATGCTTGAAGGTTGTGAGTGATAGCTTGAAGGTTGTGAGTGAGACAACAGCATATGCAAAGTAACAAAGATGAAACTGACATCTTACCATGTATTAGGATACTGGGTGGATGTCTGATAGTTGTGAACATTGTGATTTGTATATTGTACTGGTTGTGTAAATGTGTAGCTATAGTCTGATGCCAAAGTTTGTGTGTGGAATGTGTTCTGCAAGTTGGTTGTTAGATATGTATTATTTGCGTTTATGGTCGCCAGAAATACGACTTCCATAGAGAAATCGCATGCATCAACGAATGTGGCAGAACTAACGTTAGTGTCATATCAGTATGTAGGAGTTATCTGCAAACCTTAAGCTTTTTTTTGTCAACATACATGTAACTGCCAAAATAATGGTAACATTTCAGGGTTTTTTTCTGGGTCAAAATGGGGCTTGGGTGGTTGCGTGGCACCCGGAAATGTTAGAGGCCCTCCTGTTGGCCGCAGTGGCAAAATGTTGCTGTTTTAGGCACATCTTCTGCATTTCTACACATTTTGCCATGGCTTATGCTATCCGAGTGACTCAAACATAACACAATCAATGGGGGCCTCATGCCATGACAAATACTCCTGAAAGCATCATTTTGGGGATTTTAGATTCTCCTTGACTGTAGCTTTTTATTTTGGTGATTTGTTGGTTCTCAAAAGTTATATAAAAAAAGAAAGTGTGTGTATGGGATACCTAGTCAGTTGTACAACTGAAATGTGTCTTCTGCATTTAACCCAACCCCTAGGTCTGTTTTTTGCATACTTTATCTGGTTTTAGTCATTTTATGTTTACACTGAACTTTTTTTTTACTGTTTGGACATAGGCAGCCTGAGAAACCCACTTCTATGCAGAAAAAACTCTGCACTTGAGTAAATGAGGGATACAAAGTATAGTGAAAGCAGATGCTTCCACATGGGTGTGGTTCCTGAGTAAATTAAGCAATTAACATCCCATCATGCTTAGGGTCATATATAAAGATTCTGGGAAGGCCATTATTTTGGCTACCAAGGCTATGCCTCCATAGATTGACAATGCCGCCATAGGCTGACAATGCCTCTATCCACAGGGCACGAATGGTTTGATGAACATTATGTAAACCACATGCCATGGCTGTCTGTCACCAGATCTCAACCCAATTGAACACGTATGGGAAATTCTGAGGCGGTCCCTGAGATGGCGTTTTCCAACACCAAATGGTGGAATTTCTCATTTGAAGAATGGCGTCACATCCCTCCGATAGAGGTCCAGACACTTGTAGAATCTATGCCAAGGTGCATTGAAGCTGTGCTGGCCCAACGCCCTATTAAGACGCTACGTTGGTGTTTTCTTTATTTTGGCCGTTCCCTGTAGTTATATAGCTATTTACAGTCTTTTTGAGCCAAATCAGGAATGTACACAAGTGAGATACAATTGCCATAGGGAACTCAAAAGTTCATGGGTATGGTGTTGTACCAAGAAGAACACTAGTGGCTAGATTGAGTGAACTGAACAATAGCAAGCCCAAGTAAATAATGATGCAAAATAACATTTTAAATTGTGCACCTACCATCTCCGGTTCTTAATTATTACCTGAAATCCCAAGATGCATATTGACCTCCGCCTAGTGCTTTTCTGGGGAAAAGACCACATCTACATGCACACAGTATTCCGGATAATAGTTCATATCCCGCTTAAGGTCTTATTCGGGATAAGCTGTTTACATGCACCTTTTGATATCCCGCTCACGAGTATCACTGTGAATAAACAGAATATTCCTTATTTTAAGTTCATAGAGGTTAAATGGAATAGTAAGTGGAATATGGACACTGACTGTAGGCCTATAACCTCTCACATGTAGAGTAATATAGTAACTCCTGCAGAATGATGCATTAATTGCAGTAAAATTATAGAACAAATGTTAATTTTGTCTCGAACAGGCGTGGAGAAATTTGATTTCTTTCTTTCAGCATCTCTTGACAAAAATGTGACTGCACGTGTAATGTGTTATCTTTGACACTACTGCAAGCAGACAGTATTTGCACCACAAAATATGTACCCAAGTCTAATCAGAAACGTGTTTAATTGTTTTCTCAGCTTTTAATTTCCTTAAAACCGGTCAATCTTATGACATTGGTCCTTTGCAAAATGTACAAATCTTTCCACCTTTTTGAAGTTATTGCGTTTTTCTCCCAGGTCCCTGAACTAAATAGACAACTTTACCGGTGTTAACTACATTACTAATGCATTAATTCTATCAATGTAAGACATTTATTCTGGTGAGCTCTACTTTATTTAGTCTTCTGGGACAACAAGTTATGCTGCATGTATCTAACTATAGTTGACAGACATATGACCTACCAAATGTTGAAAATTATAATTTGGCCTACTAAATGTCAGAAATTATAAGCAGAAAGTTAGAGGTGAAAGTAGGCTATACGGTCCAGTACGGAGAATCAGAAAAATATATTATTATGGAGGATGGAGCTGCACAGGTAGCCTACTTAAAAAAATTAAAATAAAAAAGTGATTTGTTTGACAATCAGATGACATCACACAACACCCATGAGATTTAAAACTGAGCCTGTGCAGACCAAGAGAAAAAAATGGTAAACGGGATAAGATATTTACATGCCACAGTATCCCATCTAAGCTCAGCATATCCCAGGTATCTTATCTGGATTTCTCATAACCGGGATACAAGCTTTTCGGGTTATTGTAAACGGGATATGTTTGTCAACTCAAACTGAATACTTGAGTATCCCGAATAATAACGTAATATTGGTGTGCATGTAAACGTGGTCACTGACTAACAAGTATGTTGATACATTTTCTAGAATTAAGACATATCACGTCAATAGATCATTGGAACTGACCATACATTCTAGTCCCAGGCCCTTGCAGAAAGAGGTGTTCTCCTTTATAAGGCTGGGACAACGAGTCCTATTGGACTGTCTTTGATTATAATAGAATGTTGATATCAATATTTTTTGATAAAAATCAATGTTGAGTATTTGCCACCTGATTTGTACTGTCAGCATGAGTATTTCAGGAACACATATATTGATAACTAAAGGTTGTATTTTGTCTCAGCCTAATACATAAAGATAAATATTGGATCTATTCTCATTTTATCATGCTTATTTGAGTTGTGTGTGTCCATGACATTTTCAAAGGTATTTGAGATGGTTTAGTTTCTTCATTGCTTAGCTTTACCCCATATTAGTTTTTGCTTAAGTGATTGTATAGCTTTGATTTGGGCAGAACATTGTCTAGATGTGCTGAGTGTAGTAGTATGGATCCATTACTTTTCTATCTTATCCAAATACAGTAATGGCTCCTGCATCAGAGGTGATACAGACGATGTAAATGACAACAGATGTATCTGTTTGCGCTATTGTATACTGTGGGCAAACGAAACCTTTAGAAAATATAAAATCAGACTTGTATATACAGAAAGGTCTATCCCCTTTGCCTTTTCCTGTCTTCTCTTGAAGGTCTACAGTTGAAATACCATCCCGGTTTAGTAGAGTATAACTTATTTTCTTAACTGAAAGGTTACAATTTATGTAGTTAACGCCAGTGTATGTCATTAAGAAATGTATCCACCTGTAATATGGTTGTATAAAATAATTGTTATGCGTGCTCATTAACTTCAATCCACAAACCTTAAACCGATTGGCTCCTGAAAGTGGGATGTAGTCAAGTCAGTCTTTGTTTTCCTAAGATACTTATCCTTAGCATAGGCTAACGGCACATATCGTCAAATCATTCATTCCACTTCAGTCATCAATTTCTTACTCAGATGACTATTCAATATCATACTGTACATCTTATCGCTGGTCATCAGAATGCAAAAGTTGTCTTTCTCATTTAATATCTTTGAACTTTGTTCACTTTTGGATATATCATGGGAACATTTAGACTTCTATAAAACAAATGTTTTGGCTACATAAATACATACATACCTGTGTATCACACAGGTGCAGTTTTTTCTTGTGAGGTGCTGTAATATTAGTGATTTTGGCTTCTGCTTGTCTTAGTTTTGTAATTCCACTACAATACACACTAGATTAGGGGTATTCAACTCTTACCCTACAAGGTCTGGAGCCTGTTGGTTTTCTGTTCTACCTGATAATTAATTGCACACACTTGGTGTCCCAAGTCTACATCAGTCCCTGATTTAGAGGGGATCAAGGTCCATAGTTGAGTTTGAAGGCACTAGAGACTAATGCTGCCTCAACCAACATTTATTAATTTTTTCTTGGAATTTGTCAAAGTTCTTATGACACAGATGACCTCTGACACGATGCTTCATGAGCAGCTGTTAGTGGTCTACAGAATGTTCTATTGAAGTCATAGATGCAGAAGACGATGCTTCATGAGCAGCTGTTAGTGGTCTACAGAATGTTCTATTGAAGTCATAGATGCAGAAGTTGACGAGTTGGCTTTTCTTTTGTTTTCCTTTTTTGATGGAAATATAGCGTTGTTTTTAGGATTAGATGTATTTTCTTTCCACAAACTCTGTGCGACGGCTTCAGCATGCCCAGCTAAAAAAATCCCATATTTCAGTCATCTCTCCCCATTGAGTAGATGGCACTGTTGTTTTTGAGTATTATTTGGTTGAGCTGATTCCAAGCCCTAGCCCACGATTGTTGTCATACTAAGCTTGACCCCCTATAACCCACAGCGATGCTGTCTTGAGATCCTATTTAGAAAGAGAATGGAGAACCTCGAGAGCTTCACCAAACGAATGCCATATAGCGGAATTTCTTGCATATAACATGCAATACTGACATGGGTATGTTTGTATCCTTCTAAAAGCTTAGAGGGCTTCAGAATGACTTGGCTTTTTATATACCAACTAAAGCCCTGTTTCCATTGGCACTTTGAAGTCAGCCTGGGTTGGGCTGACATTGGTGGGCTAGCTCGAATTGAGTTTCCTCTGCCTCCAGAAATGATAAATTATGTAATGTTGCTAGGTAGCCAATGTATAACGTTAGCTGGCTTCGCTAATATTGCTTGCTAGCTAACTATCACGACGTTGAAGAGTTCAATTCACTCTCACCATGCTGTAACTAACATTACCCCATACCGTTGCCAGTCAGACTCAGTCATGTATTTAGCTTGCTAAAGTTAGCTAAATATCTAAACAGTTAGCGTCATCGCTAGCATAATTCCTACCTTGCTTTTGCATTGGCTATTAGCTAGCTAGCTAACCAAGCAAAACAGATGACAGTTTTGATATGATGTAGCTAGCTTTCAATACGACCTGGCCAGCAAAAATTCCTGCTAGCTTGTTTAACTCTTGAGTTGAAAGCTAATGTTAGGTAGCCAGCATTCGAGGGCTGACTGTTCTCAACGTATTTTGTAGTGAAAAAATAAAGGATACAGCAATGGTGGTAATGTGTGTAGTCGGACTACTGCAGTACTGCTTGTCCATGTGCTAGCTAACAGCAACAAGCCCATACAAGCTAACTAAACGTGGTGTCAGCATTCTAATCGAGCTGGCACCAGTTGTGAAACTGCGCTGGCCCAGGTTTCCCTCGACCCAGTTTGAATTTGAGAATTCCATTTGAGCTCGAATGTGGTCCTAATTTGAAGTGCCAGTGGAAACAGGGATTTAGTAAACTACCTCAGAACGGTCTCGGGTGCTAGCGTTGTATATCCCTAATTTATGACGAAAACAAAGATAATTTATACTGACCAAACAACACAAGTCAATACTGTGTATTATATAGACGTTATTATTTTACATTAAAAAACGACAAATTTACGGATAAACTTTGTTTTAGTATGTAAAGTTCAAGGGACCAAATTTTGTAATTGGAGTTGGTCTCAATGTTCTTACATGCATGTGAGTCCTCTCTTCTTCTTTTTATGTAGTGATAACAAAAACAACCAATGAACACTAACAAAATGAGTTGGGATTCGTTCATGTGGCAATATAAGCTGTAGTCATGACTGAATGATATATTGGCGTGCCAATGGAATGGCTTTTTAGATCGACGATCAATCGATATTCCTGCAATGGTTTTTGGTAGTATTAAATAGAAATAGTGGGCTGCAGATGGCGAGAAAGAGGCTTGTCAATGGGATGTTGTATGCAGAGCAATAACTACTGAAGCCCAAACTAGGGTTGTGATTTGCTTGACTAGGTTTATTAGGGGGCCTAGTCAAGGTGTATGGCAAGTCTCACCTAGTGAGCTACATGAACCTTGGCTTGTGGTCTGGTGTGACATCTTTCATTCAGCATTTAAGAGATTGCAAGTGGATGTCTGATAAATGGAATATACTTAACAAACCTACACTACCAAACATAAATGGTCCACAGTTAAAGCTGAGTGGCTGACATGATCTGCATCTCTAAGTGATTTTATCCAGTATCGCAATAACCCAGAAAAATAAACTATTAAGCTATAAATTATCGACATTTGGTAATGTTTTTGATGAAGATAATGTCTTTTTGCATGCTACATTTTACAAGGGGAATCAAAATTTGAACTATACTTTGATCAATACATTGTGACATGAGATATATATATATATACACACACTGATGTAGCCTACTGGGATATTTCAGTCACTCAAGAAAAGGTACAAAAAAAGGTTGTATGGAAATGTAATTCAAATTCTTCTGTCATTATGGTCATCTGAACTAAAACCATCCTGTTTTTGTTATCGTTTTGTGTGTGCCTTTTTTTAGAGCTCTTTTCCACCTCATATGGGTTGCTTACACATTTTGATTCACAGAGCCACAAAATACTTTCTACATGAGTTATCGTGCAACCTTGAGTGAACATGCTGCATAGAACGATCAGTATTTGTGTTTTGCACTTTCAAAGCAGCTTGAGGCTGGGCGGACAGAAAAATAAAAAGGTATTTTATGCCATCAATAGGAATTATAAGGAATAATATGACTTTGAAGAGCTTTTCTAAAAATAAAAAAAAAGGAAAGATATAGATATATATTTATGAAGTACCTCATAAGCCTGATAAATGCTGCATTGACTTCTCATTTAATCTTTTTCTATTATCCAATAAAATGTCAATATCCCCCCCCTGGGAGGTTTGATTGTCACACAAGGCTGTGCATATGCCATGCAAAACCTGCTTTCTGACTCGATGGGTCTTGTAGGATGTTCTGCATGTTCACTGTCAGAAGTGAAAGGGTATTTTCTGAACCTGACGCCAAAAGAAATGGTTGTGTGATTTGTGTGTCTTGTATGCACTTGTTAACAAAACATTTGATCATCTGAATAGTTGCATCCACACAGTTACCATGTTTTGCTTTTGTTAGGATGCTGTGAGTGTCCATAGAACCTAAAACAATGGGTTCAGTCAATGACGAATTCATGTCATTTTTCCATCAACAAAACGCTGTTCAATATGACTGTTGACTCAGGTATTGCCATAAAAAAGCTGTATCTGCAACTGTTTATCCTCTCTATCCTACTCTCCCACACCTTTGTCTTAAGATAGCCTTAGAACTTCAAATGGGGTACATTCTAGTATATTTGGCCTTAAGTACGAAATTATGCACTAGAATCCACAACTTGTGAAAAAGCTTGATTCCCATAGACACCTTGAAACCATGTCATGCCCCATTGTCATACATCTACCTCCTATGAATGTAAGTGTCCTAAAGATGCAGTCACTTGATGAATGTATTTGTTCTGTTATTATTACATAGACATTCATCCTCAAATTCTAATCAATGAACTTTTTTTTAAAGCCCAAAATGTCCTGTCTTTACTTATTTTCACAGTAAACAGAATTTTCAGGGTGCCGTTTTAACCCGTCATTGAGGATCTTTTTTGTTTCTTTAAATGTCAATGTAAGCCACGGAGGAGCAACGTTTCTCTTCGCAAAGTCAGCCCTGCACAGTCCTGTGAACTCAAACCTCCTCGCCTGTCATTTAGATTTTCAGCCTCTCTGTTTTTTTACCACATGCCAAAACTGAATTTGCTGTCATTCCAATCATGGAGATGTCTTTTTGTTGCTGGTTTATTTGTTTTCGGATCCACTGCTAAGCTCCTCGTTCTAGTTGTCGTAAAGTGTAAGTGAGCTTTGATTTCTATTTTACTTTGTTAACAATTATGATTACAAACACAAGCTATGCTGTAAACCCTGTTAGGAAATAATGTGAATACGTATTACTTGATGTAGTTCACTTTGGCTTGACTGTAAATTGCATTAATTAATAAAAAGGTTTGAAGAAACTTCACGTCTGTCTTTTACTATGCAAATAACAATTTGCTTAAAATATGAATGGTTTAATCTAGTCCCTTATGTATGTTTTGAATAACTAGTTATGGTTCTTTATAGGTGGACATCATCATCGATTCTGCAAGTTATTCATTCAGTAATACACATTTTTGGCTTCTTGAACCACATCAAATGTCACCATCTTATTTACTTACGTCAGTGGTAGAGTTCTCCAAAGACATCCCTTGTTTTAAATTTTACTGACAAAAAACCTCAAACCGATGGTGTGACTGGAGATTAATAAACACCAAAAAAATATACATATTTAGTGCATTTGAAAAGTATTCAGACCCCCTGACTTTTCACATTTTCTTATGTTACAGCCTTACTCTAAAATGGATTCATTTTTTTTTTTTTATCCCTAACCCAAAAATTGGTGTTGAGAAATGTTAGCAAATTCATTAACTGAAATGTTTACATAAGTATTCAGACCCTTGACTCCGTACTTTGTTGAAGCACCTTTGGCAGCGGTTACAGCCTCAAGTCTTTTTGGGAATGACGCTACAAGCTTGGCACACCTGTATTTGGGGAGTTTCTCCCATTCTCTACAGATCCTCTTAAGCTCTCAGGTTGGATGGGCAAAGAAACCACTACTAAAGAACATCAATAAGAAGAGACTTGCTTGGGCCAAGAAACACAAGCAATGGACATTAGACTGGTGGAAATCTGTCCTGAGTCCAAATTTGAGATGTTTGGTTCCAACCGCCGTTTCTTTGTGAGATGCAGAGTAGGTGAACGGATGATCGCCATGTGTAGTTTCCACCATGAAGCACGGAGGAGGTGTGATGGTGCTTTGCTGGTGACACTGTCAGGAATTTTATTTTGGATTCAAGGCACACTTAACCAGCATGGCTACCACAGCATTATGCAGTGATATGCCAATTCCATCTGGTTTGCGCTTAGTCCCACTATCATTTGTTTTTCAACAGGACAATTACTCAACACACCTCCAGGCTGTGTAAATGCTATTTGACCAAGAAGGAGAGTGATAGAGTGCATCAGATGACCTGTCCTCCACAATCACCCAACCTCAACCCAATTGAGATGGTTTGGAATGAGTTGGACCGCAGAGTGAAGGAAAAGCAGCAAATAAGTGCTCAGCATATATGGGATCTCCTTCAAGACTGTTAAAATATTCCAGGTGAAGCTGGTTGAGAGAATGCCATGGGTGTGCTAAGCTGTCACGGCAAAGGGTGGCTACTTTGAAGAATCTCAAATATAAATTATTTTGATTTAACCCGTTTTTGCCCAGTGGGACCATGCTATTATAAACCGGGTGGTTAGAGCCCTGAATGCTGATTGCCTGAAAGCTGTGATATATCAGACCGTACACCATGGGTATAACAAACAAATACAATTTACTGTTCTAATTAAGTTGGTAACCAGTTTATAACAGCAATAAGGCACCTCTGGGGTTTGTGGTATATGGCCAATATACCACGGCTACGGGCTGTATCCAGGCACTCTGTTGCGTCGTGCCTAAGAACAGCCCTAAGCCGTGGTATATTGGCCATATACTACACCACCTCAGGCCTTATTGCTTAATTAGACCACCCAACTAGCACACAGGAAAATGTAGGTGAGTTCTTGAAGAACGGATAAAAGTTATTATGAACTTAATGCAATGTCCAAAACAAAGAGTCCTGTGTCCTGGATGAATGATTCAGTGCTGGCCTTGTTTGTTTCTAGCTGCACTTATTAGGCCTATCTAAATAATAATGCCCTTTTACATTACTCCTCAGCCCAGCAGCCTCACTTACCAGGCTAATAGAAACACGACTGGTACAGTTCCATCGTGGTGTAGTTGCTCCAGGATAGAACAACGAGCTGAGTTCTGCCTGTCCTGTTTCCTCCTGAGTGCCTGGTGCCCGGCGCGGGCGGGACCAGGATAGTAGTAGGCTTGCACAGCAGTAGGCTTGTGCTAGGCTTTGCTCCTAGAGGGAATATTCAAGCAGTCATATTAATGCCCTTTTACCAGTGGTGTAAATAAACTAAGTAAAAGTACTTTGAAGTACTACTAAAGTTGTTTTTTGGGGTATCTGTACTTTGTTTTCCACTTATTTTTACTCCACTACATTCCTAAATAAAATGTGCGTTTTACTCCCATACATTTCCTCTGACACCTAAAAGTACTCGTTACATTTCAAATGCTTAGCAGGACAGCAAAATTGTCCAATTCATGGACTTATCAAGAGAACGCGCTGTCATCACCACTGTCACTGATCTGGCAGACTCACTAAATTATGTCTGGCTATCTCTAAATTAAAACAAATATTGTGCTGTTTGGCTTGCATTTTAAATTAAACTTTTACTTTTATACATTTAGAATTTCTCAAGTATTTTACTGGGTGACATTCACTTTTATGTGAGCCATTTTCTATTAGAGTATCTTTACTTTTACTCAAGTATGACAATTGGGTACTTTTCCACCACTACCTTTTACACAGTGATTGTTATTTGTTATTATAGGCAAGGTAATACTATTGAGAAATGAAATGGTTGTAGAAGTTAGTTGATCAAAGGTGATTGAGTGAACTTCCTCTAGGGGCTTGTGCAAGCAGAGTAGGGGAGTAAGAGAACAAAGAGGAAAGGTAATATTGAGCTTTCTGCTCCCAACCAGAATTGTGAATTCCTAGCGTATGAAGTTATGCATGATCAGCCACTAGTCAAGTTTTAATGCCACATGTACAATGGAATGCCATTCTTGCAAGCTCTAAACTCAACAGTGCAGCAATCAATATAGTATAGAAGAGAGCAGTTTGTAGAGAGAACAGTTTGTTCAGGACCTGTCACACGGAGGGGTCCAAAAACAGAGCGGAAACGGTTATCCAGACGTCACCTGAATAATTGCAAATTTTGTACATCTTCAGTCCTCCCCACATCTTTCTAGTACGATACAGCTTGAACCAATCCCACTAGTAACCTCTCAGATGTAAATATTTAGGAGTTCCATGAGTGCATCGTTGCGCAAAAGGATTGTTGGACTAGGAACCCGTTTTTAGGTTAATTAAGAACCTTTTGCGATTGATTTTATGTTGTGTTTCTAGTATAAAGGAGCACATTGCCAACACACAGGACTCCATCAACAGGAAAGACCATGTGGCATCCCTCCTAGAGAAACAGTTCTCTAGCCTAGAGGTCTTTACATCATGCAACTCCAACTTGAAAAAATGGCACAGCGAATATGTTCTTTAGGCATTTTACATTGAATGAACCGTACCATGTAATATATTCCACTAGCAATGCATGCAGATTCAGGGTAGGAAACCCTGTACAAACAAGAGGTGCACTTTCTCTGTATATGTACTGTATTCTCTGCCTTTTATTCCTCCATAGCGTCACATTCCTATTAGGTGCATTTTAATCACATGTACCTAAAATCCAAACTGTATGCAAAGCCTACAGCATCAGGGGTATTCTGATGGCAATACAATCTGTTTATACTCCCAGGCTTTAGACCTGTACCATAAAGAGATGTTTTATTGAATGAAGTACAGCTGTGTGTGACACTCAGTGTATGGCATAACATTGTTGCAACGAGGCGAAAACTTGTATCTACAGTAATTCAACATGAATAGTCTGTAGCATGAAGAGGATTTCATTTTCATTAATAAAACTATGGTACAAAAACATACAAAAGGCAAGTCTCATTACTTAGGTGGGATCGAAATAGCTGTTTTTCACTCTTGTAGAAAAAATATATTCATAGCTGTTAAAAGTAACTGTCCAGTGTTTCCTGATTTCTATTAAATATGACCTATAATTACAATAGGAGTGATTATTTTCCTTCCAAAAAAAAAGGTTATTTAATGGTTATCAAGTTAAGTACCCCAACAACAGAATGGTGCAAGTAGATTGGCCAGCTCATCCTCCGGAGGATGAGAAGTCAGGAGTATGCAATTGAGTTTGAGGTGTTTTTTTCCCCCTTCAATTTCATGCTTTGGCCACAAAGAGTATAGGATGAGTCAACATTTATTTGGGTATGAGTTAACAGAATATGATTAAGTTATGTTTTAATTGGACAGTTAGGCTACTTAGTTCAGTGCATTCTTGAGACAGCACATTACAGGACCTTGCTTTGTAGTTTCATGGCACACAGACACACAGCAGCATATTTTGACTTTGATTCAATAAAATGTAGTAAGTCTGTATGATGATTTCACATGAAAAACCAAAAAATATGGCAATGCCTACTGTAGCATAACTTACATTGCAATCGGAGGAGCTGTTACAAAAAATTAAATAAGAGAAGATTTAAATAAGTGCTACCTGCAGCCACCCAGGACTGAAAGTACCCATTAGTAAAGAAAATAGATCACACTAAACACAGCAAAAATCTAAAGTCTGTATATTCCTTAGTCAAATACCCCATTCAAACACTGTAGTTTGCATGTCTATATTTCTGCAGATTTCATTGGGTATATGAATAAAAGAAATTAAAGTCCATTAGCAAAGACTGTGAATAGCTGTTCCTCTTTATAAAAGGATACAACCAATGAGCTAAATTTATTTCGACCTGAGAACTAAATCGCTTGTATGGAAGACATTGTTGAAAAAAAAAGAAAGAAAAAAAAAGCACCTGATCTGTTCACCCTTTGCTTCAAGGTCTCCTGTAAAACATAATGCCCAAAACAAATGAAAGCCCTCATCTCTGTGCACTATTTGCATCAGCTGGCATCAAAAACCTGGGGGAGTACAGAGATTCTCTTTGGCAGCAGGTTATTGCTGTGGCGGGGGGTATCATAGTCAACATACAATTATGATTTTAACGCTTTATCTGTAGTCATTTCACATACTGATTCTTTCTGACCCAAAACTGGATGCTCAGCATGCAGATGACTAGGCAACTTAATTGTAGTAAACATAATATGCTCTAGTAAATCTCAGATCAAGACGTAGGCCTACACAATGCCATTGAATGGAAGTGGTATGAATGTGGTCTACTTCAGGAATGAGCTGGAGAAAAATATTCAGACTCCATGCTAGCAATACAACCACTGTTGCTTCAAGGGGTTTTGCTTCAATTGTCTGCTTCCTCAATTGGATTTTCTTCTAGAAGCTTCAGGTAATCCCGAACCAAGATCTTCTTTGGTAGGATATCTGCAAACGGTATACGGAACAGATACAAATATTTGCTTTCTCAGTGTCATGATCATTCAGAGAGAAGAGAAGGACAGTCAACTGGTGGTGGTGACGAATGTATTAAATAACATTTCATTCAAAAAAATTGTGTCAAATCACCAATTGGCAACCCATCCCTTATGGGATTAATTGACACAAACATTACAATAATTCACTAAGGTAATAAAATGATAATTATTCTGGTGTTCTCTGCATTGCGCATCGCATAAAGAGTGAATTTATTTTGTAAAAATCAATACATAATAAATAAGGTTATCTGTGAGATAGTTCTTACCTGTGAGAAACTGAAAAGTCTCTTTCTCCTCAACAGTATTGGCCAGATCACTGTACAAGAGGGTCTGGTCTTTCCCTGATCCATTGTTGAATGAGGACAGAGCTAGGTGCTGAACAAACAGTTCCTAGAAGAGAGATGAGAGTGATGAATCAACTTATTACATGGGACAGTTCCATATCATTACCAGTGACTCCATTAGGATGGAGGGCAGTCTTCTCTTTACAAGGCTCTGGTGGAGGTTACACTAAAGCCACGTAAAGTAAGTTGAGGGGCAAATCACATTTTATTGGTCACCGACACATATTCCACAGATGTTATCGCAAGTCTAGCGAAACACTTCCTACCTCCAACAGTGCAGTAATATCCCCAACAATAAACGAAAATCCCGGAAATGTCATTAAAAAAAAGATTAGAAAGAGCAACGTCAGAGTCTGGAATATAAATACAGTTGAAGTCGTCGGAAGTTTACATACACTTGGGTTGGAGTCATTAAAACTCATTTTTCAACCACTAACTATATTTTTAGCAAGTCGGTTAGGATATCTGTGTGCGTGACACAAGTAATTTTTTCAACAATTTTTTACAGACTAATTCACTGAATCACAATTCCAATGGATCAGAAGTTTACATACACTAAGTTGACTGTGCCACAGCTTGGAAAATTCCAGAAAAGTATGTCATTGCTTTAGAAGCTTCTGATTGACTCAAATTATGTCAATTAGCCTATTAGAGGTGTACCTGTGGATGTATTTCAAGGCCTACCTTCAAACTCAGTTCTGCCCACAAATTTTCTGTAGGATTGGGGTCAGGGCTTTGTGATGGCCACTCCAATACCTTGACTTTGTTGTCCTTAAGACATTTTGCCACAACTTTGGAAGTATGCTTGGGGTCATTGTCCATTTGGAAGAACCTTTTGCGACCAAGCTTTAACTTCCTGACTGATGTCTTGAGATGTTGCTTCAATATGTCCACATAATTTTCCTTCTCATGATGCCACCTATTTTGTGAAGTGCACTAGTCCCTGCTGCAGCAAAGCACCCCCACAACATGATGCTGCCACCCCCGTGCTTCATGGTTGGGATGGTATTCTGTGGCTTGCAATTTTCCCCCTTTTTCATCCAAACATAATGATGGTCATTATGACCAAACAGTTCTATTTTTGTTTCATCAGACGAGGACATTTCTCCAAAAAGTATGATCTTTGTCCCCATGTGCAGTTGCAAACCATAGTCTGGCTTTTTTATGGCGGTTTTGGAGCAGTGGCTTCTTCCTTGCTGAGCGGCCTTTCAGGTTATGCCGATACAGGACTCGTTTTACTGTGGATATAGATACTTCTGTGCCCGTTTCCTCCAGCATCTTCACAAGTTGCTTTGTTGTTGTTCTGGGATTGATTTGCACCAAAGTACATCATCTCTAGGAGACAGAACGTGTCTCCTTCCTGAGCGGTATGACGGCTGCGTGGTCCCATGGTGTTTATACTTGAGTACTATTGTTTGTATAGATGAACGTGGTACCTTCAGGCGTTTGGAAATTTCTCCCAATGATGAACCAGACTTGTGGAGGTCTGCAATCTTTTTTCTGAGGTCTTGGCTGATTTCTTTTGATTTTCCCATGACGTCAAGCAAAGAGGCACTGAGTTTGAAGGTAAGCCTTGAAATACATCCACAGGTACACAATTGACTCAAATGATGCTTCTAAAGCCATGACATCATTTTCTGGAATTTTCCAAGCTACTTAAGGCACAGTTAACTTAGTGTATGTAAACTTCTGAACCACTGAAATTGTGATACAGTGAATTAATCTGTCTGTAAACAATTGTTGGAAAAATTACTTGTGTCATGCACACAGTAGATGTCCTAACCGACTTGCCAAAACTATAGTTAGTTAACAAGAAATTTGTGGAGGTTGAAAAACGAGTTTTAATGACTCCAACCTAAGTGTAGGTAAACTTCCGACTTCAACTGTATGTCAGGAGAAGTGCAGTATTATCATAAGGGTATGTATACTTGGAATACAGATGAGGAATGGAGGGAAAAAGAGGCAGAGGTCTAGTCTAGTAGGTGCTGTAATGCAACATATTTTGGATGCCAACCGTGGTTAAGCCTCATCAAAGAAGAGATAGAAGCTGTTTTTCGGTCCTCTACTGTCTACACATACTACATGTTAGAAAATACTAAAAATTGTATTTAACCAGGCAAGTCAGTATTTACAATGATGGCCTACCCCAGACGACGCTGTGCCAATTGTGCGCTGCCCTATGGGACTCCCAATCACGGCCGGATATGATACAGCCTGGATTCGAACCAGGGATTGTAGTGACGCCTCTTGCACTGAGATGCAGTGCACGTTTGTGTATCACAGCCACTGTGGCCGGTAGATACAGGCAGTGTTGCTGCGCGAGGTGGGGTAGATTTGACGTTAGGATTCAGAGCTTTGTGCATGACCAGATACGAAACAAAAACGGGAGAAATACTTTACACAACTGCAGCATTTATTTTGGTAGAAATCACAACGTACCCATACTTGACTAATTTTATTAAATGCTCGCACTCAGAGCCCTGTGTGGCCACCCCGCCAACATGGCTAGTGAATTAGACATTCTTAATCGCCAATGCCAAAATCTTCCCGTACATGGCGCGTGTGAATTTTAGGCCTTGCATTCATTACGGGATAACTGTACATCCTATTTTAGTTTAAGTTAAAGCCAAATATATTTCCACTATGTGCAACAGTAATGTCACTTCGGGGTGAACGTTAGTTAGCTAGCTAGCTAACTGTTACAGCCATTCAGGGTTAGTTACCTACCTTGACAAGTACAGTACATTTAGAGATTAAAGTTCCAATTTGTTAAAGTAGATAGCTAGCACTGTCTGTATATGTATACATTCATTTCAGACCTTACTGCAAAATTACCTTGTAGGCCTAGCTAATACGTACCGTTAGCTAGCATAGCTAAACCAATAAACAAACTGCCGATTGAACTAAACTTACTGTTGCTTTGGTGGTGAGGAGAAGAGCCTCTTGGTTGATGCTTGAGACGTCGGGAGAACTTTTCATGATCAGTTTCACACGAGTCATTGGAAGAGAGATGCCTTTGCTGTTAGATGCATGATTCACTTTCTCTTCCACGTTGTTGCCCGACATCTTAAGTATGTTTCTCAGTAGTAAGCGCACACCGTTGATAAACACTCGCGAAGAGCGGAAGTACCCCGCTACTTTTAGAGCAGTGACGTGGGCGTGGTTAGTCTTTTTCTTCTTCCATTTCCCCCCAAATCCTTAACAAGTATCTCTACCAGTAGAGCAGGGTTCCCCAACTTGCGGCACGCGGGTCAAATCTGGCCCACCAGAAATATGATTTGCCCCCTAAATATATATATTTTTTTTTATTAAATAATAAATAAATAAAATTATAATTTTTAAAAATCAAGGACTCGAGCTGCAAAAACTCCCAAATGCAATGTCTCAAGAAGGAAGTTACTCCCCCTAAATAAGGCAAAAGTTGCATTTTAACTTATTTCATGAGGAGAGTGAATACAGGAGACAGTCATATAATAAAACAGGCAGCGGACCATTTTGTGGTGCTGAAAGGTAAAGCTGCAACCGCAGTGCAATCAATAGGAGGTGAACAGCGCCTGGTGCTGAAAATATAGCTAACTTGTTATGCAAGTGTTGCGCAGCAACAGATTGAGAAAACCTACATCAGTCGAGTAATCCATTTAAACAATAATCTTCATTTTAATTTTACTTTACAAACAATAAGAGTTGCAGCTATCAAAAACATATGGAAATGTCTGCTCTACCCAAAATTACAACCAATTAATTGCAGCATTACCACAAAAATGGAAGAGGAAAGTGGAAGGGGGAAAAAGTAAGGAACTGGTCTGTCGGCCCTGCAATAAAGATCATCATTGGTTAAAGAATATTGTGATAAATTAAAAAAAATATCAGTTTAATTTATGTTAAAAAAAATTGACAGCTGTGCCATATAGATTGCAAAATAGTTGGGAAGAGATCTTTGACTTACCAATTCCATGGCACATGGTTTATGAACTGACACGCAAAACGACACCAGATTCAAAATGTAGAATTTTTCAATTTAAATTATTATACAAAATTCTCTCAATAACTAAAATAATGTTATTTATATGGAGGATACAACCTTCCCAGCTCTGCAGATTTTGCTGCGAAGAGGCTTAATCATTAGATCATTTGTTTAGGTACTGTTAATATGGTACATTCCATAAATGTACTTTTAAGAAGGCACACCTGTTAATTGAAATGCATTCCAGGTGACTACCTCATGAAGCTGGTTGAGAGAATGCCAAGAGTGTGCAAAGCTGTCATCAAGGCAAAGGATTTGTTTAACACTTTTTTGGTTACTACATGATTCCATATGTGTTATTTCATAGTTTTGATGTCTTCACTATTATTCTACAATGTAGAAAATAGTACAAATAAAGAAAAACCCTTCAATGAGTAGGTGTTCTAAAACTTTTCACCGGTAGTGTGTGTGTGTGTGTGTGTGTATATATATATATATATATATATATATATATATATATATATATATATATTGTGGCAGACCAGGGGGTTTGGTCAAGAAGTTTACATAGATCAGACACGGACAGAGTATGATTAGCTCGGTTTCAAGGTTGTTTATTAAATAATAAATCAAAAAGAAAAGAACAGGTCTCCCCCATGAGACCCTCTCCGGGATACCTTCTCCTGGGCTCCGGGTCCTCCTGTATCCTGTCGGGCACACAAACTCAACTCCCTCGTCTTAGCTCAGGTAACCGTATCCAACCACATGGAAGTCCCCTCACTTCCCCTAGTCCTCCTGTGTGCTGCCCTTCTGGCAGCGTTATGGGCCTTGATTACTCACCAGCTCCCAATCAGCCCCAATTAGTCCTGTCTGGAGCCCGTCGAGACCTGGCACGTCCAGCAGATGGAGCCATCGCCTCGTGATGTATACTCCACCTGTTACCAGGCCTTGACGAGTCTTCCCCTGGTGGCTGACTTGCTGTAGCCACAATATATATATACATATATATACATTTGCAAAAGAAAATATGGGGGATTGGACGTGATGCAGACAATTACATTGATGGTAGCTACAATCTATCTGCAGTATTAAATCTGATCTAACCCTAAATATTTTTTTAAATAAAAAATAACAACAAGAGTGCTTAATTGGAGTCTATTTCTTCCCGAGTCTAGGCCTATATAAAATATATAAAATACCTTAACTGGCTGAGGTGGGCTATGAGGCTTAACAGCATCTTTCACAATAACAAAAATAAATGGCCTAATAGAAGTGGGATCTTTTTATTATGCGTACTTACAATTGCAACTGGCCAAAAATGTAGCATCCTACATAAAACAATCATTTAAAGATAGCCTGCTCCTTTAACGACAGAACAAACAGAAATGACTGTCAGTTTGAGCCCTAAATATCCCTGGAAAAGCACTCACAATAATGTTAGTATTTACTAAATACTTTCATATAGGCCACTAAGTGACTTACTCAATGGGAAAAGTTGCATTTCCTCTCGGACACGATCTTGTGTCCGCAGGCTGTCCTCGATTGAAAGCTGGTTCCTGTCATGAGTCTATATTGCGTTCATAGAGGAAAATGAGGACTTGATGTTAGTACATAAAATGCTAGTTTTTTTTATTGTGCTGTATTCCTCTGAGCATGCCACCCAAAACGCACACAAGGATTCGGAGCGCATCCTTGATTTGGCTGGATGTCTGGAATTCAATCAGCTGAGTTTGAATTGCGGTCTCATCCAGCAAGGGTATCGTTTTCTTAGCAAGGGAGGGTAATTCTCCACTTGGGCGGACTGTGAGAGGATCACGTACAAATGCAATAATATCCTTGGGCATGCTGTAGTCTTTAAATCTGGTGGAGAAGTTATAATTTGTAAATTGAAATCTTCCATCACCTCTATGACAATACTGCGACCTGGTCCCTCTTCCTCTCGTTTCTCCAGTGTGCTGAAGTGCAGTAGCCTTCCAGATGACCATTCCAAATCGAACAGCTCAAGTTTTTCCACCATTTCCACGACTGTTTTCCCTCTTCCTTGTAACTGGAGATTTAACCCGTTTCAGTTTAAGTGAGAATATGCCATGTTTAGATTTATAATGACGTCTGAGATTGATCTGTACATTATTCCCTGAAACTTCAATTTTCATTATCCACTTTTCTTTTGATACGTTTTGAGAGCGACATTTTCTGTTGCTATCAATATGATCTGAACAGAACGAATGTTGGCGTTACAAAAGTAGTGTAGCCTACAGTAGACTACGTAGACCTGTTTTTCCCCTCCAATCAACGTACAGAGAAATAGACAAAATAATATTTGAATAGAGACATGGTGATTTTATGAGCGTAATCAGATCGAAAAAATGATAATGTTATTGTCACTGAATTTATTATGTACTAATCGGATTTGTTAAACATGTTGTTCAATTTGTAGTGTAGGCCAATTCATTGTGCTAATATTATATGCTAATTATGTTCTGACCCACCGACTATTAGCTCAGAAAAAATTTGGGCCGAGGCCAAACATAGTTGACGAACCCTCAACAGTATGTACTCCTGTTTAAGACACTATGATTGTTGTTGTTTTTTTGCTTCCTTTTTGCTAAGAAGTAGGTGATAGATAGTTTATAAGCCTGCCTGTTAGATAAATATAATACCTAGATATAAGGCTGTCGATATACGCCATCACAGTAGGTGGAGCATTACACTTCGCTTAGTGCGGCCCACACTAGCTAGCTGAACATGAAAGAAGAAGACATTTTTACAGACTGGTTAGCTAGCTGTCTGGGCTAAATCGATGTAGCCATTTGTGTTGTTCCTTTAGATCTAGCTTATTGCTATTTGATTTGCATGCTGTAGTTGTCTGTCTAAGTCTGTCTGTCAAGAGCGGCTTTGTTGTTGTTGCTGATGTTGTTAGCCAGAATACAGTTAGCTGGCTAAATAGCTAGCTAGCCTCTGCGTTCATTTCGCTGGCCTACATTTTTCCTATCAAGATGCCGCTGGGTTTGAAACCATGTTGCGCTGTCTGCAAAACAAACTCATCGTCTATGTGGAAAAAGGGAAACCAAGGAGAGATCCTGTGCAATAACTGTACGGGGAAGAGCACCAGCAGTGGAGCATCTGGACCCTCTGCGTCCTCCAACACACAGCAGAATAATGTCGGGGGCAAGCAGGTTTGCACATATAAAATATACATAGGCCTGCACTGTAGTGTGCTCCCCTTAGTGGCTGTATCTCCATACTGTTCTACTTCCAAGGCAAAGCAGAGATCAATCATATAGGCATGTGTGATCCACATTGTCATCCTGATGGAGGTGTAATATTGGTATTTGACACATCTTGCCCACAGTCTAAACAAGAGATCCACAGGAGATCAGCACGGTTGAGGAGCACCAAGTACAAAACCCCTGCTACCGAAAAAAAGGTCTCTACCAAAGGAAAAGGAAGAAGGCACATCTTCAAACTAAAAAATGTCAGTACCATTGGTTCAATACACAGGAACTCAGATATCTTTGTGTTGGATTGTCAGACAATTGTTCTAATTGAAGCTCCTCAAAATGTGATTTCTTCCACAGCCAATCAAAGCACCAGAATCTGTTTCCACTATCATCACATCAGAATCAGTCTTTTATAAGGTACAGTATGTTTACTTAAAAAAAAAAAAACATTCAGTACTGTATGTTAGCAAACATAACAAACGTATCTGTTTATAACCTACCAGGTACCACCCCAAAGCCGTAAACACGGGCACCCTCATAGATATCATCCTAACCAACTTGCCCTCTAAATACACCTCTGCTGTTTTCAACCAATATCTCAGCGATCACTGCCTCATTGCCTGCATCCGTAATGGGTCAGCGGTCAAACGACCTCCACTCATCACTGTCAAACGCTCCCTGAAACACTTCAGCGAGCAGGCCTTTCTAATCGACCTGGCCGGGGTATCCTGGAAGGATATTGATCTCATCCTGTCAGTAGAGGATGCCTGGTTATTTTTTTTAAATGCCTTCCTCACCATCTTAAATAAGCATGCCCCATTCAAGAAATTTAGAACCAGGAACAGATATAGCCCTTGGTTCTCTCCAGACCTGACTGCCCTTAACCAACACAAAAACATCCTGTGGCGTTCTGCATTAGCATCAAACAGCCCCCGTGATATGCTACTTTTCAGGGAAGCTAGAAACCAATATACACAGGCAGTTAGAAAAGCCAAGGCTAGCTTTTTCAAGCAGAAATTTGCTTCCTGCAACACAAACTCAAAAAAGTTCTGGGACACTGTAAAGTCCATGGAGAATAAGAACACCTCCTCCCAGCTGCCCACTGCACTGAGGACAGGAAACACTGTCACCACCGATAAATCCACTATAATTGAGAATTTCAATAAGAATCTTTCTACGGCTGGCCATGCTTTCCACCTGGCTACCCCTACCCCGGTCAACAGCACTGCACCCCCCACAGCAACTCGCCCAAGCCTTCCCCATTTCTCCTTCTCCCAAATCCAGTCAGCTGATGTTCTGAAAGAGCTGCAAAATCTGGACCCCTACAAATCAGCCGGGCTAGACAATCTGGACCCTTTCTTTCTAAAAGTATCTGCCAAAATTGTTGCAACCCCTATTACTAGCCTGTTCAACCTCTCTTTCGTGTCGTCTGAGATTCCCAAAGATTGGAAAGCAGCTGCAGTCATCCCCCTATTCAAAGGGGGAGACACTCTAGACCCAAACTGCTACAGACCTATATCTATCCTACCCTGCCTTTCTAAGGTCTTCGAAAGCCAAGTCAACAAACAGATTACCGACCATTTTGAATCCCACCATACCTTCTCCACTATGCAATCTGGTTTCAGAGCTGGTCATGGGTGTACCTCAGCCACGCTCAAGGTCCTAAACGATATCCTAACCGCCATCGATAAGAAACAATACTGTGCAGCCGTATTCATTGACCTGGAAGGCTTTCGACTCTGTCAATCACCACATCCTCATCGGCAGACTCGATAGCCTTGGTTTCTCAAATGATTGCCTCGCCTGGTTCACCAACTACTTCTCTGATAGAGTTCAGTGTGTCAAATCGGAGGGCCTGTTGTCCAGGCCTCTGGCCGTCTCTATGGGGGTGCCACAGGGTTCAATTCTTGGACCGACTCTCTTCTCTGTATACATCAATGATGTCGCTCTTGCTGCTAGTGAGTCTCTGATCCACCTCTATGCAGACGACACCATTCTGTATACTTCTGGCCCTTCTTTGGACACTGTGTTAACAACCCTCCAGACGAGCTTCAATGCCATACAACTCTCCTTTCGTGGCCTCCAATTGCTCTTAAATACAAGTAAAACTAAATGCATGCTCTTCAACCGATCGCTGCCTGCACCTGCCCGCCCGTCCAACAGCACTACTCTGGACGGTTCTGACTCTGGACGGTTCTGAATATGTGGACAACTACAAATACCTAGGTGTCTGGTTAGACTGTAAACTCTCCTTCCAGACTCACATCAAAGATCTCCAATCCAAAGTTAAATCTAGAATTGGCTTCCTATTTCGCAACAAAGCATCCTTCACTCATGCTGCCAAACATACCCTTGTAAAACTGACCATCCTCGACTTAGGCGGTCATTTACAAAATAGCTTCTAATACCCTATTCAATAAATTGGATGCAGTCTATCACAGTGCCATCCGTTTTGTCACCAAAGCCCCATATACTACCCACCACTGCGACCTGTACGCTCTCGTTGGCTGGCCCTCGCTTCATACTCGTCGCCAAACCCACTGGCTCCAGGTCATCTACAAGACCCTGCTAGGTAAAGTCCCCCCTTATCTCAGCTCGCTGGTCACCATAGCAGCACCCACCTGTAGCACGCGCTCCAGCAGGTATATCTCTCTGGTCACCCCTAAAACCAGTTCTTCCTTTGGCTGCCTCTCCTTCCAGTTCTCTGCTGCCAATGACTGGAATGAACTACAAAAATCTCTGAAACTGGAAACACTTATTTCCCTCACTAGCTTTAAGCACCAGCTGTCAGAGCAGCTCACAGATTACTGCACCTGTACATAGCCCATCTATAATTTAGCCCAAACAACTACCTCTCCCCCTACTATATTTATTTATTTTGCTTCTTTGCACCCCATTATTTCTATCTTTACTTTGCACATTCTTCCACTGCAAATCTACCATTCCAGTGTTTTACTTGCTATATTGCATTTACTTCGCCACCATGGCCTTTTTTTTGCCTTTACCTCCCTTATCTCACCTCATTTGCTCACATTGTATATACTTATTTTTTTCTACTGTATTATTGACTGTATGTTTGTTTTACTCTGTGTAACTCTGTGTTGTTGTATGTGTCGAACTGCTTTGCTTTATCTTGGCCAGGTCGCAATTGTAAATGAGAACTTGTTCTCAACTTGCCTACCTGGTTAAATAAAGGTTAAATAAAAAAAATATAGATATGTTTAACTGTCAGTTATTGTGCAGGGTGTGTATTATCAGATAGGAGATGTCATCAAAGTTACAGATGAGGATGATGGGAGGCCATACTATGCACAGATCAGAGGTTTTGTCCAGGACCAATACTGTGAGAAGAGTGCAGCCTTGACTTGGTTGATACCAACCCAGGCCAGTCCTAAGGACCTGTTTGATCCTGCCACTTACATTGTTGGTGAGTGATGATTGAACTTACGTCACTTTTTTTTTTTTTCTTCTTTTTTTCTCCCCAATATCATGGTATCCATTTGGTAGTAGTTACAGTCTTGTCTCATCGCTGCAACTCCCGTACGGACTCAGGAGAGGCGAAGGTCGAGAGCCATGCGTCCTCCAAAACACAACCCAACCCGCACCAATGTGTCGGAGAAAACACCGTACACCTGGCGACCTGGTCAGCGTGCACTGCGCCCGGCCCGCCACAGGAGTCAAGGATATCCCTGCCGGCCAAACCCGGACGACGCTGGGCCAATTGTGCGTCGCCCCATGGACCTCCTGGTCGCGGTAGAGCCTGGGCTCGAACCCAGAATCTCTGGTGGCACATCGCACTGCGATGCAGTGCCTTAGACCATTGCGCCACCCGGAAGGCTGAATTTGTCACATTTTTGAAAGTTATATTTGAGAATACAGAAATAAGTTATGTCTATCTTTGGACATTGTGTAAATGTGAGTAATGTCACAGTAGACTCAAACACCACAACTAGCCGATAATGTTTCTGTTACTGATTATCTGACTTCTATAGGTCCAGAGGAGGATTTTCCCAGGAAGATGGAGTACCTGGAGTTTGTGTGCCACGCCCCCTCGGAGTACTTCAAGTCCAGGAGCTGTCCTTTCCCCACCATTCCTATCCGTCCAGAGAAAGGCTACATCTGGACCCATATTGGACCCACGCCGGCCATCGCTATCAAATAATCTTTTGGCAACAGCAATTAGCTGCTGGGCCATTTACCATGAAGATATGAACTTTGTCTGTTAGCTTGCTAATGGACGCATGTACATTTTTGTAACATAATGGAGACAAGTTTTAGACTGTATAAGACACATTATTAGTCTTTGAATATGGAACCTGTGGATGTTTACAAACCAATCTAAATAGTAACATCTTGAACAGTACGATAACTACCCATGAAATGATCATCCAGAGATGACACCGTCAGACATGGGATTGACTTTTATATTCAGTAATGTGGAAAATACGTTTTCAAAAGCTTTGTCTACTAGAATGCTTTTAAAACAACCAACTTAATTTTCTTTAGACATCAGTGTCATTCATGTGAAGTGTTTAATGAATATTTGATCGAGACCAACTAACATTTTTAAATAAAGAACATTTATTTAGAAATAAGCTGTTAATAGCTTCCAAGTTATATCCCTTTGACTATATTTTTGAGACACTGAAACCTTTATGATAATTTACCCCCCCCCCCCACAAATCTCCAATCTTTTTGATTAAAAAAACAAAATCCCCCTTGATTTCACAGTACATGGTCAACATTTATCTGCATGTGCAAATGTGTGCAGCAAGCATACAGTCTGACTTAACCATGAAATCTATCATTATCTTTGAGATCATTTCAGCTAATCAGTTAAAGGTGTGTTCAGCTTGTGTTGTGGTGTGTGCTGGGATTGTTACTGTGTCCCACATCCACATGTGTAGAAGTAGACCGGTAGGACAGCTGGCTGTCCATGGACAGCCTCATGGCTGCATGACGCATATCCCCCTGCTGGAACAGGTGAGGGGATGCTGTGTTCGAGTTGAGAACATATGAGCCCTAGGACCATGCCTCAGGACTACCAGGCCTGATGACTCCTGGCTGCCCACAGTCCACCTGGTCGTGCTGCTGCTCAAGTTTTAACTGTTCTGCCCGTGGCTATGGAACCCTGACATGTTCACCGGATGTGCTACCTTGTCCTGGACGTGCTGTTTTCGACTGACTCTCTACCGCACCTGTCTCGACCTCTAAATGCTCGGTTATGAAAAGCCAGCTGACATTTACTCCTGAGGTACTGACCTGTTGCACCCTCTACAACAAGTGTGATTATTATTTGACCCTACTGGTCATCTATGAACGCTTGAACATCTTGAAGAACAATCTGGCCTTAATTGCCATGTACTCTGAAAATCTCCACCCGGCACAGCCAGAAGAGGACTGGCCACCCCTCAGAGCCTGGTTTCTTCTTAGGCTCCTGCCTTTCTAGGAAGTTTTTCCTAGCCACCGTGCTTCTACATCTGTATTTCTTGCTGTTTGGGGTGTTAGGGTGGGGTTTTGTGTAAGCACTTTGTGCCATTTGCTGATGTTAAAATGGCTTTATAAATACATTGGATTTGATGAGCCTGACACACAACTGACATTAGTAACAGAACAGTACATATAAGTTTATAGACAACTCCAGGAAGTCATTGAATCTATTGAGCACCTATAAGGCTCTGATCAAAATTAGTGCACTATATGGGGAATAGTGCCATGTCCACTGCCTTCTTACCTTCTCCAGGGTGATGAGGGTGGACAGTATGTCTCCAGTATGGCCGGTGGCAATATCATTATTCAATAGTTTGTCCTGGAGGGTTGCAGTCATATGGTTCCTCATCATCATCACCTCTTGCTGTACGTTGAACGACAGGCTGTGCACCTCCTCCACTATACTGTGGATAAACACATACACGTGGTCTGAAATATACCTGCCATATCTCCCTGTAGGCAGCCATGTTCTTCTGCATAGCAGCCATGACAAGGGCCAGCTCCTCCAAGGTGTCCATGGTCAGGTTCTTCCAGGTCTTCTGGCGCCGGGTCATGTTGGTCTTGGTTACCACCTCTGCCCTGGTCCGTCAGGACTCCCGTATCTTCCGGTATAATCTGTGGGAGAATGAAGGGGTTGAGGAGTGAGTTTGGTGTGGTGTGTAGGGAGAGAGGACTTAATACACAGGGTGGTAATATGTGATTGAAAACAACGAAAGAGGAGTGGTCGTATTGATGATTTTGAAAGGCAGCTTGTAGTAATAATCAGTATACAACAATGTGGAAGACACGCAATTCATCACACAACCCCCACCCCCCTCTGTCATCAACAACAGAGCCTTGGTATGAATAATACTAACGTGACATGGAAACTATAGGGGGAACGGAAAGAGTGACAGACTTACCGCTAGCCAGCGAACACTCGTTAGAGTTCTTGTCGTCGTAGTCAGCCATCTATACCTCCAGGTTGGTGGTTACCACGGCGACGAGGAGATTGGTGAAAATGAAGAAGTAGAGCCGGTCCGTACATCAGCCCCTCATCACTACTGTGCAGACAGAAAGGACAACTCTTACCACATTGGGACAAAATACATAGAAATATGTCTACAATATATTGGCATTTTCACATAAGCTTTTTCACTCTATTGCAACATTTTAAGCCCCATTTGATAAAGCAATCTCTTCTTGCTTTTCAAAATCTTTATCCAAGGACCCATACTGTCTGAACTGGATAGAGAAAATGTAGACTTTATCCAAGGACTCATACTGTATGAACTAGACAAGGGGAAATGTAGTCTTTATCCAAGGACACATACTGTATGAACTGGATAAGGGGAAATGTAGGGCCTTGTGTCTCTTACTCCTCAAACTCCCTGTAGATGGCCATCCATCCGTCCTAGGGATGCAGAAGAACAGGGTGTAGAGGGCAGGTCGCCAAAGGCTGATGGAACAGCAGCACTGAACAGAGTCAAGCCAAACACTCCAAACACCTGACAGACACAGGCAGGACATCAACAGAGACATCAGACACAAACACCTGACAGACACAGGCAGGACATCAACAGAGACATCAGACACAAACACCTGACAGACACAGGCAGGACATCAACAGAGACATCAGACACAAACACCTGACAGACACAGGCAGGACATCAACAGAGACATCAGACACAAACACAGGGGACCACTGAGCAGACCATCACAAACACGGGACAACTGAGCAGATGTTCCACCATCACAAACACGGGACAACTGAGCAGATGACTCACTCATAGAAATGGATTCTATTTCTATGGTCTCAATATCACTCCTTGAAACATCACACACTCATCTGGGGCCATAGCAACAAACCAACATAACAAATAGTAACAGAGGCAAGAACTGGGGCATTAATGTATAGTTGACAGTTCTAACGTTTCTTTTCTCATTCAAAGTTGGAGGAATGAGATGAAAAAGTGGGAATGGATTAAGATGACTGATAATGAAGTGTGTGAGAGAGAGAGAGAGAGAGAGAGAGAGAGAGAGAGAGAGAGAGAGAGAGAGAGAGAGACAGAGAGGAGGGTATCTACAGTACAAGCATGATTAGGAGGAGGACGAAGATATTGGTCATGTCTGGGATGGACTACATAATGATGGTGACCATCATAGCCAAACCCTCAACACCCTGGAACACAAACACTAGAAATAACACATTACAACATGGAGTAACAAAGCAGCATTACTAAAACCATCGGCGTACTACATAGCTCACTAAGGAATGGAGAAACGACAGATTTTTACCTTGTCAGCTTGGGGATTCGATCTAGCAACCTTTAGTTTACTGGCATAACGCACTAGGCTACCTGCCGCCCCAATATACAGTAGCCTATTTAGGGGAAAAAGCGATCTAGATACTAAACAAATAAAACGTTTGTATAATTAAGGGCTCTTATTTTATGTTTACAAGAAAGACACATCATGCACGTGTAACCGATGTGAAATGGCTAGCGGTGGTGCGCGCTAATAGCGTTTCAATTGGTGACGTCACTCGCTTTGAGACCTTGAAGTAGTGGTTCCTCTTGCTTTGCAAGGGCCGTGGCTTTTGTGGAGCGATGGGTAACGATGCTTCGTGGGTGACTATTGTTGATGTGTGCAGAGGGACCCTGGTTCGCGCGCGGGTCTTGGCGAGGGAACGGACTAAAGTTAAACTGTTACACACGCGTTAAATTATGTCACTGTGAGCTAATTTGTTTTATGCGCTCAATAAAAATGTAGAAAATACTTTCCCCTAATGGCCAGCAGGGTGTGCTGTACCCTCTGTATATTGATTATTCGTTTCTTTTCCATAATAAACTCCGCAAGTTCTCTCTGTCCAACATACTTGTGTGCACTTTCACGACGCTTCGGTCCTCTTGTCTAGCTCAACCCTATAATAACTTGATGGCAAAATCGACATATCGGTGCATACAGGATACAACTGTCTTTGTTGTTATCAATGGGAGATGATGAAGACGTCTTGATCAATGCGCAAATAGATGAAAGTTCAAGGCACGAGAGGAAATATAAAAAAATATGGGCAAACTCCAATCAAAACATGGTAAGACTTAGTATTTCGTTTCAGGGGCTACAATATATCTCTTAATAACCTAAATGTAACAATCTTTTCTTTCTCTCTTTTATGTTTCCATTCCATGCATAATTTGGATAGCCTGTAAACGCAGAGAAAATCCTGAAGGTAAGAATCACCTTTAGGAAAGTCTCAAATGTATGTCTCTCAAACATAGTGTTATGCAGGATATAGACTTCATTTTTTTATTTGTTTGTTTCTTCCAGGTGGTAGTTTTGCTGCCAATGTGCTCACCTGTCAGAGAGAGCTGGAATGTACGGATCTCCACACCCACAAAATCAGATTCAAGCAGGTATTGTACAACGCATTTTCCAGACATATTGAAATATGACTAACATTTCATCTGTTTGCAGATTTTCAGTGAAAGAGAAAGAGTCATCACACAGTCACTAGCCATATTTGGGGCGGCAGGTAGCCTAGAGATTAGAGTGTTGGGCCAGTAACTGAAAGATTGCCAAATCGAATCCCAGAGCTGACAAAGTAAAAATCTGTTGTTCTGCCCCTGAACAAGGCAGTTAACCCACTGTTCCTAGGCCGACATTGTAAATAAGAATTAGTTCTTAACTGACTTGTCTAGTTAAATAAAAAATAAAAATACCCTGCTGCCAAATCCTTCTCACACCTAAATCCCCATAGGCCTACTTCTCTAGGACAGTTCTTTAGTTTGTCAATGCTAACAGTCAGTTGTTTACCAAACTCTAGTTTGTATTTTGCATCCTGGGGGGTTAGCATCCTTCTCTGGACCATGTTCATGATGCATCTGCTTCTGGCTCTTTCTGGCCCAGAAAGGCCTGTAAATGGAAAGCAACGCAGACACATGTGTGTCATTAGAGTTGAGAGGCTTGAACTTGGATAATGACGCTAACAAGAACCAGAATGGTGGAGTCCTGTGAAAGGGTAGCTGAATGGAACACAGCCGTCCAGAGTGGAAGAGCTTAGAATCCTAATGAAAAGATGAAGGCAGTGTATCACACATCGCTTCTTATCTAAGACAAAGGTAAGCAAATTGACAATTCTCTATTGAATACATGGTGTTGTATTCATCAATCTTTATACAGACATCACAGCCAAACTATGTACCATCTGGGTAAACAACAAATAACATTTTGAATTGCTGCCTTCTCAGTCTTGTTTACATCCTGATTCATCCATCGATAGAGGATTGACACTGTCAGTCACCACTTCATGCTCACATTGAGTCCACACTGGTGTTCGCACTAGGGTTCACTGACTCTGAATCACATGTGCATGATGTCTCAGCCAGGTCTGCTCCTCCCAGTCCCAACCAAGGCAAAGCAACCACAGGATGATAGAACAGTATAAGCACACAGCCAAGCCAGGGACATGAAAGGTGTTTGTAGAGGGGCTTTCCCCCCCCTGCTCCTTCCTTTGCTCTCTGTGAGAGGAGGCTGTCATGTCTGTGTGAAATGCATATGGCCGCTGTCCAGAACAGCAGGGTCTTTCATTACCGCCACACTGAAACCCCACATCTGGTGCTGGCAGGGGGAGACAAGGTCTGGTAGGCGGAGTGTCTGGTTGTGGGTGGAACACCTTCACATGTAGGCTTAGTACTGTTAATGAGATGGTCACATTTGGGAAGATGTAGCATAGTGAGAGTACAACATCTTGATGCTCATAACTCTTCTTTGACTCTTAACTGTGTGGCCACTCACCGCCTCACTCACATATTTTGAATGTCTTCTTTTCTCTCTCGTAATCATCTTTCAACACTTGGAAAGACCTGTTGGAGCCATTTTGAATGCCTGCTGTAGTGTCATTTTGAACTCATGGTGGGGAGGAGGTGTTAATGAAGTGTTGGTCCATGTTGCTGTCTCTCTGGAGCCTGTTATTAGGAAAGAAAGGCTGAGCCTGCCAGGTTTCTGTAATGAGACCCAGGTCCTCCATGTCTTTTTAATGGCAGTTCAGTTGTTCCTGTGATTCTGTATTCCAGCTCCACCATTAGCGGCTTCATGGCACAACCGCAAATGTAACTGTCAGCAGGGGGCCTGTCTAGCTACAGTTTGTAGTGTACTGGTATACTCTATGTTATTTGCCTGGGCACTTCATGTGTGTGTCTGGCTGTCTAAGATTATGTTCATTGTTTGTCCTCTTTTCAGTAATGAAGCTTGATTATAGTGTCAACTTTGATGCCTTCATTGGGGTGTCCAGGCTGTAGCGGTCACACGTCCTGGATCACTTGTGTCAACATCCTGCAGCCTCAGGTCATAGACCCAGTGAGACACCAAAGCTCTCCGTCACCCACCCTGTTCACCGTTAGTCCTGCAGTGAGACACCAAAGCTCTCCGTCACCCACCCTGTTCACCGTTAGTCCTGCAGTGAGACACCAAAGCTGTCCGTCACCCACCCTGTTCACCGTTAGTCCTGCAGTGAGACACCAAAGCTCTCCGTCACCCACCCTGTTCACCGTTAGTCCTGCAGTGAGACACCAAAGCTCTCCGTCACCCACCCTGTTCACCGTTAGTCCTGCAGTGAGACACCAAAGCTCTCCGTCACCCACCCTGTTCACCGTTAGTCCTGCAGTGAGACACCAAAGCTCTCCGTCACCCACCCTGTTCACCGTTAGTCCTGCAGTGAGACACCAAAGCTCTCCGTCACCCACCCTGTTCACCGTTAGTCCTGCAGTGAGACACCAAAACTCTCCGTCACCCACCCTGTTCACCGTTAGTCCTGCAGTGAGACACCAAAGCTCTCCGTCACCCACCCTGTTCACTGTTAGTCCTGGAAGAATCCCTCTTTCTTCCAGCTTCTCATCTTCTGGCTGCTCAACTTCAAAGAGTGGAGCAAAATCCTGAATTAATGTGTGCTTTCATTTCCGTAAAGATAATTCTGTGGTGAATCTACTCAGTGTGAGTATTTTTTTAAATCCCATTTCGATATCTGTAACACGACCTTATTTCCATCAGGATGTTAAACAATTTCAGACTTGTAGAACAATTAACCTCAATATTGACATACTGTTTCTGTTTAATTACAATGACTCAGGGTGGAGTGTTGACAATATCACCTGATGCAATAACAAAGTCACTTTTCATTAATAAACCTGTTTATCCAAGGCAGGTTTGGATCATGTACAGCTCAGTCAAGTGAGCCAGAGAGTTTGTAAAATGTACAAACACTAAGTGTAAAAAAAGTTGTCTGATGAAATGCAACCAACCATATCAGAATCGGATTGCAGTTTGCATCACTGTCTCTGTATGGATTTGTATTTGGAACGACAGTGTTGGTTAAACTGGGCCAGTCATTCTCTTGGGTTTGGAGAAGGAATCTTCCTTCTAGTCCTCCTCTTATTGTTTCCACCAAGGTGTTTCTGTTCTGTTTGTTGTACCAGAGGTTTCTGTTTATTATTCTACTGTTCAGACTCTGGACTGTGATTATATTTGGGCTGAAATCACCTCCCAGAACATTCCAGCTCTAAGCCAGGGAAACTGATTTTCCCAAACACAGATTGGATTGTTCAGGTGGCTGGCTCTCCCTTTCATGTTTGGTTACCCACCTTGTTTGTTGGGCTGTAGCTCAGACAGAGGATGAGAGAGAAAGAGAGAGAGACAGATAAAGACAGAGAGAGAAAGAGACCATGGTCATATCATTAGGTGGTAAGAACCCTTGGACATCTCTACCCACAATGATCTGAAAATGTCCCACTGCTTTCCGCCCTCATGGCCTGCAGAACTGATTGGCCAGTTGGAGAGAGGCCCAGTTCTATAGCTAGATACTCGTATAGACTCTGGCTCCAGCGTTTCCTCACCCAACCACAGCTCAACATCCAAATCCCTCCCTCAGTTCCCCTCCTCCAGAAATCACTCACATCTGGTTTCTGTGAGCAAGGCCAGACCTCTGAAAATGAGAACTTCTTAATGGTTATTCTCTGACTTAACGTTAACTATTGCCTGAGCCTGAAAACAACCCCAACCCCCTTTACATTCTTTGAATATCAACTTGTATACCAACTTCAAGAGACTTATCTTCCTATTATGTATATAACAGAAGCTGCTTCACATAAACTCCTGCGATGAAGCAACCATCCTTCCCCATACATCCCCACCCCCATACGATCAACCACCTATCCAGGTATTGGTTGACAGGAAGAGAGATGATCAACCACCTATCCAGGTATTGGTTAACAGGAAGAGAGATGATCAACCACCTATCCAGGTATTGGTTGGCAGGAGAGAGATTGTTAAAACAAAGCTCTGTACTGTTCTCTTCTCTTCTCAGGGCTCTGCGTTTGACTCTAACTAAAGGCGGGTGGGAGAGAGGGGGGGCTACAAGACAGGATGCAAAGCTTGGTGACACCCAGTTGAGTGCAGGAAAAGGCCCCCGCTCCTCTCCCCTCTCGGTCGGTAACCCGACCCCAGATGAAAGGGCCCGTAGCAGGCAGAGCGTGGCGGTCGATGGCAGAGGTTTGGCTGGTATGCTGGTTGAAGCCATCAGCAGTCAGGGTTATCTGTCAGCATGGTCCTCTCAGACTCCACAGGCTCTTTGTTACTCATCTGCATCTGTCAGAGCTGTGGGCGGCTGGCTGCTGGGAATGTCTGTGGTGGAGACAGTTAGACGCACAGATCTAATGTTTTGGTGCTTTCACTGTCCTTTTTTGAAGGGATGGTTTCTGACTTGTTGCAACAGAGGGTTGGATATCATATGCTCAGATCTGGATTGGTCTTGATAGCACATGCAATATGCTCAACACCGTTCAAGGGAACACCTAGTTTCAAAGTGTGGGTACTCACCAAGCAACAACTACCCAGTGGATTTAGTTGAAGTTAACATCCGCCTTGAGCCCATAGGCATTATAAATAGGTTGTAGTCTCAGCAGGTTTTTGAACATAGTAAATGTATAGACTGTGTGTTATTGTTTCCATATGGGACGCTCAGTTGTACACATATATGGGAACTCTGTAGGTGATATTACTTTAATACCAAGAGTGACTTAATGCATTTACTTTTACTGGATATAGTGATGTCACAGCTGGCATGGTCATGGCATGAGCATGACTGCCTTCTTTTACAGTAAATGGACCCTTATAGGTTCTATTTTTCTCCAGTGCTTTATTCCCTCTCTGAGAACAGAATAAAATAGAACAGATTATAATTTTTTTTACCCTTATTTTACCAGGTAAGTTGACTGAGAACACATTCTCATTTACAGTAAAGACCTGGGGAATAGTTACAGGGGAGAGGAATGAGCCTATTGGAAGCTGGGGATGATTAGGTGGCCATGATGGTATGAAGGTCAGATTGGGAATTTAGCCAGGACACCAGGGTTAACACCCCTACTCTTACGATAAGCACCATTGGATCTTTAGTGACCACAGAGAGTCAGGACACCCATTTAACATCCTGTCCAAAAGACAGCACACTACACAGGGCAACATCCCCAATCACTGCCCTGGCAGTGGAGGTGTATTAATACCCATAAAACCTAGTGGTCAAACAGGGAAATGGTTCTAATCGTTTTTCCACCAGTCATTTTTCCCATCCGGAATTTTAGAAAAACTTAAAATAAGGGCTGTGTTTCGTGTAGGCTTACCCTTGCGTGATGTTTTGATAACCATGTAAATCTCTCTCGAACAAGGTGACTTTTATAAATATATTCAGCTCTACGCTCAGATTCAAAAATGCTAATTAGCATCAAAGTAGATTTCATGCAAAACTACAAATCCCTGCAAGTTCCTGCACGTCATCTCTAGCTGACACCTTTGCTAACAGGTATTGTGTCAATATAAAACTTGCACAAGACAGTTCACAGAATTCTTCATTTAAAGAAATTGGGCCAGTTTATTAATTACTCAATTCAGCTAACATTAGATAGTTAATCCAGAGATTCTTACCTTTGCCTCGATTCGGCAGTCTTGTCCAGATCATCATGGCATTTGTAGTTCTTTATCATAGCCACATTAGCTGCTAATTAGCATTTCATTTTTTGGGGGTAAATACAGGTGAATTTATTGATAAAAGTCACCTTGTCCTAGAGAGATTTACATGGTTATCAAAACGTCACACCAGAGTAAGCCTACAGGAAATACAGCCCTTATTTTAAATGTTTCTAAAATCCCCTATTGGGAAAATGAATGGTGGAAAAACAATTGGGACCATTTCCTTGTTTCACCACTAGGCTTTATGGGTATTATGACTCATGCTGTGGTACTATATTGGGGAAAAATGTTTAGATCAGAGGAAAGAGTGCCTCCTACTGGCCTTCCAATACCACTACCAGTAGCATCTTGTCTCCCATCCAGGGACTAACCTTTCTTAGCTTCAGTGGCAAGCCAGCAGTGCGATGCAGGGTGGTATGCTGCTGGAAGTGGAATAGACATTTGTCTTCTGCTTCTTGGATATTAGATTATGAGGTAGATTTGAGCTAATGTCAGTCATTTTTGGACTCTGATATCAGAAGTAGCTCTTCAAATGTTAGGAAAACAGACCCTGGCAGATTTTATCTCTCAGGAAGGTCAGATGAGAAACGAGACACAGACAGAGAAGGTCAGTCATCTGTCTGTGGCTCCTGTGTTCAGGGTAGTGACGTCTTGACCTTCTGTTCCCCACTCGGTCCCATGTGACAAGGTTCCGGGGTTCTCCGCTGACCCTCAGTACATCAACTGTAGAACACACTCTGTCCCAGTGAGCGGAGAAGATCCGGGGACAGATTAGAAGTACAGCTTTCATCCCAAAGGGGAAATTAATTACTACTGGTCCTGTGCATGTGACAAATAAAATTTGATTTGCTAGCTATTTGTATATCGAATTAGCGTTCTATTATGTGTGTGCGTGGATTTAGAGCTGTGTCTGCATTACATCTGAATAGTTATAGAACACATATGGCTTTATTGAATTTATCGGAAGTTGAGGTGAACTTGAAAACATCAGCTGGGAGCTGGTTCTCACAGTATTATTTACCCAGCTGATGACAAACAATAGGCCCCCAGATGATCAAAGATTTCCTGCTCTCACATCATTTAAACTTTCTTGTCTTTCTCCTTCTCCCTATCTCTACCCCCCCCCCCTCTTCTGTGACTTTCTCTCCTAATTCTCACTTGGTCTATCGCTCCTCTCCCTCTTTTTCCAGGAGTTGTGCAGAAGGCAAGTGAAGGATGAGCAGTCCCTGAACGATAAGAGCCCCCTACAGGGTGAGTAGAAAAAAGACGGCTCAGTGGATCAGGCTGATCACATTACTGTTGCACTGATTCTAGTCTAGCATGCATCATTAACTTAACATCTTAGACTTACTCAATGATTGACCTGTTTGATTCGGTATGGTTCATATCTTAACCAAAGAATTCCCCTTGCTTGTCGGGGAAACCTGGGATACTGTGTGTGTATTATCGTCTGTAAACAGCAAACACAAAGGCTAATGAGAATATACTTTGTTTGTTTTACAGTGGTACTGCCATCAGAGAAAGGAGGGGAGAAGGAGAGAGAGAGCTACATCCACGTTCCATTCAGACAGCCCAAGAAGAGGAACAGCCATGTCGATGTGAGTGGCTTTTGGTCTTTTACTGTCCTGTACACTACAACTACAAAAGGATTTGATCTATAGAATCTCTACAGAGTATGGCAGTGATTTGTTTGATGACCATAATATGGTACCTGTTGTGTTTGGTCCTCTGTAGCTCAATAAGTAGAGCATGGAACGTCAATTCTAGGCTAGTGGGTTCAATTCCTGGGATCACTTGTACGTAAAATGTAAGCACGCATAAAAGGGTCTGCATAATGGTGACAATTATTCATGGTTACAGGACACAGAGTGCAATGTGGTGTTGGAGGATGACACTCGACAGGAGTGGATCTTCACACTGTATCACTTTGACAACAGTGGTAAAGTCACCAAGGAGGTACGGTAGCTTCACACAGCTACAACAAGCAAATTTTGCGCATTATGAGTTTTCTCTTAAGATTAAGTCAACCCTGCAGCCTTACTAATGATGTGTGTGTGTCTGTGTGTTACAGGATATGTCCAGTCTCTTGCAGTCCATCTATGAGGTGGTTGAAGTGTCGGCCAAGCAGCCTTCATGTAACAGCACAGCCCTGAAGGTCAAACTGGTGGTGGCCCCCTCCAGCAGCTCTGGCCGGGGCTCTAGAACAGGGGACAGAATGGAGGAAGTCCAGCAGGAGGAGGCAGGGAGCCCAGAGAGGACTTTTCACTGTGCGGATGAAAACACAGAACGCAGGAACCACTACTTAGACCTAGCTGGGATAGAGAACTATTCCTCCATGTTTGACGATGCAGGTAGGTACATAATGACCATTTATTTTCAGCACTTTTGAGGCACAGATCATTAAAGTCAACATGGTTTTTACTGAAAATACACCAAAGATGAATGACATTCAACAAAGAGAAATGACAGCATAACATGATGTTCTCCATCCTCTGCAGACGCCCCCTCTCAGGTTCCCAGACCGGAGGCCCGCTCAGACCAGCAGCGCCGCTCAGTGGTGGTGGGGGAGAAATGCGGCCCTACAGAGTCCAGAGGCAGGGGCCTTTCCTTCCTCAGGTCTCTCAGGGGCCAAGCCAAGGCAGTGGGGGGAGACAGAGGAGGGGGAGACAGAGGAGGTGGGGATAAATCAAGCAAGCTCCATGGCCAACACCCCTCCATATGGTGCCACCCCTCTCAGCCACACTCCCAGCCCCAACTCCCCTTACAGCACAGCCAGAGCAAGAGGCTTCGCTCCAGGGCCAGAGGGGCTGGGTCCCCCTCCAGAACCCTACTCAACGTGCAGCAGCCTGGTTCTCAAGCTCAGTCAGGGGGAGAAAGTGTGGTGCTGTCCAGCCTGCCTGCCTCCTCTGGGGGCTTGATCCCCCTGGTTCAGAGGCATGAACACCACCACCACCATGAGCACCACCACCATCACCACCACCCCCCAGCATGACTGCAGTCTGCACTCCACTCAGGGATACAAAGACTGAGAGACACACCTCCCTGTGGTTTAGCCTATAGCTAGGGCCCTGAGTGGTTCCTGGTCAGATCAGGTGGGCCTAAATATAGTATAGGGCTGTGGGACACCATCACTCTCCATACTAAGGAATAATAGCAACTTTGTACAAAAATGAGCTTATGTGCCTTGTATTGATGACTGAGTTTCATGTTGAATGTGTCATGTTGAATATGCTACTCACCTTTCGAAGCCCTCTAGACTGAAGTTTCTTCTCAGGTTTCTATAGATTACCACTTTCATTTAATATAATGATTTAAACAGTTACATCTACATATGAGAGTATATGCAATATGTTTTGTATTCTCTGTATTTTGATGTATGAAAGCATGATACACTTTGCTTGTGATCATTGTAGTTTGTCAATTGAAAAAAGTCACAATCTAATGAAGGCTGACGCTTTCAGATTTGGGAAGAAGAAAAATGTAAAACAATTTGTAAGAAGTAATAAAGTGATACACTTTGTTTACGTCATGTGGAAGCTGTCAAATGTAAAATGTGTTCTCTCTTATGGCAAAACATTCCGTGCTAAGGCTCTATGAATATTTAGGAAAATACACTGAACAAAAATGTAAACGCAACATGCAACAATTTCAAAGATTTTACTGAGTTACAGTTCATATAAGGAAATCAGTCCATTTAAATAAATTGATTAGGCTATAATCTATGGATTTCAAATGACTGGGAATACAGATATGCATCTGTTGGTCACAGATACCTTAAATATAAAAGGTAGGGGGGTGAATCAGAAAATCATTCAGTATCTGGTGTGACCACACGTGGTCTGCGGTTGTAAGACCGGTTGTAAGTACTGCCAAATTCTCTAAAACGACATTGGAGGCAGCTTATGGTAGAGTTCTCTGGCAACAGCTCTGGTAGACATTCCTGCAGTCAACTTGCCAATTGGATCTCTCTCAAAACTTGAGACATATGTTGTGTGACAAAACTGCACATTTTTTATGGAACCTTTATTTAACTAGGCAAGTCAGTTAAGAACAAATTCTTATTTACAATGACAGCCTACCCCAGCCAAACCCTAACCCGGACGGCCCTGGGCCAATTGTGCGCCGCCCTATGGGACTATGGGAATCACAGCCGGTTGTGATACAGCCTGGAATCGAACCAGGGTCTGTGGTGACAGCTCTAGCACTGAGATGCAGGGCCTTTTAGAGTGGCCTTTGATTGTCCCCAGCACAAGGTGCACCTGTGAAATGATCATGCTGTTTAATCAGCTTCTGGATATGCCACACCTGTCAGGTGAATTATGAGTTACCTTGGCAAAGGAGAAATGTTCACTAACAGGAATTTAAACACATTTTTACACAACATTGTAGAGGAAGAAGCTTTTTGTGCATATGGAACATTTCTGGGATCTTTTATTTCAACTCATGAAACATGGGACCAACACTTTTATATTTTTGTTCAGTATATTTACAACACTCTGGGTGTTCCAGAGTACTCTCATCAAATGCATAATGTTTTCATAACCAGTCATGTTAGGCTAGTACATTATGATATCTGATCCGCCACTGCTTTGGTCTTGATTAACATCTAAGCCTTCAGTAAATCTATCATTTCAGTGTGGGCATGATGCCAATGTTACCCTGTACAACGTACATGCTATGTTTGTCTACATTGCTTTACTGTTATTGTTGTCACTAGCGTCTATATATAGCTTTCTTGCATAAACAGGTCTTTTCAATGTTGGTGGTATGGAGGGAGATTGGACCTAATTTTGTAAGCAGTAGGAAAAGGTTGTTTCTGCTCTGCCCCTTGGTGAAAGATGCAAATAGATAACCCATTCGAGAGGCGAAGGGAATGAGACGGCTGTTTCTAAAAAATAGCCCTCCTACTCACCTAACTCACGCGCCATGCCTCTCTTTCGCCACGCGATACCACAGCAAACGAGGTTCAGACAGATATACAGTACTAGCAAAGACAAAGAATCAACAGACAGAGAGACAGTCGGGGAGAGAGCAACAACACAAACACATCCAGTCACAAGGGCTGATTGGTTGATCCTAACACTTCAAGACCCAGACCTCGAGGACAGAACAGAGAAGAGAGAGCCACGAAGAGCCTGACGTTTCTTGCTGCCGAGGGCTTCGCTTAGAGTGACCCGAGCGCCATGGAGAACCTCAGCTGTTTGTTGTTCAATCTCTACCCGCTCCTCTTCAATGCCTGCTACCTGCACGAGAAGGCCTTCCTCCTCCACGACCTGGTCCAAATCTGCCTCTGCACGAGCTTAACCTGCAAAGGCTCCTGGGGAGGACGGTAGACTGCCAGGAGGATCTCCTGCACCTGCCGGCAGTGCCTAGATGGCTCTGTTGACTGGGCTGAAAGTAGGCTAACTGTGTGTTCTGGTGTTGTGTTTAGAGGCGCAATCTGTCACTGGTCAAAAATGCTGCTTGTGAACTGAGGCACAGGATCTTGGACAATGTGACACGTTTTTTGTTTTGCTTCAAGTCTCAATGTGTTTGTAGTTACTTGAGTTGCCACTGGGGCAATACAAGGTCACAATGTCACCTTACATCATATAAGGGCCTATAACTTTGATTTGTAAGACAAATTCCCATTTGATGGCAATAAACAGTTATGTTCTATCTCTATCTGTTCCATCTCCAGTCCTGCGTGCTGCGGCCAACCGAGACCCTCCGTATGGTGGACCTGACTGGGCTGAAGAACACAGAGTACCATACCTGCGCCTGTGGATCCACTCTGGCTCGGTGGGCCCGCACCTGCATGTGCTACGAAGTCATGGTGGCCATCCAGGCGGGCGACGCTGCACCCTCAGCCCTCGAGACCGAGGTGGACGTGCGCCTGAACGGCTTTGTCACCGGGCGGAACTACAAGGTGGTGGCCCAGGCCTTCCTGCTACTCCGTCACTGCCCCTTGAAGCTGCGCTTCGTCAGGTCCTGAGCCAACTCCCTGGTCCTGAAACAGCTGTTCTATGTGCTGCGTGTGGCCCAACCGGAGGCCATGAGGAGACTACAAATGGTCCATAATGTTCACCAGGAGGCCCCGCACCTGGAGTTTCTGTTGTCCCGGATAGAATTCCCCCAGCTGCAGTCCCTGATGCTGCCCGAGGTGATGGACATGCGAAGGTTGTGGGCTCGGATGAAGATGACCTGCTTGCGACCATTGGCGATCTGCTGAGCTGGCTGACTGAGCTGACAGAGCTCTACATGGGCTTCTGCACCTTCATCAGACACCTGCGAAGACTGCTAAGGTTAGAGGCTCACCTCTGTGTGGGGAGAGTGTGTGTGTGTGTGCATGGGTAGAAGGTATTGATGTCTACTGTATATATAGCTTTGGGGATGTCTATTCAAGCTGATGCATTTCCACTGTGTAATATCATAGCATGGGGGCTGCAGTTCGCAGTACTCAGTTTCCGGTACTCAGTTTGCACTCAGTTGCATTTTGTTTTTGTTGCTTGGCTGTGGGGGAGAATGTAGACAGCTGCCTGCTGCTAAATCTGCAGGTTGGCCAGAAACCAGGGAACACTTAATGGTTGATATTGTTGGCTTCCCAAATCGCACCCTATTTCCTATATAGTGTACTACTTTTGACCAGAAAACTTTTGGACCCTGGTAGAAAGTAGTGCACTTAAAAGTGAATAGGGTGTCATTTACAGCTGACTTTGAAATAGCACTGAGGTCATGGCCCAAAACAACAAGCAGACACCTGCACTGTCCATTAATTAGGCATGCATTGTAAAGATTTCATATTGGCTTAGTTTTTTGTCAAGCTTGCGTGAAGTGAGGCGCACACCCAGACACACATTGCAAGCATGCACAAGTGATATAGCAAAATTGTGAAAATTGAATACAATACATTTGTGACTCTTTGGCCTTGTTCAGAGCCCCCTGACCACCCCACTGAAATGCCTGGAGCTGGCCAACTGTAACCTGAACTGTGTGGACATGGCCTATCTGGCCAACAGCCTGCAAAGTGAGAACCTGGTCAGTCTGGACATAATGGTCACGACGTGTGCGGCCTCTTCCCCGCCACACTCCACAGCCTCACCCTGGAGGATGAACACATGGACATCCTGAAGATACTGGGCAACCCTCTGAGTGCCACGGCCCTTCGCCGCCTCTTCTCGACTCTGGCCGCCGGGTTCCCAGCCCTGAGGTATTTGGAGCTGCCAGTGCCCCGGGACTGCTAACCTGAGGATGTCACCTACCCCTTGGATGAGACGGTCCTGCTGCAGTACAACAGGGAGATGTTCCAGGCGGTCAACTGATGGGGATCCTTCAGGGGGTGGGGAACGTGGAAGTAGTCACCCCCGTTGGGCGCTTATGACGCAGCTATCAATTAGACCAGTAAGGAACTGGGGGTGTCCATGGTGAAATCCTTCAACAGCGTCATTGGAAACTTTGATACCATTTAGATCGTGGACAACAGGAGATCCAGAGGTAGATTGAAGTTCAGGTAGAATACCATACCAGAGGGTGGGAAAGAGAGGTTTGATAGATCAAGGGTGTGTGCAATACAAAGGGTTCATCTTTCTCAATCGTCTATTGTGGCTTGCAACATTTCATTTCCACTTATCCAAAGACGTCTAAGAAATTAGTGCAAATAAAAAGGAGACAACTTTAGCGTATTGGGATGCTTAAGGCCTTGAAAAACTTTGTTTTATATCCACCCATATGTACTGATTCATAAGTACTTGCAACAGATTTTGACAAATGTATTGCTCCATTATCACAAGATTTTTTTAAACATGCAACTGCCTTTCGATTATAGTTTAGTCAATTGTTATTTCCGCCTTCCATTCATGAATGGCAGAGTAATGCATTCTATATACATTTGAGAATAGTACTACTTGTATACCAAACATGTATTTACATGTACTGTATATATATATATATTCTGGTTTAGATGTTTCCTTGTATATTATGAAAATGGAATGAAAATTCAATTTTACAAAAGTGTAAAATGTGGGATTAAAGTGGATTCATTATAAATAAACATTACTGTGGTGATCAACATCCTGGTTCACATCTTAACCCAAAAGCTATTTTACCAATCTTGCAATGCTTCTTAAACTCTCCACACTTGTACATCTTTTCCCAAAATTTATATTTTTATTAAGCAGTCTTCCCACAGGGTACACTTTATTTTAAATATTACAGAGGACAACCATTCACCAGACCAAACAGAAGGAACATCAGCCCTCCACGTCCATCTCATTTCTTCGACCACTCCTCAACCTCTTTCCTCTCACGGATGACCTCTTTCAGGTAAGGCTCCAGGTAATGTACGTCCTGCAGAAAAAAGGTCAAACAAAAACAAAACATTAGTTCTGTCAACTTTCTTCCACCAACTCTACCTGATGTGGTTTTTAGTATGTCATTTTTCAACATTAAACAGCTTTATAGGCATCTCCCAACTCAACTATTGCCCAATTCCAATCCAACCTTTAGTCTCTACTCCTACTTGCTTCATAATCTAATAGTTAAATCAATTCTCCTACTTGCTTCATTGATTCTTCAATTAGTTTAGCACTATCAATATAGTAACAATATCTCCACCTTAGCCTCAGAGGCTAGACTTTGCCCTTCATTCCAAAGTTACACTATAACCCTCAACTCTGAACCTCGAAGCCAGTTCCACAGCGTTTAATTGTTCCCCTCTAATCAGGGACTGATTCAGACCTGGGACACCAGGTGGGTGCAATTAGCAATTAATTTTCAGGTAGAACAGAACTCCAGGAGTTGATTACCTCTTTACTATAGCATCAACTGCTATGAAACTTTGGACATATCTTCCATTTCTCCAGTGGCAGCGCTAAGCCATTTCTGTACAAACTAATGTGTGAGACTATATGCACTGTACCTCAGTTCAATATTATTTGAATGATTTCAAATACTTTAGCGTTTGCATTAGCCTGCCTGGAGTGCCAGATGAGTGGAGTTTGCAGTTTTAGGACCATTTTATTAGTCCATTAAACCAGGCAAGGTTGATCAAACACAAAGTACTTGAAATGATTTCAAATGACATTTGAGCCCAGGTCTGCTGTACCTCCTCATATTGAGTCCGCTGTTCCTTGGGGAGAACCGCCTGCTTCATGGAGAGGTCCAGGGCTCTCTTGAGCCTGAACATCCTGTCGTTGTACACTTTCTCTGGGAGACGCCGCAGGGCCTCTTTCACGTCGCTATCCTCATGGATTGTGTCATCACGCATCAGACCTGGAACCAAAAATATCCACAAGGCGAGATCTAACTGAAGATTCTAGATGTTTAAGACTGAGTACATTAATTAGTCTTAAGACTCAGAGATGGCCCCAAATAGAATAAAAAACATTAAGACTCCCAAGAGTTACCAATTTTGTTGAATCCAGCAGCATTGTAGTACCATTTACGAAAGCTGACCAGGAGTCTGCCTGTAGTTGCTGTGGGGGATACCAGAAGAGTAATTTGTATGTCAAGATTATTCACTAAAACAGCTTAAAATCCAGTTGCAATCACTGTAGCACAAAAGCAACGAGACACCCAATAATGTTATCCATGAATCTAAAAAGACACGAGTGGATCCACTAGAAATGAGTGAATTATAGAAGTAGGGACTGGAGGGAGGATTTGACAGTAGTATTATTTGGGCGACCTTAGAAGTGCACTCAAAATGCAAATATTACATTTGTGCTGGTTAAGTGGATAGATTGCTAGTAAGTCACATGACCTACATATTACTAACTAGGTGGGGACTGCTAACGTTAGATGCTGTTAGATAATCAAGTTGCACTGGCGTGGCGTTTGAAGGTTGATCAGACCATAGAAGATTATTATAACTGTTATAGTACTGTTTTACCTAACCATTAGCCAACTGGCATACATTTAATTTAAAAGCGCAATATGTCACTGGCACAAACCAGATTTCCATAATTTGCCATAGCTAGCTAACAACATACTTCTTGCCTTTCGCGGGGACACAGAGGACGCCAGAAAGTCCTTAAAAACATTGATTTGAACACACCAAAACACTCCGCATCGTATTGGTGTTTTCACAAATCAATATCCCCTATACTCAACAATATCTGCAATGTATCATCTCGATTTACGGGTAAAGAAATGCTTAAAAGACGGGTGGTTGTATTTACCTGGTGCCCTCGACGCCATGTTGTTCTGTCTAAAAAAAGTTTGAGTGGAATTGTGGGTAAAATGACGTCCTGAGAAATAGGTCATCCGCGTTTGCGCAACTTTGCACAAAATGTAAGAATTTAATTATCACACGAATTGAAATTATCCTCGCTATTTTTCCATTTATATATTTACATGTTAGTCCTTATGAAGAAGGCTAGCTACATTTATCAAAGGTCCAGTTCAGTTTCATCCAAAATCTCAACAATGTGTCGAAATGTGGCCCTTTCTGGTACATCTTGGTACAAACATGCTCATCGGCTCATTCAACCAGTTCAATATTAAACAGCAATATTCAATTGTAGAATATCTTCAAAATCATATTTATTCACATAACACACATATACAGAAACTGTAGTGTTTTATCAATTACATTGTCTTCTGAAACAGTTCAAAGTCCTTTAGTGTGGCTGATGCCACTTCAGTGCAGTAGGCCTCATCTGGCAGGGAGACTAGCTTGTCCAGACAGATGTAGTTAGGCTTGGCAGGGTCATACTGAGCCCTATCCAGGTATTGCAGGAACAGGTGTCTTTCTTTGATACGAAGGTACTTTGCATTCAGGACCTGTAGAGAGGACAGATAGACTTGCTATCACCTATTGTCTGACAAGTTAACTGAATCTGTGACATGTATAAAGCTTACGTGACGTAATTAAGCTTATTAAAAATCAGTGATACTATCAAGAGCAGTGTGCGGTTAACTTTTTCCTTCATCTTGTTCAACTGTTGCCATGCACCTGCAAATAAGATTGCTCAGATGTGCGAGTGCCTTTTGAATTTAGTCTCTATGGGGGTGCCACAGGGTTCAATTCTTGGGCCGACTCTCTTCTCTGTATACATCAATGATGTCGCTCTTGCTGCTGGTGAGTCTCTGATCCACCTCTACGCAGACAACACCATTCTGTATACTTCTGGCCCTTCTTTGGACACTGTGTTAACAACCCTCCAGACGAGCTTCAATGCCATACAACTCTCCTTCCGTGGCCTCCAACTGCTCTTAAATACAAGTAAAACTAAATGCAACCGATCGCTGCCTGCACCTGCCTGCCCGTCCAGCATCACTACTCTGGACGGTTCTGACTTAGAATATGTGGACAACTACAAATACCTAGGCGTCTGGTTAGACTGTAAACTCTCCTTCCAGACTCACATCAAACATCTCCAATCCAAAGTTAAATCTAGAATTGGCTTCCTATTTCGCAACAAAGCATCCTTCACTCATGCTGCCAAACATACCCTCGTAAAACTGACTATCCTACCGATCCTCGACTTCGACGATGTCATTTACAAAATAGCCTCCAACACCCTACTCAACAAATTGGATGCAGTCTATCACAGTGCCATCCGTTTTGTCACCAAAGCCCCTTATACTACCCACCACTAAGACCTGTACGCTCTCGTTGGCTGGCCCTCGCTTCATACTCGTCGACAAACCCACTGGCTCCAGGTCATCTACAAGACCCCGCTAGGTAAAGTCCCGCCTTATCTCAGCTCGCTGGTCACCATAGCAGCACCCACCCGTAGCACGCGCTCCAGCAGGTATATCTCTCTGGTCACGCCCAAAGCCAATTCCTCCTTTGGCCGCCTCTCCTTCCAGTTCTCTGCTGCCAATGACTGGAACGAACTACAAAAATCTCTGAAACTGGAGACAGTATACTCCCTCACTAGCTTTAAGCACCAGCTGTCAGAGCAGCTCACAGATCACTGCACCTGTACATAGCCCATCTATAAATAGCCCAAACAACTGCCTTATCCCCTACTGTATTTATTTTATTTATCTTGCTCCTTTGCACCCCAGTATTTCTACTTTGCACATTCATCTACTGCAAATCTACCATTCCAGTGTTTTAATTGCTATATTGTATTTACTTCGCCACCATGGCCTATTTATTGCCCTACCTCCCTTATCTCACCTCATTTGCTCACATTGTATATAGACTTATTTTTCTACTGTATTATTGACTGTATTTGTAAACTGTTTGTTTACTCCATGTGTAACTCTGTTGTTGTATGTGTCGAACTGCTTTGCTTTATCTTGGCCGGGTCGCAGTTGTAAATGAGAACTTGTTCTCAACTTGCCTACCTGGTTAAATAAAGGTGAAATAAAATAATAATAAAATAAAATAGCTTACCTGTGGGAACTTTACAATCAGGCCATGGGGTATGTTCATGGTGTTGTGGATGTAGTCAAATATCTGGGTCAGTTTCCTCTTGTTAGCAGTAAGAACTTTGGGGATTACAGTGACAATGTGCTGGAGCTCATTTTCACGAAACCCCATCTCCAGTTTGCATATCTAGGATGAAAAAGACGGATTCTGAGAATGAATCCTATTTTTCTCTCCAAGAATTAAGACATTTCACAGTTAATGTTTAATAGCGTTTGTTTTCATACCTTAAGATTCTCCTTAACTGGCTCCAAGCTCCCACACAAAAGTCTGGGAAGGCGAGCCACAACATCCCGTGTCTGAAAGATACGAATGTATGGGTGAAATGATCTTATGCATTATCTTACTGTCTGTAATTTGGGGTGTGAATAATGTTCTATGACAAATTTAGTGGGACATAATGTGACCAATTGCTGTTGTCTCGGGTCAATCCTTACACGACTTTTACATTTAATTGTTTACTCAATTCAGACCTGACCTTCTGAGCACTAAGGCCTAACTGCTGTTGGTAGAATTCAAGGCGGTTGTCCATCCTCTTCACACTGAAGTTCAGCAGGTACGGAGCTCTGGACACCATGGAGGCCACAGACTCTGCGCTGAACTTCTTGGACCTAAGATATGCCACCCTAATGTGAAAGAGAGATTATTACCTCATTTTATACTACAGATTATTTGTAAATAATGTAACAATGAAATGTATCACCTGTCATAGTCCTATAAGAACTGAAGCTGACAGACAAGAGATAAAACGGGTATATCAGTTGGAAACACCAAGTTTACTCTCTGTCCCTAAGATAGTGTGGTGAATATTATAAAATAAGGATCTTCTGGAGTCCAAGTAAAACTAAGATTATTTCTGAGCTCAGAGGGAACAGAGTTATACAGCTCAGTGTAGACAGTCTGAATTCCGAAGCATTGTGTGATAAGCACATATCTTTATAGTTTCCTGTTCTTGGGCAGGAATTTCAGTTTTCCTTTCATCTCTACAAGGACACAGGAGCAAGCTGGTTTGCAACACATAATTATACTCAGAAGAACAGTAGATTATAATAGGACAGTTTCACAAGGTTAGTTACATGGACACACAATTTAAAATGTCCATTACAATAGTCAACCCTGTGTGTTGCTGACTGTAGAAAATGCAACCTGCCAATACAACAACCATCCCCTCAACTCTGGTACCTGGCCTGCAGGTTCTCCAGGCTCTCTGTGAGGATGAAGGGGTTGTGGCTGATCAGATAACCCAGGCGAGAATCCTCCACTCCCAGCTGCTTCAGGAAGACCAGCCGTGGGGTCACGTCTGTCTGGAAGTCTAGCCTCAGCAACATGGAACTCACGTTAGGCCTCTGCTCCAGTTTCCATAGCTGAACACCTGAAGAGGGAACCGAAGGGTTAACACCAGGGTCACATTCATTAGTGCACAGCGTATATAAATGCTCTGCAGTGGAAATCAAAAGCAAGTGTTTATTTTTGGGCTCTGGTAGTCCCTCCCCATTTACTTCAGTTTGATGCCTAGTGAATACGATCCAGAGACATAGATATACATGACATCTATTGCTCTTGTACATTAGACAGTGAGGGAATAATGGCTAATCAGATATAAACCCTAAATGGACCCAACCTACCTAGCTGTACAAGCTTTCCAAGCGTCTCTGACTCGTTGACATAGTCTTTCAGGGAGATGGAGACAGGAGGCAGGGCAGCTGGGATGTCCATACGAACTGCCTCCTCATGACTGATCTCCTCTAATGCAGAGTGGCCTGGGGCATCATCCAAATCTGGAGAGGACAAAAATATTAGGTAGAAATGACCACTGTGTGTGTGTGTGTGTGTGTGTGTGTGTGTGTGTACACACAGGGGTGGCATTAGTACCTAAAGCTGTCTGCCACTCCTTCAGAAGCATCCCTCCATCTATGAGTTGATGGGAGAGAGGATTCTGATATGACACCATATCAGTCCCAGGTAACTCATCAGTATTCCTGTGTTTCATTTGAGATGGTTGGACCTTAGCATGAGATTCACAGTAACTCCGCACTCCTAGATTCCATCTCTCTCGTGTCTGAGATGGATTCGGACTTCTCTGGAGCACAGAGGGCAAGACTGGAACAATGAAAGAATTCCAGAGGGCTGCAGGCCAATGCTGGGCATCTGTGGAATACTGAAGGGTGATGATACCAACACTCCTTGACCTCAGTAAACTGGTGCATCTCTGACAATGCTGGATACAGGTTAAAGCCATGTAGAAATCTGTGATAAAAACACAGGACATTGTGACATGAGAAGGGGGTCTGTACATTGAATGTAACTAGAACACACCATCATGCAAGTACTTTAGCCACTGCTATGAATTTTTAATTGAGCTTGAATGATGGGGATGGGTGTTGTTGAGTAAAGAATCAACCAATAGATTATAAACAATGAATAAGGGACTAGCCAGCAGATCCGACCCACTTACTCACAACTGCACTATGGATGGACAGCCTACCCTGTGTATATTAAGACACCGCGGAGCCAGCGCAAGATATGGCTCAGTAAACATACCTCAATCCAGGGATGAGATATTAGTTCTAATCCGAATTATTGTTACACCGAGAATATGGAACGACTACTAAAGGGGAACTGACAGCATTTTAGCAACATGGAATCTTATTAAAATCTGTTCATATAAACCTCCAGGAAGAATGACACCTTTATTAAACATTTTCTGAAAAAGCGAGTACTTAGATATGGTAATTTTAATGTTTTCATAAATTCATAAAAATTTTGAGAATGACCTATAAGGCATTTGTGAAAAATCGATTGCAATATAGAATGGGAAAGCGGCTGTGCGTTTGGACAATTAATAGACACTGCAGTAAATAAACATCTGTCTTGTCCAGAACCTACGCAGACCGGTGTGCCATAGCCAATCAGAGCTATAGTAGGCCTATATGCAAATAAGCCATTTGTCACACTGCCATCATTCACTTTTGTATGGACCTTGCTTTATGCACGGGGGCATTGTCATGCTGAAACAGGAAAGGGCCTTCCCCAAACTGTTGCCACAAAGTTGGAAGCACAGAATAGTCTAGAATGTCATTGTATAATGTAGCGTTAAGATTTCCCATCACTGGAACTAAGGGGCCTAGCCCGAACCATAAAAACAGACCCAGAACATTATTCCTCCACCACCAAACTTTACAGCTGGCACTATGCATTCGGGGAGGTAGAGTTCTCCTGGCATCCGCCAAACCCAGATTTGTTTCGTTGGACGGCCAGATGGTGAAGTGTGATTCATCACTCCAGAGATCTTAGGCTTGTGTGCAGATGCTCGGCCACGGAAACCCATTTCATGAAGCTCCCGACGAACAGTTCTTGTGCTGACGTTGCTTCCAGATGCAGTTTGGAACTCGATAGTGAGTGTTGCTACACGCTTCATCACTCGGCGGCCCGGTTTTGTGAGCTTGTGCATGGTCAAGCACGACTCCAACATCATCATTAAGTTTGTTGACGACACAACAGTGGTAGGTCTGATTACCGACAACGATGAGACAGCCTATAGAGAGGTCAGAGACCTGGCAGTGCGGTTCCAGGACAACAACCTCTCCCTCAGCGTGATCAAGACAAAGGAGCTGATTGTCGACTACATGAAAAGGAGGGCCGAACATGCCCCCATTCACATCGAAGGGGTTATAGTGGAACGGGTTGAGAGTTTCAAGTTCCTTGGTGTCCACATTACCAACAAACTATTATGGTCCAAACACACCAAGACAATCGTGAAGAGGGCACGACAATACCTTTTACCCCTCAGGAGACTGAAAAGATTTGGCATGGGTCCCCAGGTCCTTAAAAGGTTCTGCTCGACATCCGACCGTAAGGCGCTACAGAGGGTAGTGCGAACAGCTCAGTACATCACTGGGGCCAAGCTTCCTACCATCCAGGACCTATATACTAGGTGGTGGCCAAGGAAGGCCCAAAAAACTGTCAGACTCCAGTCACCCAAGTCATAGACTGTTCTCTCTGCTACCCCACGGCAAGTGGTACCCTACACTGGCTTCCTGTTAAGGCAAGGGCTGAATTCAAGGTTTTACTGTTAACCTATAAAGCGTTACATGGGCTTGCTCCTACCTATCTTTCCGAGTTGGTCATACCTACACGTACATACCTACACGTACGCTACGGTCACAAGACGCAGGCCTCCTAATTGTCCCTAGAATTTCTAAGCAAACAGCTGGAGGCAGGGCTTTCTCCTATAGATCTCCATTTTTATGGAATGGTCTGCCTACCCATGTGAGAGACGCAGACTCGGTCTCAACTTTTAAGTCTTTATTAAAGACGCATCTCTTCAGTAGGTCCTATGATTGAGTGTAGTCTGACCCAGGAGTGTGAAGGTGAACGGAAAGGCTCTGGAGCAACGAACCGCCCTTGCTGTCTCTGCCTGGCCGGTTCCCCTCTCTCCACTGGGATTCTCTGCCTCTAACCCTATTACAGGGGCTGAGTCACTGGCTTACTGGTGCTCTTTCATGCCGTCCCTAGGAGGGGTGCGTCACTTGAGTGGGTTGAGTCACTGACATGATCTTCCTGTCTGGGTTGGCGCCCCCCCTTGGGTTGTGCCGTGGCGGAGATCTTTGTGGGCTATACTCGGCCTTGTCTCAGGATGGTAAGTTGGTGGTTGAAGGTATCCCTCTAGTGGTGTGAGGGCTGTGCTTTGGCAAAGTGGGTGGGGTTATATCCTTCCTGTTTGGCCCTGTCCGGGGGTATCGTCGGATGGGGCCACAGTGTCTCCTGACCCCTCCTGTCACAGCCTCCAGTATTTATGCTGCAGTAGTTTATGTGTCGGGGGGCTAGGGTCAGTTTGTTATATCTGGAGTACTTCTCCTGTCTTATCCGGTGTCCTGTGTGAATTTAAGTATGCTCTCTCTAATTCTCTCTTTCTCTCGGAGGACCTGAGCCCTAGGACCATGCCTCAGGACGACCTGGCATGATGACTCCTTGCTGTCCCCAGTCACCTGGCCGTGCTGCTGCTCCAGTTTCAACTGTTCTGCCTGCGGCTATGGAACCCTGACCTGTTCACCGGACATGTTACCTGTCCCAGACCTGCTGTTTTCAACTCTCTAGAGACTGCAGGAGCGGTAGAGATACTCTTAATGATCGGCTATGAAAAGCCAACTGACATTTACTCCTGAGGTGCTGACTTGCTGCACCCTCTACAACTACTGTGATTATTATTATTTGACCACGCTGGTCATTTATGAACATTTGAACATCTTGGCTATGTTCTGTTATAATCTCCACCCGGCACAGCCAGAAGAGGACTGGCCACCCCTCATAGCCTGGTTCCTCTCTAGGTTTCTTCCTAGGTTTTGGCCTTTCTAGGGAGTTTTTCCTAGCCACCGTGCTTCTACACCTGCATTGCTTACTGTTTGGGGATTTAGGCTGGGTTTCTGTACAGCACTTTGAGATATCAGCTGATGTAAGAAGGGCTATATAAATAAATTTGATTTGATACCGGAGCGCCAAGTCTAGGTTCAAAAGGCTCCTTAACAGCTTCTACCCGCAAGCCATACGACTGCTGAACAATTAATCAAATAGCCACCCGGACTATTTACATTGACCACCACCCCCCCCCCCCCCCCCCTTTGTTATTACACTGTTGCTACTCGCTGTTTATTATCTATGCATAGTCACTTTACCCCTACCTACATCTACAAATTACCTCGACTAACCTGTACCCCCACACATTGACTCGGTACCGGTACCCCCAATGTATACTATATAGCCTCGTTATTGTATTGTGTTACTTTTTTACTTCAGTTTATTTAGTAAATATATTCTTAACTTGTAAAGACCTGGTTTTGAAGCATAAACTGGGAATTTCATATTTTATTATTGATATGATTGTTTGTTTCATATCTTTAGTTAAAACGCTGTCAGTTTAGTCTTCATTCTAGCTATCAGTAGCAACAGCATCCATTATGGGATGGTATGTGGTGTTGAACAACAAATGAGCTGATTGACTGACACTGCCATTCCAAAATGGCTGCTGTGGCTTTTGCTACCTATCATGAGGATATCTTTCAAAACTATCAGTTGTTCAATCTTCTCTGTAACAGTTGGGATAATTCGGAATATAACGCATTTCTCATCCCTGGATTGAGGTATGTTTTCTGAGCCATATCTCGCGCTGGTTCCAGTGTCTTAATATACACAACAATGTTGTCAGACCCTAGTGCAGCTGTAAGCAAGCAGGTCGGAAATGCTGGCTAAAAGAGTGTATGTCTCATTGAAGCAACAATGGCCAGCTAGATTGCGTAGAACAATCATACGGGGTAGCCAGCTAGCGGATAGAAATGGTGGTTTTTGCTAGTACAAAATGGATGACATCATGCAATAACTTACAAAAATATGGGTCAAACCATGAATATGTCCACTGAACAGGCGTAAAAACAACAAGATAGCGCCAATGTCAATCTACTCACGTGTGCACTCTAACCGAAGGATTACGGAAGTGTCCATATTTTGGCTGTACCAAAATAGGAATACAGCAAGGCAATAAGGCAGCTCAAACAACCTATGAGGGACCGATAGAAAAACTCCCTCTTTCATCGGGAATTTTTAATGTTACAAATAATAAAATATAAAACTCTATCCGAAGAAAAATGGCAGTGAATGAATTGGGAGTGCTGGTATTGGAATATGCATTCCTACTACGCCCCTATATTTTGTTGAGTTGGTTGCGCCGTTGTCTGGTTTGCTCAGTACTCTCTCTGCCCCTTGTCGTTCCCAGTACTCATCCATGTACTTACAGGCAGACAAACCCGTCCTGTCTGGAAGTGCTGACAGATACTTAAAAAAAAAAAGAAAGTCCTTAGCCCTCGCCATGGCACCTGTTTTGGGGTCCCGGACATTAAGCAAGGATGATGTGAATTACATGTTACACTTTCGGATGATTAACGAGCAACAGGTGGAGGACATCAGCATCGACGTTTTCTACAAGCCTCACACTCTCACTCTCTTGACGTTCACTGTGGCTAGTTTGATTTACTTCGTATTTTCCAGGTAACCCAATGACAGTAGAGAGTAGACGGCTCATTGGACCAGCAAGTAGACCTAGTGGTTGTGATAACTTTGCCTATTAATCTAACCCAAGTGTAAACTCAATTGTATAACTGAACTACGTACGTTTAGACATTTTAATGTTACTTATTGTAATAAATACAAAAATCAAGCAAACTTTTTTTTAAATGTCACATTTTCGGTTTACTGTATCATAGTAAACCTCACTTTATCCTCTGAGAATAAGGTACATATTGCATATCTCAGCCAATGCTTTTTTAAATGTGAAACCCTGCTCTCTCTGCCAGGGAGGATACAGATGCTGACAACAACCTTCGAGTGGGTCTCCTGTTGGTTGTCTCTTTCTTCCTCATCATCAGTGTCCTGGCCTTCCCCAATGGTACTCACTCAGTCATTGCCTTGTACTTGACAATAGCCCAGCCCAGCACCTGTTTTACATTTACGTCATTTAGCAGACGCTCTGGATAAGAGCGACTTACATTTAACCTTTATTTAACTAGGCAAGTCAGTTAAGAACAAATTCTTATTTTCAATGACGGCCTAGGAACAGTGGGTTAACTGCCTTGTTCAGGGGCAGAACGACAGATTTGTACCTTGTCAGCTCGGGGATTTGAACTTGCAACCTTTCGGTTACTAGCCCAACGCTCTAACCACTAGGCTACCTGCCGCCCCTATGGGACTTGGTCATTGGTCACATAATAGATGTTCAGGTCTTTTGAGTTCTTCAAAGATTCAAAACTAGTCTCAAACATGGCCTTTTGCAGCTTGACATGGTTTTGATTGTACGAGTGAATGGGATACCCACTGTTTGCAGTATATGCTACGTTAACTTTGGAAGTGCAGTGTATGAGGATTTTGGTAGAGCCACTCTTATAATGGTAGATGCATGTATAAGTGTGTAAATGCAGTATTTAATTTAACCACTTCAGGTCCATTCACCCGACCACATCCTGCGATTTGGCGCATGGTATTTGGTGAGTAGGCCTACTGCACAGTATATGTCATCATAAGGGGAACTCCTCTATGGAGCCATGTTCATGGAACTCAGCTCTGATTGGTTCCTTCCTGTTGTTGTCAGGTATGAGTGTTCTGTACTTCCTGTTCCTGGTCATCCTCCTCTTCCTGAACTGGGCTCAGGTGAAGAGACTCATGTACTGGGTGGACCCCAACCTACGCTATGCTACCCGTGAGGCTGATATCATGGTGAGTGATTTAAAAAAAAAAATCTAAATATGTTACTGTATTCATTCACCGCATGCCGGACACCATATTCGGTGGGTGTAGTTGCCCCTAGACGCTGATCTTGGGTCAGTTCAGCATTTTTCCAACTAATGTGTCAGGTTATGATTGGGGGAGGGGCAGCTGTTCCTAGATCTATACTTTGGGGAAACTAAACCCTGGAGCTTGTATTCAAGATGATCCATGACTCCCCCTCCATTCCCTCTAGCATTTATCCTATTACATCCATCCTTTAGTTTAAATCCATGCTATGTTTTCACAATGAAAAGGTAGGCTAAATTCTGATGAAGTGATCATGGTTTAGGTTTGGAAAGCTCTCCAATCCGGAGGGTAATGTAATCCAATGACATTTGCGGGAGACAGAGGTGCAACTTTGGTTTTAGAAGTGGGACACACACGTATGTATGTATGTATGTATGTATGTATGTATGTATGTATGTATGTATGTATGTATGTGTATATATGTATGCATGTGCGTACACACACACTATTGTTCAAAAGTTTGGGGTCATTGATCCTTGATTTTGAAAGAAAAGCAACATTTTTGTCCATTAAAATAATATCAAATTGATCAGAAATACAGTGTAGGCATTGTTAATGTTGTAAATGACTATTGTAGCTGGAAACGGCTGATTTGTTATGGAATATCTACATAGGCGTACAGAGGCCCAACCATCTCTCCTGTGTTCCAATGGCACGTTGTGTTAGTTAATCCAAGTTAATCATTTTAAAAAGGCTAATTGATCATTAGAAAACCCTTTTGCAATTATCTTATCACAGCTGAAAACTGTTGTTCTGGTTAAAGAAGCAATAAAACTGGCCGTCTTTAGACTAGTTGAGTATCTGGAGAATCATCATTTGTGGGTTCAATTACAGGCTCAAAATGTCCAGAAACAAAGAACTTTCTAATGCAACTCATCAGTCTATTCTTGTTCTGAGAAATGAAGGCTATTACATGCAAGAAATTGCAGAGAAACTGAAGATCTCGTACAACGCGGTGTACTACTCCCTTCACAGAACAGTGCAAACTGTCCCTAACCAGAATAGAAAGAGGAGTGGGAGGCCCCGGTGCACAACTGAGCAAGAGGACAAGTACATTAAAGTGTCTAGTTTGAGAAAACAGACGCCTCACAAGTCCTCAACTGGCAGCTTCATTAAATAGTACCTGCAAAACACCAGTCTCAACGTCAACAGTGAAGAGGCGACTCCGGGATGCTGGCCTTCTATCCAGAGTTGCAAAGAAAAAGCCATATCTCAGGCTGGCCAATAAAAAGAAAAGATAAAGATGGGCAAAAGAACACAGACACTGGACAGAGGAAGATTGGAAAAAAGTGTTATGGACAGACGAATATAGGTTTGAGGTGTTCGGATCACAAAGAAGAACATTCGTGAGACGCAGAAAAAATATAAAGATACTGGAGGAGTGCTTGACACCATCTGTCAAGGCAATGTGATGGTCTGTGGGTGCTTTGGTGGTGGTAAAGTGGGAGATTTGTACTGGGTAAAATGGGTCTTGAAGAAGCAAGGCTATCACTCCATTTTGCAATGCCATGCCATACCCTGTGGACAGCGCTTAATTGGAGCCAATTTCCTCATACAACAGGACAATGACCCAAAGCACAGCTCCAAACTATGCAATAACTATTTAGGGAAGAAGCAGTCAGCTGGTATTCTGTCTATAATGGAGTGGCCAGCACAGTCACCAGATGTCAACCCTATTGAGCTGTTGTGGGAGCAGCTTGACCGTATGGTACATAAGAAGTGACCATCAAGCCAATCCAACTTGTGTGAGATGCTTCAGGAACCATGGGGTGAAATCTCTTCAGATTACCTCAACAAATTGACAACTAGAATGCCAAAGGTCTGCAAGTCTGTAATTTCTGCAAATGGAGGATTCTTTGATGAAAAGTTTGAAGGACACAATTAGTATTTCAATTAAAAATCATTATTTATAACCTTGTCAACGTCTTTACTATATTTCCTATTCATTTTGCAACTCATTTCATGTATGTTTTCATGGAAAACAAGGACATTTCTAAGTGACCCCAAACTTTTGAACGGTAGTGTATGTATATATATATATATATATATATATATATATAAAAACGTGTGTGTGTGTAGTACCTTTCAAAAGTTTTAACACCTACTCATTCAAGGGTTTTTCTTTATTTGTACTCTTTTCTACATTGTAGAATAATAGTGAATACATCAAAACCATGAAATAACACATAAGGAATCATGTGATAACCAAAAAAGTGTTAAAGAAATTTTAAAATATTTGAGATTCTTCAAAGTAGCCACCTTTTGCCTTGATGACAGCTTTGAACGTTTCTTCAAGTGCAGTCAAAAAAAAAACATCAAGCGTCATGATGAAACTGGCTCTCATGAGGACTGCCACAGGAAAGGACAACCCAGAGTTACATTTGCTGCAGAGGATAAGTTCATTAGAGTTACCAGCCTCAGAAATTGCAGCCCAAATAAATGCTTCACAGAGTAAGACACATCTGAACATCAACTGAATCAGGCCTTCATGGTCGAATTGCTACAAAGAAGCCTCTACTAAAGGACACCAATAAGAAGAAGATACTTGGTTGGGCCAAGAAACACAAGCAATGGACATTGGACCGGGGGAAATCTGTCCTTTGGTCGGATGAGTCTAAATGTGAGCATTTTGGTTCCAACCGCCGTGTCTTTGTGATACAGAGAGCAGGTGAACGGATGATCTCCGCATGTGTGGTTTCCACCGTGAAGCACGGAGGAGGTGTCATTGTGTGAGGGTTCTTTGCTGGTGACATTGTCAGTGATTTATTTAGAATTAAAGGCACACTTAACCAGCATGGCTACCACAGCATTCTGCAGCGATACACCATTTCATCTGGTTTGCGCTTAGTGGGACTGACATGTTTTTCAACAGGACAATGACCCAAACGCACCTCCAGGCTGTATAAGGGCTATTTGACCAAGAAGGAGAGTGATGGTGCTGCATCAGATGACCTGGCCTCCACAATCACCTGACCTCAACCCAATTGAGATGGTTTGGGATGAGTTGGACCGCAGAGTGAAGAAAAAGCAGCCAACAAGTGCTCAGCATATGTGGGAACTCCTTCAAGACTGTGCGAAAAGCTTTCCAAGTGAAGCTGGTTGAGAGAATGCCAAGAGTGTGCAAAGCTGTCAAGGCAAAGGATTGCTACTTTGAAGAATCTAAAATATATTTGGATTTGTTTAACACTTTTTTTGGTTTCTACATGATTCCATGTGTGTTTTTTCATAGTTTTGATATCTTCATGATTATTGTTCTTCAATGTAGAAAATAGTAAAAATAAAGAAAAACCCTTGAATGAGTAGGTGTCCAAACTAAAAAATGTCCTCTCGCTGTCAACTGCGTTTATTTTCAGCAAACTTAACATGTGTAAATATTGGTATGAACATAACAAGATTCAACAACTGAGACATAAACTGAACAAGTTCCACAGACATGTGACTAACAGAATTTGAATAATGTGGCCCTCAACAAAGGAGGGGTCAAAAGTAACAGTCAGTATCTGGTGTGGCCACCAGCTGCATTAAGTACTGCAGTGCTTCTCCTCATGGACTGCACCAGATTTCCCAGTTCTTGCTGTGAGATGTTACTCCACTCTTCCACCAAGGCACCTGCAAGTTTCCGGACATTTCTGGGGGGAATGGCCCTAGCCCTCACCCGCCGATCCAACAGGTCCCAGACGTGCTCAATGGGATTGAGATCGGGGCTCTTCGCTGGCCATGACAGAACACTGACATTCCTGTCTTGCAGGAAATCACGCACAGAACGAGCAGTATGGCTGGTGGAAGTGTCATGCTTGGAGGGTCATGTCAGGATGAGCCTGCAGGAAGGGTACCACATGAGGGAGGAGGATCTCTTCCCTGTAATGCACAGTGTTGAGAATATCTGCAATGACAACAAGCTCAGTCCGATGATGCTGTGACACACCGCCTCAGACCATGACGGACCCTTAACCTCCAAATTGATCCCGCCCCAGAGTACAGGCATCGGTGGAACGCTCATTCCTTCGACGGTAAACGCGAATCCGACCATCACCCCTGTTGAGACAAAACCACAACTTGTCAGTGAAGAGCACTTTTTGCCAGTCCTGTCTGGTCCAGCGATGGTGGGTTTGTGCCCATAGACGACGTTGTTGCCGGTGATATCTGGTGAGGACCTACCTTACAACAGGCCTACAAGCCCTCATTCCAGCCTCTCTCAGCCTATTGCGGACAGTTTGAGCACTGATGGAGAGGTTGTGCGTTCCTGGTGTAACTTGGGCAGTTGTTGTTGCCATCCTGTACCTGTCTCGCAGGTGTGATGTTCGGATGGACCGATCCTGTGCAGTTACACGTAGTCTGCCACTGCGAGGACGATCAGCTGTCCATCCAGTCTCCCTGTAGCACTGTCTTACGCGTCTCACAGTACGGACATTGCAAATTATTGCCATGGCCACATCTGCAGTCCTCATGCCTCCTTGCAGCATGCCTAAGGCACATTCACGCAGATGAGCAGGGACCCTGGGCATCTTTCTTTTGGTGGTTTTCAGAGTCAGTAGAAAGGCCTCTTTAGTGTCCTAAGTTTTCATAACTGTGACCTTAATTGCCTACCGTCTGTAAGCTAGTGTCTTAATGACCGTTCCACAGGTGCATGTTCATTAATTGTTTATGGTTCATTGAACAAGCATGGGAAACGGTGTTTAAACCCTTTACAATGAAGATCTGTGAAGTTATTTGGATTTTTACGAATTTTCTTTGGAAGACAGGGTCCTGAAAAAGGGACGTTTCTTTTTTTGCTGAGTTTATATATAGATCTAGATATCTATTATTATTATTATTTATTTTTTATCCAGTTGGATAAACTCTCCAAACAGCCTACCCGACCGCTCGGAGGCGTCCGCATGGTCCTGAAGCACACGTTTCCTCATTTTGTATCATATTCCAATGATAAAATAAGTGAGTTTGGGCAATCTGAAAGTATGCATTTTAGGAATTAGTTTTCACAAACACACTTTTTATATGTCCGAACTCAGAATCAAATAGGCTTCCCAAAAATAATTAGTAGGGAAATCGTTCTTCTTGCAAAGCATGTAAACGTTTTAATCAAACTATATTATATTAGAGTATTCACAATAAGCGTATTATTGTGTTCATGTAAATGTACCCATTGTCTCATGAGGCCTTCCTCCCAAATCTTGACTCAACTATACGTGAGCGAAACCTGGATGTCAGAGTCTAGAATCATCATGACTCACCATACTGCTGATCCACTTAGAGCGTTGGGCCAGTAACCGAAAGGTTGCCAGAGCGAATCCCCGAGCTGACATGGTAAAGATCTGTAGTTCTGCCCATGAGCAAGGCTGTTAACCCACTGTTCCCTGGGCCCCGAAAATGTGGATGTTGATTTAAGGCAGCCTCCCGCACCTCTCTAATTCAGAGGGGTTAAATGCAGAAGACACATTTCAGTTCAAGGCATTCAGTTGTACAACTGACAAGGTATACCCCTTTCCCACCACTGTATTATGTCTTATCTGCCTTTTCTGTGTTCATCTCTTACCTGGCCTTTCTCCTCCTGCAGGAATATTCAGTGAACTGCCACGTGATAACCTGGGAGCGGATCCTGAGCCACTTTGACATCTTCGTGTTTGGGAATTTTGCGGGCTGGGTCATGAAGGCCCTGCTCATCCGCAGCTACGGCGTCTGCTGGACCATCAGCGTCACCAGGGAGCTCACTGAGGTAAATAAAAGTGCATCCCAAATGGCACCCTATTCCCTATACAGTGCACAAATTTCGACCAGAGCCATATGGACCCTCAAAAGTGGTGCACTATAAAGGGAATATGGTGCCTTTTGGGACACACATGTCTTTGTGAAGTCCTGCTCAATTTCTAACAACAGATCACATTTAGGTTTCAGTCCATATGTTGCCTCTGATTTATTCTATTGGATGTGCTCATTTAAGTCAAATGTCAGCTCCTCATTCACCTCGCTTTCTCTGTCTGTCTCGCTCTCTTTCTGTCTCGCTCTCTCAGCTGTTCTTCATGCACCTGCTGCCTATCTTTTCTGAGTGCTGGTGGGACCAGGTGATCCTGGACTTCCTGCTTTGTAATGGAGGGGGCATCTGGCTGGGCATGACTGTGTGTAACTTCCTGGAGATGCACACCTACCAATGGGCCAGCATCAAGTGAGTTATCCTTCTATTGGATTCCTCCCTTTTCCTGTAGTCTCATGACAGATGGCACAATTCAGTTAAACTACATTATTCTATTGAATTTCTGCCTGCTCTGATTAATTGCATGTGTGCTTTCTCATTTACACTGAGTGTACAAAACATTAGGAACACCTAAATATTGAGTTTCCCCCGTTTAATGCTCAGAACAGCCTCAATTAGTCGGGGCATGGACTCTACTAGGTGTCGAAGCGTTCCAAAGGGATGCTAGCCAATGTGGACTCCAATGCTTCCCACGTGTCAAGTTGGCTGGATGTCATTTGGGTGGTGGACCATTCATGATACACATAGGAAACTGTTGTGGTGGTTAATTTCTTTACTATCAAATGAGTAGAGACAAACTTAGCACACAAGTTAGAGTTATACTTCAACTAAATCTGTATTCACTTATTAATAAGGAAGCCGGTCAATACAACACACACATATAAAGTGAATTGATTGAGTGCTCTATGATGGCTGGTCGATGAATCACCCTCAGATGATTCGTTCAGAGCCCCGAGACAAAGGTCTTTTATAGCTAAGATAAACCCCCTTCAGTCTATATGACGAACAACAGATGTATGGAATGGGTCACAAGGTTAAGATTTGTATGAAAGATACTGATAATTCACAGCAGACAGTATCTGCAGTTAAAAACAGTTATCTTTGTGTAGATACCAAGGTCTGGCCCTGGGGTCATCTCTCCCTGGTACCCTATAGAACAGAAACATTAACTCATGCTCTGGAATGCGATATCCGAAAGACATTGTAAATCTCCTGTCAGTGTTATCTCCCAGAGGCCCACTTTCAGTTCACACAGACACAATAGAGTTATAAAAACCCTCTATGCTGTTGAATAAAACAACCATTTGATGGAATAAAAGTATTATAACATAATCTTGTAATTACCACCATACTGTTGAGCGTGAAAAATCCAGCAGCTTTGCAGTTCTTGACACACTCAAATCAGTGTGCCTGGCACCTACTACCATACCCCGTTCAAAGGCACTTAAATATTTTGTCTTGCCCATTCACCCTCTGAATGGCACACATACACTTTCCATATCTCAAATGTCTCAAGGTTTAAAAATCCTTTAACCTGTTTTCTCCCCTTCGTCTACAATGATTTGAAATGGATTAAACAAGTGACATCAATAAGGGATCATAGCTTTCACCTGGATTCACCTGGTCAGTCTATGTAATGGAAAGGCATGCTTTGTACACTCAGCGTATGTAATTCTCTTTATGCCTGTATCTGTGTGTTTAACCTTATGTGTCTAACTGTGTCTGAACACCCATCAGTGGTACTTCCCAGTGTGTAGGTGTACCTCTGGTTGTATATCTGTATCTATGATGTGTCTTCAGAGACATCCATACGACCACAGGGAAGCTGAAAAGAGTTCTGCTCCAGTTCACCCCAGCCAGCTGGACCTACATACGCTGGTTAGACCCCAAGTCCTCCTTCCAGAGGTTGGCTGGGATCTACCTCTTTATGATCCTCTGGCAGGTGACCTCTGACCTGGAAATGATACATAGTATGTAGTGTCAGGGTTAGAAGTCAGAGTCCATTTATGTCATTACTCTGTGTATATTGACTGATAAGTCATTTGCGATTGAACACTGTTGGGAAACAAACGGAGTTGAACAATATTTTTATTTGTATGTTAAAAAAAATGATTTTCTATGATCTTGTCTAATTGACGGTGCTGAAGATTATGGGCTAGATGTTATGGTATCTAAGTTGTGTGTTCAGTGATGATTTTAATATACATGTTGCTGGACTACTTAATTCCTGTCTGTCCTCCTTTCCTCTAAACAGCTGACTGAGTTGAACACTTTCTTCCTGAAGCACATCTTCGTGTTCCAGGCGTTTCACACGCTCAGCTGGTGCCGGATCCTCCTCCTTGGAATCATCACAGCCCCTACTGTACGGTAGGGACCCCTCCAACATGCCACTCCACACGTGCTCTACATTATAGAGGCACAATGGGGTTTTGACAGACAACTGCAGTCTCTTCTCATATAGATGGAATTGAGTTGAAATAAGTTTTGAACTATTTCTATAAACCTTTCTGTTTATCGTAATGATTTGACAGCCGTTTTTGTCATGGCTGTATATAAACTGTATCTAATGTTCGTCTTCCTGTTCTTTCAGACAGTATTATGCATATCTGACAGACACACAGTGCAAAAGAGTGGGAACACAATGTTGGATGTTTGGGTGAGTCTTGTCTGGATCCTCTAGTGGCCATTTCTAATGTTGCGACCACGTCATTGACAAACGTCTCAGAAATGCTGTGAATGGGAAATTAGGTCATGTACAGTTTTATTCAAAATATTGTAAAGATGCTGACCTCATCTCAGTCCTAAGCTAGGGATTGCCCTGACTAGGCTCTAGTAACCATGGTGACCAGACTTGCTCTCTCACTATTAAATAGAAAACATTGAGGGCTTTATATGCCCCTGGCTTCACCCCTTCAATATTATAAGCGCAGCAAAGGTCTATGTACCCTCTGCAGTCTGGTGACTAGAATTACTGAGGAAATGTATTTGTTTTCTGTGACTGTGTGCATTTTAACATAGTGCCATTAACAAAAAAACATATTTTGCTATAGATAATGCTTGTTGTAAAATGCAATTATTGTTAGAGGTGAATGTTTGGTGGTGAGTGTCCGTTAACAACGGTCTCTATCTAACCCACAGGGCCATAGCCTTCCTGGAGGCCCTAGCGTGCATCAAGTTTGGTCAGGATGTGTTCTCCAAAACACAAGGCCGGTATGTGTTCCAGTGGCTTCTGTGTGTGGTAAGAGCCGTGTCTCTCTCTGTGTGTGTGTGTGTGTGTGTGTGTGTGTGTGTGTGTGTGTGTGTGTGTGTGTGTGTGTGTGTGTGTGTGTGTGTGTGTGTGTGTGTGTGTGTGTGTGTGTGTGTGTGTGTGTGTGTGTGCACGAACATGTGTTTACCTTAAACAATTCTCCCTGCTCCAATTCCTATATCGCAAGTGTCCATAACAATGATGTGCTATTTAGGCTGTGTAATACCATTGGCATGCTCTGACATGTGACTGCTATGTAGGAGATGAGTGCTCTCATTGTGGTGTCAGTGCTCTGTACCTCTCTCTCTGTAGGCCTTCATCACACTTCTATGTCTGTATGGGATGGTGCGGTATGAGCAGAAGTATGAGCCTGAGTTAAAGGTAAGCCCACAGTCAATTGTTGCACAGAAAGACTATGTTGGCCATACGAGTCTTTGTCCAGTTTAGTATTTTTAATTGTTATTTTTGCTTCTGACTGACTATCAAGAACCCTCTCATTTAGAGCGTCTCTGAGCGTGAGGATGGTAACCTAATAGACTTGTGTGGTTACGTCCCTGATGACATCACAGGTAAGCATCAGAGTCAAGTGGAATGTGTTTTTATATAGAAAGCATAATCATATTTGCTGATGTTCATCAAGGAGCCTATTTCCTGTTTGTCCTCTTGTAGGTGAGAGAGACTCTTGGAATAACTCAGCCAGCTCATCTAAATGAAGGAGAGGCTCTGGGAGAACCAAAGCTGTCAATGGACACGATGATTAAAAGCAAAGAGAGCCAATGAAGGGACTACATCCCTACTGCACCCAACAACTCTGTGGGGAGATGGAAGGAGGAGAATTTGGGAGAGGAGGTTCAAGAGGTGGGGATATTACATTGGTTGAATAGATGTTTGAACAAGGAGAAAGTAAATGAAGCATAGGCTGAGCGGAGAGCTTTACTACATTTACCTTTTAAACATTTAGCAGACACTCTTATTCAGAGCGACTTACTACACTTTGGTGACCACTCCCACTTTACTGTGTGTGTGAGATCAAGAACTGTTCAACAAAAGTTGCATTTACCTTTTGATGAGGAGGCACCAACTTTTGAGTTTACACTTTTCACATAATTTACTGTACACCAAGGGGTACCGAATGCAATTTTTTATTTCCCCCTTCTCTTTTTGTGTTGTTCAAATGATGACCGTAAGTATTACAGGATGGATTTGATTTAACTAACAATGAAAAATGTAATAATCTGAAGGTAAAGCCTGAAATGTTGAGATGCCCAGTTTACAACTTCAGTATTCAGAGTTTGATTCAGAATTTGAGTCAATTATTTTTCAATCAATAAGTTAAAGTTATACATGTATATTGAAAGTCAGAATTCACATTTTTTCTATGAGGATTTGTAGAAGTAATTCCAGGCCTTAAATGTTTAGAATGTCATGGTGACCTATTTTGTTCAGGTGAGTGTGTGAAAGGTAATGTGATTAACCTTTGATTTTATACAAGCATTAAGAGTGCATGTGTTTTTATATGAATGATGTGAACCGCACACTGTTGCAAGATAATGTATATGACTATAGCTTTCTAATAAATAATTAAAACATGATACAGTCAATATTTAAAACATGAGTGTTTTGTGGTCCTTTGTGTTATGACCAATTTGTACCAGTTGGTGGTAGCAGAGAGTCAGGTAGCAGAGGATCATTTTGATCAGTCTTACTACTGGACTGGAGTGATTAAAATATTTCCATTAATCTCCCATGCATTGTGTATTGAATAAATGACACTGATAAAAGAATGCATGCGTACACATATTTTGAGGATCTGAGTCTAGTGCAACTGTTTTAATTTATTTATTTTTCATTGGGAAATGTACATCACATTTTTAAGTCTGTTAATTTCCTTTGTCACTCATATGTCTGATATTTATAGCTTTCAGGGGCACTACGTAAATAAACCATGAAAAGTCTCACAAGTGTGAATGCCTAAACTGCATTTCCCATGGTTCTCTTTTAACGTGAAGCTTCCTTCCAAGAGGACCGAGTCGCTGAACTCTATGGTTAATGCTATGACAGGACAGTTGGAACAGCTATCCGGTGCCGAGTCGATATTCAATCTAGCCATGGCGGCCACGGGTGGAGGGAAAATTAGAAGCAGAAGATGTCATAGCGCTTCGAAACCATACGCCAAAAGCAAACAGGTAAATAAAATGACCGTGTTCGTATGAATGTTCCACATTGAAGGATAGCATGTAGTTAATTGACAGTTGTCTTTTCGCTCTTGTGTTATTGTTTTCTTGGAGACATTTTGTGTGGCCTAGTCTTAGCGCTCATGGCCTCCACGCTGTGTCAAGGAAACGAGCAAGTTAGCGAAGTGAGACAAACATTTTGCCGGTTCGGGGAACTAACGTTAATGTTACTAGCCAGGTAACCGGTGTGTATCTTTTAAAACTGTAAAGACTAACGACAGCCATAGTTATTTAACACGCTGTCTTGTAGAAATATTGAAATGTACTAGTTTATATGTAGTAACGTTACTGGCTTCTTGTCAAGTTTGCGTTGGCTACATGCGTAGCTATTCAACCTAGCAAGCAGTCGACAAGTAGCTAACGTTAGCTAGCTAATTTCGGATGCTTGCTAAATATATCTACCTAGCTAGTTTTGCGTTGTCTCTTTGCCTACATTGATATGCAACGTAAACTATGGAATATCATATCAGTTGTGATGAGTGATAGTTTCTCCCAATTCAATAATGTATATATTTTCTATTTTTAAGACATTTGGCATTGGTCTTTGTCATTTCATAGCCGGTTAGGTCATAATGTGTAGCTAGTGCACAATGCTAGTTAACATTGCTAACTAGCTAATTTCAGAACCGTTTCAAGTGACCACATGGTTGACTGGTTCAATATTAGCTAAGCGAGAAACGTTAGAGGCTAGATCGTTTTTTAACATAAACATTACTTGGTTACAATCTACTAAGGCAACATAAATATATTATCAACATTAGGCCGTGATAGTAGTCAGTTTCCAGATTTCTTAAAAACAAGGCAATATTATGACTTGGGTTTGTTCATCTCTAAAGGGGCATAAATGTGAGGCGGTGTGGAAACGTAGCCTAGCCTGGGGCATTGAGCTGCTTTGAGGACAGTGGACTAGAGGTCTTCTTTTGGACCCGATGACAATCGTAACCGAACCGGATAATACAATGTTTTAAAAGGGCGACCCGGACCCGAGAACAATCAAACACAATACGGTTCAAACCTCATGTCTCTATATGTTAAAGTTATTGTAGTTTTTAACATTGTAGGGTGGCTAAATGAATGGAAGCCAGAGTAAGTGGTCAAATCTGGAAAATAGCATTGTCAGCTAGGCTGGATGCTGTGCGAGAATTAGTTGAACTAGTCTTCTTCTTGGAGGTAAGATCGATTTTGAGACATGACATGTAGCATTTTAATATTTTACCAAATTATTTTCATATTAATGCAAAATTATTATTTTTTGTCTAGTTTTTGTGAGAAATCTCTCTGAAATGTCAACGGAGCACTGAGTGTAGCACAAGCGTTAGATTTTCAAAGCCTTTTACAGTTGTGGGAAAAGTATGCAATTGTCATACTTGAGTAAAAGTAAAGATACCTTAATAGAAAATGACTCAAGTACAAAGTCACCCAGTAAAATACTAGAGTTAAAGTATTTGGTTTTAAATGTGCTTAAGTTTCAAAAGTAAGTGTAAATTATTTCAAATTCCTTATATTAAGCTAACCACAGCACCATTCCTTGTTTTTGTTCTTTTACTGGTAGCAAGGAGCACACTCCAACATTCAGACACAATTTACAAACAAAGCATTTGTGTTGAGTTATTCTGCCAGATCAAAGGCAGTAGAGATGATGAGGGATGTTCTCTTGATAAGTGTGTGAATTGGACCATTTTCCTGTTCTGCTAAGTATTCAAAATGTAACGAGTGTAAAGGGAACATGCGGGTAGTAAAAAGTATATTTTCATTAGGAATGTAGTGAAGTAAAAGTCTTCAAAAATATAAATGGTGAAGTACAGATACCCCCAAAAACGACTTAAGTTGTACTTTACAGTATTTTTACTTAAGTACTTTACACCACAGCTTTAACATATAATTCAGATTGTCTCATGTTAAAGGTAGACTCACCTAAACAATGTTGCCATGAGCAGCACCACAGATAGTGAGATGCAAGACTTCACTCTGTCACACACACTATGTGCACGGGTTCGCTTCACGCAGTTCACAGCGTGCTAGCCAGGGCACCAAAACAGAATTTGAGCCTCGTGCTTCAAAGCTCTTAGTTGTTGCAGAAATTGACCCATTTTGCTGTTTACTTTCTGCATCTACGTCATACCGCTGAGTCTGTCTTTTTAATATTTTTTTTGTAAAACAACTTTGCAGACGATCACCATATGTAAAATCCTAAAAAGTTGCTGTGTGAAAGTGGCACCACTCTGTCGGGTGCTTTTTATCAGATTTTATTATTTTACGAAGTCTGACTTTTTGGATATAATGTTGATGTTAGAAAGACATCACTGAACGATTCAGAACACGAAGAATGATATTTGTCTTGGTCAAATTTATTTTAGAACACAAGGAAGTGAAATGGCATCACCAAAGCACGTTTTCACCCACTCTAGGTAAAGTGGGAGGACAAAATGGATGCGAAGGACATGAAAAAGAAACTTGAAACAGGCGAATGTTTACTGGTTTCTCAGGAGGGGAAGTCAGATCTGTGGAAGACATTTGACATAGTTGTGGAAACTACTGGCGATCAAGAAAAGAGGGTATATGAGCAAGCGCTGTGTGAGTATTATGTGTGCCAAACAGGTGCTGTTAGATTACGATATATTTTCGGACCATTTGGAACAGTGTAAAACACAAAATAAATGATGTACTAGAGTCTGTTCTAATGAAGGTAAATAATATATATTACCGTATAAAGCCTTAATTACAGCAAATACTAAAAAAGGTTGCATGCATTCGTGAATTGTGATTTATATCTTGTTTTGGATAATTATTCAAAGCTCCCTTTGTTAATTAATTTTAAAACGGAAATGCTCGATTGCATTTCAAAGCATTTACATTTTACATTTTAGTCATTTAGCAGACGCTCTTATCCAGAGCGACTTACAGTAGAGTGCATACATTTTATTACATTTTACATACTGAGACAAGGATATCCCTACCGGCCAAACCCTCCCTAACCCGGACGACGCTATGCCAATTGTGCGTCGCCCCACGGACCTCCCGGTTGCGGCCGGCTGCGACAGAGCCTGGGCGCGAACCCAGAGACTCTGGTGGCGCAGCTAGCACTGCGATGCAGTGCCCTAGACCACTGCGCCACCCGGGAGGAGCATGAATGACTCATATGCTGTGTGATGACATGGGGCTCCCGAGTGGCGCAGCGGTCTAAGGCACTGCATCTGTGCTAGAGGCGTCACTAAAGAACGTGGTTCTATTCCAGGATTGATTGATACAGTAGCATGTTTATTTAAATATAGGCCTAAGTATTAAGACTAAACAGCACAAGCTCTTACATGCTGACCAGGCCGTTTGCGTTGCAAAGTTAATGTACACATGTTATTCAGTCATTGCACCCACACGGCTCGCGCGCGTCAACGTAGCCAGGCACTAAAATAGAACTTGGTTCTATTTGTGACACTCGACGCGCTGCAAGTCCTGCCTCTTCCATCTCCTCATTGGTTTTGAGGAGCATATACCCACGTGAGTGATTGAAAGATGAACTGAGGTTCACACTCCAGTTCAGTCAGTTTATGGTAAGACACCTTAAAATGGTTGCCAACCACCATATAAAGTCCAAAGAAGAAGAAGCCTGAAGGAAGGAGGAGAGATTACTAGAAACATACTCTGTTGACCATTTTATCTATGGATTAATTGTCAGAGTAGAGGACCTTGTGCATTTCAGGTAAAATAACAACCCAGTGTTTATATCCCAGGACAAATTAGCTAGTAATACATTTATTGTTTTAGAAACATTACAAAGCATGCTCATCTGTTTTGTTTGTGTAATTTTAGCGGGGGGAAAAAAACATTTTGGCTGGTAGATTATTATTATTATTATTATTATTATATATATTTTTTTATCTACCTGCCACAGTGGCTGGTGGGCCAAATGTAATTTTAGGCCCTGTCGACAATCAACCAGTCGACTAAGGGGTGTCAGACCTAATTTTAACATCACTATTTTTGACCACATTTGATTAATAAAATATTTAATCAGTCTTCCTCAAATGAAGGGGATGATAATGCAATCTTTGCAAGAGGGAGGGAATCTGATTACGTTGTTCCTCAACTTGTGGCTTAGTCTTTTAATTCGGGGGGTGGGGAATTGATCCGCTGGCCTACAAAAGTTAATTGCCCATCCCTGTTATGTCATATCAGTATCCAGATTTCCTGGAACATAAAACACCTTGACATGAAATGCCACAGTATGTTTTCAAAAGTCAAAACACGTCTGTAAATCTTTACATTTTTTCAGTTGACAGGAACAATGCACCATTTAGGAGTTTATTATAAAGTAATTTTATCAATAGCCTGTGGGCAAAGACTGGGACTTTTAGATTGGCTATTGGAAAGTGAAGGCCAGAAGCCCCGCCAGCAGTAATAACAAAGAGGACGTGTAGGCCAAACTAGCAGAATATTTGACTGGAGTTCACTTCAGACCAGTGAACTCAAACTTCCAGTTAGGGATATGTTTGTGTAGGCCTACATGTCAGCTGCACATTCCACTTATTTGGTTGGTCCCCACACGCATTTATTGTGCTTTTCTTCCGTCAGCTGGGAAGTGTTGGTGAGGGAAGCGGTAGGCCTACTCACTTTTAAATGGACATGTAACTGTGAACTGTGTCATCACAGCAGCTGGTTTCAGGTTATTGGCCTTGGAGGGAGGGAAAATCACGAGAGTGAAATCACTTTCAGTCTTTCATCCCGCCTTGTTGAATTTAACACGAAGCGTTGGACCTCCCTTTTAAAAATGCATCCGGAATAGATTTTTTCCACATGCCATTGACACTTTGCTATATACTGAACAAAAATATAAAAGCAACAATTTCTCTGATTTTACTGAGTTAGAGTTCATATAAGGAAATATTTTAATTGAAATAAAGTAATTATGCCCTAATCTATTTCACATGACTGGGCAGGAGTGCAGCCATGGGTCGGCCTGTGAGGGTATAGGCCCACCCACAAAAGGGCTTTATTACAGACAGAAATACTCAGTTTCATCAGCTGTCCAGGTGGCTGGTCTCAGACAATTCCACAGGTGGAGGTCCTGGGCTAGAGTGGTTAAACGTGGTCTGCGGTTATGAGGCTGGTTGGACGTACTGCAAAATTCTCTAAAATTACATTGGAGGTGGCTTATGGTAAAGAAATTAATATTCAACTCTCTGACAACAGCTTTGCTGGACATTCCGGCAGTCAGCATGCAAATTGCAAGCTCCTTCAAAACTTGAGACATCTGTGGCATTGTTTTGTGTGACAAAACTACATATTTTAGAGTGGCAAAGGAGAAATGTTCACTAACAGGGATGTAAACAAGTTTGTGCACAACATTGTACAGAAATAAGCTTTTTGTGCGTTTGGAATAATTCTGGGATCTTTTTTTTTACCTCATGAAACATGGGACCAACACTACATGTTGTGTTTATATTTTTGCTCAGTATAGTTAGGCCTACCAGGCTAGTAGTCTTTAACTTAACCGGGTGCATCAGTTGAATTAACATTAAAAAATACCCATCAAATGTTTAAGCTAGAGACATTATTTTTTGCATTGGCTGCGTCTCAAACTGCCTATGTTGGCCTTCCGCATCTGCGCTGGAATGTATAGCAGAGCTAAAGCGCTGTTTGTCAGACCAGGAGACATCACGAAAATCGGTCATCTCACGAAAACATCTGTAGCGTCCGAATGGTTTGGCCAACTAACTAATATGGAAAGGAGTCACACTCACCCCCCCCCCCCCAAGGCTTAGACTTTTAGAGATTAAACCTGTGTGGTCTGTAGACAGGATGTGTCATAGAACTAACCTCCCCCAGGTGAGGGGCCTATTGTGGTGTGACAGTCAGCTCTTCCAGTCATATAGGAAATAATGAACATTGCATTTACATCTGTTTGTGTGGAACCCCGAGCCAGTGTTGACAGGGTTTGGGATCTGTATATTTAGCTACGTTGACCACTTGACCTGTCTGCTTTTGTAGTGGTCCTATATTATGATTTATGGTTGTGGTGGCACATGTTAAGTGACAGATGCAAGTTCAACTGGTGTTCCGTATTACCTTGCACACATTTGAAATGGCTAAAATAATTATGTTCCTTTTTTTAATGAAATGCTACAATCTGAGTCAGACACATTGTCCGGTTTGTATAGCCTAACAGCTCATTGGTTCACTTGAACTTCTGTCAATTGTACGCCTCCATCCCGTCTTACTGTTTCAACCACACACACAAGTGCTTCCTGGGAGAACAATGAGAGCAGCTTTCTGGCACAGTCCTGTGATCTCATGGCCCCATTCACAAGAGTAATGCAGCGTCTTTAAATCCCTAGAATCACAAGAAAGGCCTGCGAGCACTAACTGACCCAGAGAGGGGTCTGAGAGGCTGGGGCTGGTACATAGGTCTGAGAGGCTGGGGCTGGTACATAGGTCTGAGAGGCTGGGGCTGGTACATAGGTCTGAGAGGCTGGGGCTGGTACGTAGGTCTGAGAGGCTGGGGCTGGTACGTAGGTCTGAGAGGCTGGGGCTGGTACGTAGGTCTGAGAGGCTGGGGCTGGTACGTAGGTCTGAGAGGCTGGGGCTGGTACGTAGGTCTGAGAGGCTGGGGCTGGTACGTAGGTCTGAGAGGCTGGGGCTGGTACGTAGGTCTGAGAGGCTGGGGCTGGTACGTAGGTCTGAGAGGCTGGGGCTGGTACGTAGGTCTGAGAGGCTGGGGCTGGTACGTAGGTCTGAGAGGCTGGGGCTGGTACGTAGGTCTGAGAGGCTGGGGCTGGTACGTAGGTCTGAGAGGCTGGGGCTGGTACGTAGGTCTGAGAGGCTGGGGCTGGTACGTAGGTCTGAGAGGCTGGGGCTGGTACGTAGGTCTGAGAGGCTGGGGCTGGTACGTAGGTCTGAGAGGCTGGGGCTGGTACGTAGGTCTGAGAGGCTGGGGCTGGTACGTAGGTCTGAGAGGCTGGGGCTGGTACGTAGGTCTGAGAGGCTGGGGCTGGTACGTAGGTCTGAGAGGCTGGGGCTGGTACGTAGGTCTGAGAGGCTGGGGCTGGTACGTAGGTCTGAGAGGCTGGGGCTGGTACGTAGGTCTGAGAGGCTGGGGCTGGTACGTAGGTCTGAGAGGCTGGGGCTGGTACGTAGGTCTGAGAGGCTGGGGCTGGTACATAGGTTAATTAGACTTATCTAGAGCAGCAGTTCATAACTTTTTCCATTCCGGGACCATCACAGTCAAAAGCTCTTGAACTACCATTCGCAGTGGCACATTTTTTTCTTTTACAGCTATATCTTGCCGGTCAATTTTAGCAGTCAATGTAACTAATTAAAGGCTTATTATAATAATAAACAATTTGCCTTGTGATAAGTCATGTAAAATTGATTGATTGTTTACACTGGTCTTTGCTTGGTAAAAACTGTGGACAGCTGCGCTGCCCTCGACTGGTGGTTTTTACAGATGAGCAGAAGTGGAGTGGAGCATATGGTCGTTATCAGGAGTCAAAAGCTACCAGGAGACTGGGCGGTGTGCGAGCTACCTCCTTTTTACAGTTGCTCTTTACTGCTGCGGCAAAATTTAACTTGGGCTTGAGGCTCCTGTAGACCCATTCTAAAAGGACATTTAGTGTAGTTAATGAAGCTGTAGAGCACTTCGGGACCGTTTTTGTGATATTGATTTAAAAACAGGAAGCATCTCCCTCTGGCTTGTAGATAAGCCTAGATCTCCTGTATAAGGGTGTGTGTGTTACAGCATTAGACCTGTGCTGCTCAGTGCTGCGTCAGACAGACTCCTCTGACCCACTTTTCACTGAGAGCTTGAGTAAGTAGGGCTTTGCGCTTCGCTTGAGAGGAATTACTTTCCTGTGCGCCCACTGCTCGCTCGCTCTCTCTGTTACCTAGTGACACTCATCATTGGTGTGGTTTGTCTTTTTTCTAGTTTGTTGCCCTGAATGAATTTGTACTTTGCTATAATGTGTAACACTAGACGTTCACAAAACAATGTTCATCACGGTTTTATTTTCTTTTGGAAAGTTTCACTATTGTGTTAAATGTCTCCCTTTATTCTCTCCATCCCGCTCTCCACTTTCTCTCCAGCAGCAGCAGCCTGGCCTGATTAGTCGAGTGACAGACACAGTCAAGAGCATCGTTCCTACATGGCTGCAGAAATACTTCAGGAATGGGGAGGCTGCAGAAGGGGGAGGGGCTGTAGTGGGGGCGGAGCAAAACAGCCAGGCCCCTCCCCCAAATGGCAGCGAGGAGGTAGCACCCCTTCCTGATGGACGGGACTCTCCGGAGCCTGGTACCAGCAATACAGGTTAGCAGATATGGTGTCAGCCAATCAGCATTCAGCGCTCCAACCACCCAGTTTATAATATTTGTTAATGTTTCATATTTTGTGTTTGGATTGTAAAGCCTAATTTCAGTAGTTGGAGTTGCCTTGGGACTTCAGTGCAATTTTGAACCTCAAAATATGTATCAACCCATCTTAACCCTAGTAATATCTCAACACCCCCAGAACCTTCGACAAGCAGGGCATCCCTGAACTTCCAGGATGTTCTGTCGAGGCCCCCCCTCAACCGCTCTCATCTCCACTTCCCCTCCCTGGACACCTCCCCAGCCCGCAGGGGCCCCAGCTCTCTCTTCTCCCAGCCCTCCACCTCCTCTGCCCCTTTTTCCGGGGGCCCTTTCGCTGGGGCCTCGCCCAGCTTCTCCCTTGTCAAAGAGATCAAGGACAACAGCTCACAGCACGAGGACGACAACATCTCTACCACCAGCGGCTTCTCTTCACGTGCATCAGACAAAGGTAGTGTGTGTTGGGGATTGTGTGTGTCAAAAGTACGGAATCACGTTTTGGCCACTAGCAATCCTGTTGAGGTCTTGAGTCAGCAGAAGAGATTTTTATGGTAGGATGTGGCTTTGAGAAATTGTATCCCAAATCTTGAATATAGGATTTTAGCATCTGTAGTCGGTACTGCTAAAATTCAGTCCTTTGTTGCATAGATGTATGACACATTTTGTATGATTACTCAAATTTGAATCTTCTCTGTCCCCAGATGTACCTAATTCGAAGACCGCATCGCTACCCCAGCTCTGGTCCCCGGAGACGGACCGGACCCACTCTGGGCCTCAGCAGTCCCAGTCCAGTCTCAAGAAGCCTGCGTTCAACCTGTCTGTCTTTGGGACGTCCTCCACTGTGAGTGTCAGTCAGTCAAGTCAGTCCTCCACTGTGAGTGCCAGTCGAGAGTCCACAAACTCTACTCGCTTAGCTACTGATGTTCAGTTGATTTACTTTGACTAGTTGATCATTTACACAAATGTAAGTAAATTTTTAACAGAAAAACCAACATGCATACAGTGCCTATAGAAAGTCTACACCTTTATCTTTTTTCCCACATTTTATGTTAAGTGGGATTGAAATGAAAAAGAAAAAAAAGTCATTTGATCGACACTAAACACTCCATAATGTCAAAGTGAAAAGAAAGTGATACAAATAATAAATTTTTTAGAACTAAGATATAGTCACTGTATAAGTATTCACCCCCTTTGTTTAGGCAAGCCTAAATTAGTTCAGAAGTCAAATTTGGCTTAGCAGATCACATAGTAAGTTATATGGACTGTGTAAAATAATGGAGTTGAAATTATTTTTGACTACCCCTTCTGTCCCTCATGCATACAACATCTGTAAGGTCCTTCAAGCACAGATTAAACTACAAAGACCAGGGAGCTGTTTGAAGCCTCATAAAGGGCAGTTATTGGTAGATGGGTAACAATAACAAATCAGACGTTGAATATCTCTTTAAGCATGATAAAGTTAAGTTATGCTGTGGATGATGTATTAAACCACCCAGACACATTAAAGATGAAGTTGTTCTTCTGAACTGAGCTGCAGGACCGGAATGAAACTGCTTAGGTATGTCACCATGAGGCCATTTGGTGATTTTAAAATGGCTACGAAGTTCAATGGCTGTGATGGGATAGCTGAGGACGGATCAACATTGTAGTGACTCCACAATAATGACTGAAATGACAGATTGAAAAGAAGAATACAAATATCCAGAATAAATAATATTCCAAAACATGCATATGTATGTAGCAAGGCACTAAAGTAATACGTCAAAGGAATCCACTTTTTACCAAAGCCTTATGTTTTTGGGCAAACACAACACATCACTGAGTAACTGCCTTCTTATTTTCAAGCGTGGTGGTGGTTGCATCATGGTATGGGTGTTCTTGACATCGACAAAGACTTGGCAGTCTTTGCCGATGGAAAAATATAAAAAAACATGATAAAGAACGTGATGGAGCTAAGTGTTGTGTATTGAGCGAAGTGGTGGTGTTCATGTTTGCCTGCGCAAATAGCCTAAACTGAAGTTTCTGCCTCTTTATTGGATTGTATTTTCACCATGTCACGGAAACAGGCAAAACCTGCTTCAGTCTGATTTACACCAGACACTGGGAGAGGAATCATCTTTCAGCAGGACAGTAATCAACAACACAAAGCCAAATATACACTGGAGTTGCTTATCAAGAAGACAGTGAATGTTCCTGAGTAGCCAAGTTAGTTTCATCTTAAATATGCTTAAAAACCTATGGCAGGACTTGAACATTGCTGTCTAGCCATGATCCCCAACACCTTGACCGAGATAAAAAAATATATATACACTGCTCAAACAAATAAAGGGAACACTTAAACAACACAATGTAACTCCAAGTCAATCACACTTCTGTGAAATCAAACTGTCCACTTAGGAAGCAACACTGATTGACAATAAATTTCACATGCTGTTGTGCAAATGGAATAGACAAAAGGTGGAAATTATAGGCAATTAGCAAGACAACACCAATAAAGGAGTGGTTCTGCAGGTGGTGACCACAGACCACTTCTCAGTTCCTATGCTTCCTGGCTGATGTTTTGGTCCCTTTTGAATGCTGGCGATGCTTTCACTCTAGTGGTAGCATGAGACGGAGTCTACAACCCACACAAGTGGCTCATGTAGTGCAGCTCATCCAGGATGGCACATCAATGCGAGCTGTGGCAAGAAGGTTTGCTGTGTCTGTCAGCGTAGTGTCCAGAGCATGGAGGCGCTACCAGGAGACAGGCCAGTACATCAGGAGACGTGGAGGAGGCCGTAGGAGGGCAACAACCCAGCAGCAGGACCACTACCTCCGCCTTTGTGCAAGGAGGAGCACTGCCAGAGTCCTGCAAAATGACCTCCAGCAGGCCACAAATGTGTACTACTGGCATTATAAGAATTTGTTCTTAACTGACTTGCCTAGTTAAATAAAGGTTAAATTAAAAAAAACATTACAAAATTACATATGTTTTGCCAAGGATCTTCACAAAATACTGACTATTAAATCCATTTGAATCCCACTTTGTAACAAAATAAAATGTGACGAAATCCAAGGGGGCTGTTGACTTTCTATAGGATCTTGGAAACTCTGGCTTTTGCAGCATTATTTATGATTGTGTTTTTTAACATTTGGCATTTGTGTTCTTCTCCTCATCTAGTCTACGATGAACAGTTCAGTGCTGAATTCCAGTCATTTGGGGGATTCCCCCTTCTACCCAGGGAAGACTACCTACGGGGGAGCGGCTGCTGTTAGAACAGCCCGTTCACGCACAGCCATACCTTACCAGGTAGTTCTCTACAACTCAACAATGTTTCACTATTGATTTTCTCCTAGGTAAGAAACAATATTCTGTGCGAAATGGTTTTGAAAAGTGCTGCTATATTTAATTTGATTGCTATATTTTCCCCTCTAGGCTCCATTGCGGAGACAGATCAAGGCCAAGCCTGCTGGGGCTCAGCCCTGTGGGGTGACCAGCGCTACCGCCCGACGCATCCTACAGTCCCTGGAGCGCATGTCCAGCCCCCTCGCTGTGAGTACACATGTTTTAATTGAATGTGAAATCCTCAGATTAGCAGGAACAGGGGCTTACTTAGCCTGGCACAATGGTTACAGAACCGTTCTATTTTATTGTGTAGACCTTTCAACCTCAGTCAGCTTTATACCTTACATTTTCTATTCTATTTCTGGAAAAGCGATTTGAGAAGTGGTGAATCTTCACAAGGAAGTGAAGTTAACATCTCAACTTGGTTACCAAGTAATGGTAAATATTGGTTGTTTATGTTAACAAGTGCATCACAGTTGTGTGTTTGTCTTAACAGGATGCCAAGAGAATCCCCTCTACAGTGTCCTCTCCCTTGTCAACAGTAAGTGTTGAGTATTTCTCTTTAAACTTTTTAGGTCCTCAATTGTTGTCATTGTCACAATCTCACAGTTATTTCTCCTATGTCCTTCAGTCACTGGATGGCAGCACTCTACACCTTTCACATTTTCAGGCCAAAAAGAAACTGGTAAGTGTTTCTTTGAAACACCCTTTACAAAATCTCTTGACACTGACAATTGACATTATGGCTGGTCTCCTCTCCTCTACGTGTGTTGTTGACCAGTTTTCTCCCAACTGTTAGTCCACAATATTATGAACCCCAACAACTAACATGCACAGCAGCAGCTGAAAGGTCTTGAGCCGAACACTGCAGTTAGTTGGTGTGAACAGTGGCGTCATTGTTAGTTCCTCCTGCCCCTTTTATTCCTGTCTGCTGTAGTTAAAGGGTGTCAGGCTGGGGCAGCTGTTCACCACTGCTCTGCTGTGTTCATGCCCTGAGTCTGTGAGCAGGCGTGTGTTTTAAGTGAGTGAGTGAAGAGTGTGTTTGTAAGCATTTGTGAGCATGTGTGTCTCTCTGTGTTGCTATCTAGTAGAGTTAGCTATGCCAAAGCTGGATGGCTGTCCGTAACTGTTAAATGGTCTAGCTGTGACAGCTGGTCACTAAGCCCTGACAATGGGCCGTTGAGAAGTAAGGGGGTCTGACAAGACTGTCCAGGTCCATAGATGGGTTTTTGGGGCAGAAGGCTCGAGGGCTGGTTCCTCTCAATGTTGTGGCCATATTGACTAAGTGCTACCTTTTTGAGATTTCTCAAGGACCATACAAACATTTTGTTACCATGAAAGTTTGGCAGTGGTACGTGCCAGTTTATTAGAACTTTTCTTTGGTTTTATTTTGCCAGATTAATCCAGCTGTGGATAATGGCCATATATGGATTGGAGAGCTGAGACAAACATTTTAACGTTGTACATTTGTGTGTGCTCGCGGGCCTGGGACACATTATTTTGAGTATTTATCTGACGTTTCTGTGTGTTCCCCCTCCAGCTGGACTCTCCCCTCCCCCCAGTCCAGAAGCTGGTGATCCCGGTGGCAGCGTCAGTGTCGGGGAACCGTTCCATGTCCTTCAGGCCCTCTCTGACCCCTGGGGGCCTGGCTCGGACCCCTAGAGACACGGTGAGGACCCCCAGCACCACCTCCACATTAGTCAGCTAATGGCTTTTACATATCCATCCAACTACCACAAATTAACTATAGATGATGTGTTGGGAAGTTTTCCCCGAACTCAGACTGTCAATGACTGTTTCTACATGTTGAATCGGGACCAACTATGATGTCCAGCGGCGATCAACTGAGACTACACACCGTGCTGATTAATTTAAGACCTGTCCATAGATGGTTGGATAGATGTGTAGAAGCCTTTAAAAACTAAGTCTGTTTTATTCCAGAGTTGCTTTCCAAATTACAGCCAGACTGCTGCTTGTGTTTCATGTTCCACCTCTGCTTTGCCTCCAGCCCACAAGACAATCCCCTCTGATTCCTGAAGCAGTGGCAGGTCCTTCTCAAAGCACAAGCAGCATTCTACCCACCTACCCTCTGTCCAGCACTCCTGCATCCAGCAGCACAGGGTCAGGAGGTGGGAAGATGAAGAGGGAGAGGACCAGCACAAGACCCTCTTCCAAACGTCCTGAAGACCAGGTGGGTTCTCCGTTCTCACTCTGTGACCCCTCTCCTTTCTGGGGAGAAAAGTTTGGTTTCCTGGCAAATGATAAACAAATAATTTTGGTTCTAAATCTCTTCAGAAAAGATTAAAAGTGGGATTTAAAAATGGCACTTACTACCCCTTCTGTGTAGAAATGATCCGGTGCTGCGTGCTGTTTTAAATTTCCATTTGACTCTCTCTTCAGATCGCTGAGCTATCGGACCTGCCAGCCATCTCGCTCCCCCACAGCCCGTCCTTCAGTCTGCCCAGCTTCAGCTTCTTCCCGCTTCCCACAGTCACGCCCACTGCCGCTCTCACTACCTCACCTGTCCTGGAGGAGCCCATCCCTAACAAGGTCCGTCCAGCTCCATATATGGTGCACTACTTTTGACCCTATTCCCTATATGGTGCACTACTTTTGATCCTATTCCATATATGGTGCACTACTTGTGACCAGGCCCCGTAAGATGCCATTTGGGATGCAGGCTTTGACATTGTGACTTCCACTAGCTTTATTTCAATGTGTTCAGTGTTCATCCTAATGACCATGAAGGCCTAGTGAATAAATAGTGTGTCATCTGCTGAAACTGACATGGATCAGTTGTCGTCTTTATTCCAGGTGCCACCGACTACAGCCCCCTCTACCCCTCCCTCCACACCTTTCACCTTCTCCTCCCCTATCGTCATGGCAACTGCTGCTAGCCCACCGTCCTTCTCCCCGTCTGTAAGTCCCACAGCTTTACTGCAGCTTGAGTATGCCTGCTGTGATGACAGTATTACCCCTATAGAATATTGTTGTTTTTGACACTCAACAGTGAGTTCATATTCTTACTCCTCTACCAGGTATTGAAACCAAACCTTGCACTGTCGGATGTTGGTAATTTTTTTCGTCTTTCAGTCTGGATTTACCTTCAGTGCACCTGTAGTGAAAACGGGTCTGTCACTATCCAACGGGAAGATGGCCACCCCAGTATTGGTAGCAGGTAAGCTTGGATCAACTCCAGGATAAGAACAAGATCCAAACCTTGATGTAAAGGGAAATTAATTTCAAAGCTAATAGTTGTTTCCATTGGTGTCTCTGTAGTGAAGCACGCTGCCAGTGAGAGCATGGATGAGTTTGAAGGGCCGTATAAACCAGCCAAGGTGTTGAAACAGGGCAGTGTTCTGGACCTCCTGAATGGACCTGGTGAGAATTACCTGCTTGATGATTTATCTTGATGACTCAAGTCCGTTGCCATAAACTGGTACTCCATCAGCTGTCATGACGGTTATGGCATCTGTTTTGTTGCCATTTTAATGGGAGGGTTCAAATAGTGCCATTAGTTTTCTATTTTGTTTTAGTGGTTTTTAACCCCTTGTCGTCTTCCCCATAGGATTTGCTGTTCCTGTTACTCAGACCTCCCCTGTCCCCAAAGCCCACCAGGAGACCCCAGCACTGTCCACCACCACCCCCTCCCTTGGGGACTTGTTCAAAGCGCCAACAGGTTCCTGGGACTGTGTGGTGCAGAACAAACCCACTGACACCAAGTGTGTGACCCCACGACTAAACTCTGGCTCTTCTTTAGCAAAAACCGACAGTATACCCTTGTTGTCCGGGCTGGAGGGTTCCACCACCACCACTACTCCCGCTGCAACTTTTGGGTCCCTGTTCGCAAAGCCTGCAGGAAGCTGGGACTGTGACACTTGTCTTGTTCAGAACAAGCCTGATGCTGTCAAATGTGTGGCCTGTGAGACAGCCAAGCCTGGGACTGGAGTTAAGGCCAAACTGACTATGCCTGCCTTCTTGGAGGCTAAGACTCTGCCCGCTGCTGCCCCACTCCTGGGCTTCGGAGACAAGTTTAAGAAGCCAGAGGGAGCATGGGAGTGTGGCGTGTGCATGGTGCAGAACAAGGCGCAGGACACCAAGTGTGTTTCCTGTGGGATCGCTAAGCCAGGTAGTGAGACGAGAGAACAACCTGGTGCTTATTATTTATTTTTTTAAGTTGCCCCATACTGCTATCTTGGCCAAATGTTCAGTTTACATCAGAAGATCTTCAAGGAAGTGTTTAAATGATGTGAATCTGAGTGTTTATATTTTTGCTGATCGCTCATATCTTCATCTACCTAACAGGAGCAACGGCAGCGCCTCCATCTCTAACTCCCGCCCCTGTCAGCGTCACTCCTCTACTAGGCTTTGGGGCCCAGTTCAAGAAGCCAGAGGGAGCGTGGGAGTGTGATGTGTGCTCTATTGAGAACAAGGGAGCAGACAAGGAGTGTGTGGCCTGCCAGACCCCCAAGCCTGGAGCTAAAGTAGAGCCCAAAGGTATGTACAGCTGTCAACTGCCATCTTTGTGTGTTCTAGAGACTTTGTCATTTTAGCGAGATCTTTGATTTTGAGGATAGATGTGAAGCCTGAACGTGCTAAGGAAATTCATAAGTATTTTTTTTGTACAGAATTCTGAACTAGTTAGTTAATGTGATCACTGGTCTCTTTCAGCATTTGGTTCCTCATCGTTTGGTATCCAGTCCTCTTCTGACTCGGGGGGATTCAAGTTTGGCATGGGGGCGTCATCGGACTCTGGTTCTGGGGGCTTCAAATTCGGCGGCACCCTCTTGGACTCCCCTTCAGGGGGCTTCAAATTTGGTGCATCTGCCTCATCGGACTCTACCTCGACAGACACCAGCAGCTCTGCAGGGTTCAAATTTGGCGGCTCATCTGAGGGATGCAAATTTGCAGCTTCAGCTGCTTCCACCCCTGCAGTGGACGAGGGGAAGAAGGCTGAAGCCCCCAATATGGGTGCCGGGTTCAAATTTGGCGTCGGCGGTGGGCTTTCGTTCGGCACTGCAGCAGCTGCTAGCACGGAGAGCGAACCCCCTTACGGTGGGTTCTCCTTTCATCTGGTGGCAACCTCTGATTCCTCCTCCTCTACTTTCAGCCTCGCTGTTTCTACAGAGAATGATAGTGGAGCTTCTACAGAAACCACGACTACCACCACCACAGCAGCAGCTCCTATGTTTGGGAAGCTGGCTGAAGCCAAGGCTACAGTGCTGACCACACCACTAGGGGGCACCATATTCAGGGAATCACAAGAGAAAGACAAGGCCCCTTTCACCTTTGGGAAGCATGAGAAGGAGGTTGCCTCTATGGGTTCTGGGTTCCTGTTCAGTGTTCCTAGTAAAGAGGGGGGGGCATCAGCTCCATCTACAGGCTTTTCCTTCAGTAAGCCAGACCCACCTAAAGACCAGCCCAATGCACCTGCCTTGGCCTTTGGGAAGCCGGAAGACCAGAGTGAGACCCCAGCAGCAGAAGCCCCTAAGCCCTCATTCAGCTTTGGGCAAAGCACAACAGGTGAGAGGAATACTCTGCTGCAGTAGTTAATATTGTTATTAACCTGTTTTGTATTTGTCAATTTTATGAATGGATGTTCTATGGAAATCTTTTTTTTGCGCAATTTTTATTTTTCACTATTCAACTGTTTGTAATTAATGTAAACACTGTCTACACTTAAACCATGATATAATTCTTCACTTAATTCCGTTGTTTTCCTTGTAGATGCTGCAGCCCCAAAGCCAGCATTTGGGTTCATGGCAAGCACCACCACCTCTTCTTCCACCACCCCTGCCCCCAGTCTGTTTGGGACCCTCAGCAGCTCCACTCCTGCCCCAACCCCCAGTACCTTCCTGTTTGGGCAGAGTGCCTCCACTGAGGCCACCCCAGCCAAGTCCTTCTTGTTTGGGCAGAGCCAGGACAGCCTGCCTGCCCCTGCAGTCTCTCTGAACCCTGGCCCGGCTCAGCCCTTCCTGTTTGGGTCTGGACCTAATGCTGCTGCTCCCTCCTTCACTTTTGGAGCAGCGGTGCCCTCCACTGCAGGTTGGTTCCCTTTGGGACTTCTTTTAGAGGGGGGTTTCCACCCCTGACATGCCACTGCATCATTTTACTAATCTGCAATTTATAGTATAGTGCTTTTTCTACACACTTTGCACAGAGAATAACTTTTCTTTATCTAACAAGTATAGCTGTTGACGGCTTTGACCAATGATTGACCAAATATGTTTTACCACTTTAGCACTCTTGTTTTAGTTGGCTGAAATGTAGTCTGTGAATGATATAACACTTACCCACCTCTCTCTGGTCAGCTCCATCAGCAGCCCCTGCTCCGTTTGTATTCAGCCCTGCCTCCTCGACTGGGTTTGGGTCAGGACAAGCTCCTACCTTTGGTCAGGGCACCTCCCAAACCAGTGCCCCAGCGTTTGGTTCCACCGCCCCGTCCCCCTTCTCTGCCACTGCCTCCCAGTCCCCTGCCTTCGGAGCCAAGCCCAACTCTGTCCCCGTGTTTGGCCACCAAGCCAACTCCACTCCTGCTTTTGGCTCATCTGCCCCCACCACACCAGGTGGGTTACTACTGTCACTTTGTTTGGTGTTGTTTTTTGTATGCGTGTGTGATTTCTAAAAATACATTTGAGCTGCTCAGTCTGATTGCAGTGTGATTACATTTTAATAATTATATCACGCAATGTCAGACTCCCTTTTTATGCCTGATGTCATGGTTTTACCAGGTGGAGGTTTCCAGTTTGGCGGAGCCAGTGTGTTCGGCACCTCCAGTAACAGCACGGGGGTGTTTGCTTTCGGAGGGGCACCAGGAGGGTCCCCCGCCCCTTCTGCCACGCCCTCCATCGCACCCCAACCCAGTGCACCTGGAAGTGGTTTCAACTTCGCAGCGCCCCCTACCTTTAATATTGGGTGAGTCCAACAGCTCCTACTCTTGAGAAGGGACCATTGGATTGGTGCAAATTCAACTGCCCATATACACATACATTGGTATTCATATTCTCTCTGAATTTCTGCATGCCCTGGTTTAGTGCATGCATTCAGTTATTAGTCCCAATTGTGACGATAATGAAGAAAGAAAAAAAACCTGCAAGTTATTGGATGTGTGTGTGCTACATTTGAAACAAATGTTGACGATAATGTCATATCCCCTACTACAGATCAAAGAGCACCACCTTCACTGCAGCTGCCGCTGGACAGCACTCAATCCCCGGTCGCAAGATCAAAACAGCCGTCCGACGTAAGAAGTAAAACATCCATCGGACTAGACTTGACCCTTTCAAGCAAAGATGGGACTGCTTCCTCTGGACAAACACTGAAGTACTTAGGGGGTTCATCAGAGCATCCTTCACATGCTATCTGGGGATGTATGGGTTATACTCTGATGTGGGGGGGTGGAGACCTCAAAGAAACTAGAGAGAGGGACCCTTGTTCAGGACATGTCAGACTTTAAAAATTCAAACTATAAACTGAAAAATAACCCATGACAGCAAAAACAACCACACAATCAAGTGAGACTTCTGCTTAACAAAAGCAAAGATATATATTTTCAACACCTGCAAACGTCAGCTAGAATTTAGGCATGACTTTTTTGTTGATTAAAATACAAAGGCAAAAACTGAAATTGAAAGTTGATAGTGTAAAAATATTACTGTTGCGTTGATTAGTATGGGTGATCAAGTTATGAACTGCAAAAGTTCATGCAGAGGTTAATAAGAGCCGTAGGGCAAATCCCAAATGGCACCCTATTCCCTATGTAGTGCACTTCATTTAACCTGAGTTTGAAGCAGTGCACAACATGGGGTATGGAATAGGGTACCATTTGAGATGTAGCCATGTTGTCAATGGAGTGTATGCTGTATGTACAGGTTTCTGTGTGCTGAATGACGCGTGCTTGTTATCCGTGTACAGATTTGAGGTGTGTTTTGGTTTCTTTGTACATGCTGAGATGTGTGTGTGTCTGTGGCATGTGTGTATAAACTGAACGTACGTGGCGGCGGCCATCAGACAGTCGAAGGTGAGAAACATGAATGTGTTTTAAATGGTGGAAGTGAGGAGGGTGGGGAAGGAGAGGACCGTTACTCCTGCACTGTGGAGATCGGGGCCAGAGGCTGATGCCTGAAGTTTCCTCCTCGACTTTGTAAATCTGTAGTTCCAAATCTGTTCTTATTCTTTTGTGGGGGGTTTTACCCCTCCCTCTCTGTCGGTCTCCATCTCCTTAATTTTCTCTTGTGCCCTCTCTTTCTCTTCCCTTTATTCTGATTCATATTCTCTCCCTTTACCTCTGTCTGCCTCTCTTAATTGGCCTTTGAATATTATTATAAAAACTTGTAAATAGTGTTTTTTGTTTTTTATCTGTGAAGTTGAATTCGTGTAATGTCGTGTTTACGTGCTAGTCAGCACTAGGAAATTCAGAAATTTCTGACTTGCTGGTTGTAGTTAGTTACAGTTCAACCAGTTAGCGAGTTGAAAATGTCAGCGTTCCGACTAGCACGTGAACGTGGCATTAAATCAACTCTGCGTTCAGCATTTTGTCATTTAGAATTTATGTAAATCCCTATATTCAAAGTTGCCTGAAATCCATTTAAAAAAACTTAAATGCAAATTGGGATCCTTTGAAGACTAAAGGTATATTGGCTTTTCTGATCCACTTTTGTTTGGACCAAAACCAGTATTGTACAAAGCATTAGTATATATTTTTTTATTGCTTGTTTAAATGGACTAGGGTGACTTTGGATAATAAGGAAGTCAATTTAATTTTAAAGCCATGATTCTTACTGGATGAGTGACACAATAAAAACCATGGGTAATTGCCATCAATAAAACCATTAAAACATAACTAACATGTTATCATTCCTTTACCACATAACACAATAGGATTAATTTTGACAGAAGAGTTTTTTATAAGGAACTAGTATATCAGAATAAAGAGAAAAAGAATGAAACCAGGGTGCCAATTGCGGGAAGCCAGGGGAGAGCTCATCTCTCTACTATATATATATATACTGCTCAAACAAATAAAGGGAACACTTAAACAACACAATGTAACTCCAAGTCAATCACACTTCTGTGAAATCAAACTGTCCACTTAGGAAGCAACACTGATTGACAATAAATTTCACATGCTGTTGTGCAAATGGAATAGACAACAGGTGGAAATTATAGGCAATTAGCAAGACACCCCCAATAAAGGAGTGGTTCTGCAGGTGGTGACCACTTCTCAGTTCCTATGCTTCCTGGCTGATGTTTTGGTCACTTTTGAATGCTGGCGGTGCTTTCACTCTAGTGGTAGCATGTGACGGAGTCTACAACCCACACAAGTGGCTCAGGTAGTGCAGCTCATCCAGGATGGCACATCAATGCGAGCTGTGGCAAGAAGGTTTGCTGTGTCTGTCAGCGTAGTGTCCAGAGCATGGAGGCGCTACCAGGAGACATGGAGCAGGCCGTAGGAGGGCAACAACCCAGCAGCAGGACCGCTACCTCCACCTTTGTGCAAGGAGGAGTACTGCCAGAGCCCTGCAAAATGACCTCCAGTAGGCCACAAATGTGCATGTGTCTGCTCAAACGGTCAGAAACAGACTCCATGAGGGTGGTATGAGGGCCTGACGTCCACAGGTGGGGGTTGTGCTTACAGCCCAACACCGTGCAGGACGTTTGGCATTTGCCAGAGAACACCAAGATTGGCAAATTCGCCACTGGCGCCCTGTGCTCTTCACAGATGAAAGCAGGTTCACACTGAGCACGTGACAGATGTGACAGAGTCTGGAGACGCCGTGGAGAACGTTCTGCTGCCTGCAACATCCTCCAGCATGACCGGTTTGGCGGTGGGTCAGTCATGGTGTGGGGTGGCATTTCTTTGCGGGGCCGCACAGCCCTCCATGTGCTCGCCAGAGGTAGCCTGACTGCCATTAGGTAACGAGATGAGATCCTTAGACCCCTTGTGAGACCATATGCTGGTGCGGTTGGCCCTGGGTTCCTCCTAATGCAAGACAATGCTAGACCTCATGTGGTTGGAGTGTGTCAGCAGTTCCTGCAAGAGGAAGGCATTGATGCTATGGACTGGCCCGCCCATTCCCCAGACCTGAATACAATTGAGCACATCTGGGACATGGCTCGCTCCATCCACCAACGCCACGTTGCACAACAGACTGTCCAGGAGTTGGCGGATGCTTTAGTCCAGGTCTGGGAGGAGATCCCTCAGGAGACCATCCGCCACCTCATCAGGAGCATGCCCAGGCGTTGTAGGGAGGTCATACAGGCACGTGGAGGCCACACACACTACTGAGCCTCATTTTGACTTGTTTTAAGGACATTACATCAAGTTGGATCAGCCTGTAGTGTGGTTTTCCACTTTAATTTTGAGTGTGACTCCAAATCCAGACCTCCATGGGTTGATAAATTTGATTTCCATTGATAATTTTTGTGTGATTTTGTTGTCAGCACATTCAACTATGTAAAGAAAAAAGTATTTAATAAGAATATTTAATTCATTCAGATCTAGGATGTGTTATTTTAGTGTTCCCTTTATTTTTTTGAGCAGTGTATATATATATATATATATAGTTGACTCTTTCAGTTAGAAGAAATTGATTTTGCAATGGCATAGACCTAGGTTATTGAGAATTTGTGTGCCCATGAGAACTGTTTTCACGGCGCAACATATATACACTTGCAGTACATTTTCCGAGATCTCCAAGATCCAGGATTCCTTCTGTTCTAATTCAATTGTTAAATGCTTAATAATGACTAACACTGTCATTAATGTTAGGAAAGAAAGGTATTGTTTTTTGACACGATCTGTGAAGACTCCAAGCATATTTTACTGTTTACAATGCCTTTATCAATGAATTCTCTTTCTAAATGGTGATTGTGTGATGACAGGATATAATGGCTAATCTTTATCTCAATGGCGCTTTCAAGACAACTTGGAACTCTGGGTGGCAAAAAAGGTCAAATCATAACGTCAGTGATCTTCAGTTTGCAAAGTCAGAGTTCTAGAAAGATGTCAGTTTCCAACTTGGATTTTCCCAGTCTGAGCAGCTTTATCTGATGCCTGCGTGTGTTCATGTGCAGTGCTTTACTTGGACTGAAATAGGTGCCAGTGCTCATTTTGGGTGCCGGTACGGTTTACATTTAGGTGCAGAAGCTCCACAATACTTTTGACCTAATATTTTATAAGAGTAACAGGAGCTCAAGCAGTACAACATTTGAAGTACCCAGCTCCGGTGAGCTCCTGCTCAAGTCGAGCACTGTTCATGTGTGTAAAATTGGCTCGGCTGAGAGGGTACGCTACCGAAAGTGTTGTAGGCATAGTGGTTTAATGTTTTTTTTTTTTTTACCACACTAGGCTACCGGAAGGCCAATTTGAAGTTCATGGTAATACACATGGTAGCCTAGTCTAGTAAATTGACCTTGTATAAAAATAAAATACACTACATGGCCAAAAGTATGTGGACACTTGCTCGTCGAACAAATGGGCATTAATATGGAGTTGGTCTCTCCTTTGATGCTATAACAGCCTCCACTGTTCTGGGAAGGCTTTCCACTAGATGTTGGAACATTGCTGCGGGGACTTGCTTCCACTCAGCCACAAGAGCATTAGTGAGGTCAGGCACTGATGTTGGGCGATTAGGCCTGGCTCGCTGTCAGCGTTCCAATTCATCCCAACTGTCATTGATGGGATTGAGGTCAGGGCTCGGTACAGGCCAGTCAAGTTCTTCAACACAGACCGACAAACCATTTTTGTATGGACCTCGCTTTGTGCACGGGAGCATTGTCATGCTGAAACAGGAAAGGGCCTTCCCCAAATTGTTGCCACAAAGTTGGAAGCACAGAATTGTCTAGAATAACATTGTATGCTGTAGCGTTAAGATTTCCTTTTACTGTAACTAATGGGCCTAGCCTGAACCATGAAAATAGCCCCAGATTATTACTCCTCCAAACTTTACAGTGTGCACTGCATTCGGGTAGGTAGCGTTCTCCTGGCATCCGCCAAACCCAGATTCGTCCGTTAGACTGCCAGATGGGGAAGCGTGATTCATCACTCCAGAGAATGCGTTTCCACTGCTCCAGAGTCCAATGGCAGTGAGCTTTTACACCACGCCAGCCGACGCTTGTCATTGCGCATGGTGATCTTGGGCTTGTGTGTGACTGCTCGGCCATGGAAACTACCAGAGCCAATTTGGAACTCGGTAGTGAGGGTTGCAACCGAGGATAAACGATTTTGAACCGCTTCAGCACTCGGTTCTGTGAGCTTGTGTAGCCTATCACTTTGTGTCTGAGCCATTGTTGCTCCTAGACTTTCCACATCACAATAACAGCACTTACAGTTGAATGGGGCAGCTCTAAGCAGGGCAGAAATTGTATTAACTGGTTGGAAAGGTGGTATCCTATAACGGGGCCACGTTGAAAGTCACTGAGCTCTTCAGTACTGGCCATTCGAATGCCAATGTTTGTCTATGGAGATTGCATGGCTGTGTGCTCGATTTTTATACACCTGTCATTAACGGTGTGGTTGAAATAGCCGCATCCGATAATTTGAAGGAGGATGCGTAGTGTACATAGGCTAACTGAACAAGAACGTTGCATATTTTCAGTTGCCCTGCTGGCAGTAGTGACGTGTGTGAGCGCTGTTCCAGGTGGCGCCACACACAAGACTAATGTAGCTCCTCCGAATGGGGCAGATGATTTTGCCATCTTTGGATTTCAGTTTGTGGCTCTGGTAGATCTCTGCCGTTTCTCCGTTCTGCTTCACCGGAGTTCAGGATGCGGCTTGTGTTGTCTGAAATCCTGCTTGCAGAGGTCAGGCTCTGTCACGATTAGAGTTCAGACGAAACCGGTGTTGCGCGACCGTTCTGGTGGTCCTCCGGCACGTGCCCCTTCAGCTGTGTAATGGTGGTCTCCGTATGACCGGCGACATCAACAAGTTGATACAGCAACCTTCCCAATTTCATATAGAGGACCACAGTTTGAGTCATAATACCCATAAACCCTAGCGGTTAAACAAGGAAATGGTTCCAATCGTTTCCCACAGTGGTGGAAAACGTACCCAATTGTCATACTTGAGTAATTGTAAAGATACCTTAATAGAAAATGACTCAATGTCAGGCGGTGGGTGTAGCTGGTGCATGAAGTCAGGCGCAGGAGAGCTGAGTGAACGCACTTTACTCAAGAAAATAGCACAAGTAACAGTACCAAATGTGCGAACAATAACGGTTGCCACAAAACACGGGTGAAAACAGCAACCTGACAAAACCAGACGGAAACGTACCGACATGAACAATAAACAATCACACACAAAGACATGGGGAAACAGAGGGTTAAATACATGACCAGTAATTGGGAAATGAAAACCAGGTGTGTGGGAAACAAAGACAAAACCAATGGAAAATTAAAAGTGGATCGGCGATGGCTAGAAGACCGGCGACATCGACCGCCGAGCGCCACCCGAACAAGGAGAGGAACCGACTTCGGCGGAAGTCGTGACACTCAAGTGAAAGTCACCCAGTAAAATACTACTTGAGGAAAAGTCAAAAAATGTTTGGTTTTAAATATACTAAAGTATCAAAAGTTAAGTACAAATCATTTAATATTCTTTATATTAAGCAAACCAGATGGTGCCATTTTCTTGTTTTTTTAATTTATGGAATGCCAGGGGCACACTCACTCCAATCAAACATTATTTACAAACGAAGCATGTGTGTTTAGTGAGTCCGCCAGATCAGAGGGTGTAGGGATGACCAGGGATTTTCTCTTGATAATTGTGTGGATTGGATCCTTTTCCTGTCCTGCTAAACATTCAAAATGTAACAAGTAATTTTAGGTGTCAGTGAAAATGTATGGAGTAAAAAGTAAATTATTTTCTTTAGAAATATAGTAAAGTAAAAGTTGTCAAAAATATAAATAGTAAAGTACAGATACACCCCCCCAATGACTTAAGTAGTACTTTAAAGTATTTTTACTGAAGTACATTACACCACTGGTTTCCATTAGGGGATTTTAGAAACACTTAAAATAAAGGCTGTGTTTTGTGTAGGCTTACCTTGGTGTGAAGTTTTGATCATGTGTAAATCTCTGTTTTTGGTAGGTATTAACACATGTAAAATACTCAATCTGATTTAGTGGGTCCCTTTTGTCTCATGAATGCATTGTTTTCAAGTTTGTATTAATCCAATATTTTGCCTAATTGTTGCTTTTACAGAGTACTATACTGCCCTACCAAACAAAAAGGCAGTAACTGCTTATTTGGTCGAAAATTAGTTAACGTAATTTTTGTTACATTAAATACATGCTTAATCATGTGGATAAGTTTCCTGCCTCTATTGTGTTTTGGAGAAAATGGGGGTCATGTTAGCAGTAACTGCAACATGATTACTATTTAACCAATTTTTCTCAGTTCCACGTTATGAGTAGTTACTGCCTTTTTGCTTGGTAGAGAAGTATAATGGGCATGGTTATAGTCTGTGAGATTTTAACATAAACGTTGTGTTCTAAATGCCTCAACTCTACATTGCTGACAGAATTCCTGATTATTACTGCAAATATGTAAATGTGTTAACTACATGGCGGTGTGCTCAATATGGCCCTGAAAGGGTTAACGGGTTTAAACGTTAAAGGTCAATGGGTGTCTTCTTGATGTTGTTTTGAATTCTGTTTTAAACATTCTACAAGATGTTTACTGTGATGTTAGAAATGGAAGAGTTCCGACTGAGGGTTCCAAGTGATTCTGAAGAGTTCCGAAGTTTGACACGTTTCACTTTTGTCTTCGCTAACAAGCTACTCAACTTTCAAGCTCTTTGCTTTATACCGCTATAATTTTCATCATTTAAAAATTAATAATGTGGTAAGTGATTTATTTTAGTTGTTTGATGTGTTCTCTTGTTAGTAAAGGCTACTTTATTTATCTTTATCTTTCATTTTAGGCACTGACTGTGAAATCTCAGATGGAAAATAAGGTATTATTTCACTCTAGTGGAAATTTTGAAGTCAGTCTTGGTCCAAATCACACAAAAAATACAGAAAACTGCTTAAAACTGAAACCTTTTACAAGTCAATAATTGTCTATTTGTCAGAATTTGAACAATGCAAGATATTATATACTCTATTAATTCTTCCCTGTTTTGTAGGAGAGCTACAGGCATGAAATCAAGTTTTCTGAAGCCTTGCACCAGGTACACCCAACCAGATTGGTGCTTCAACAGCAATCTGGTCACCAATAGGTCTGAGCTGCAGAGGGCCTTAGCCTATCAGATCAACCAGGATCTTCACTGCGCACGTGGAGATGCTACCACTCAGGTAACACATTGTGGCACGTTGTGTCCCCCAGCTATTTTAGAGGAACCCTACTGCTCTCTTTTCAGTGTATTGGAATAAACCCTTGCACACCTCACAATCTGGGGGTGAAATCTCAGGTCTGAGGGTTGTGCTGACAAAACATCAGATCCAGGAATGCAATGTCCACTCCTCCCCCTGGCTTAGATTCGCTGGGCCACCTGGAGCACAAAGAACCACCTGACCTACCGCGTAGAGGAGCTAGGGCACTGGCAGAGCCAATCAGCTGACATCATCGCAAGAGTAGACCAGGAGATGGCTGCCTTAGTGAAGGTAGAGTGGATTCAGGGTGTATGCAGGGCCAGGGAGAACAGTTGGGACACTCGAGACACACTGCACTGCCCTTGATACCTTCAGAACAGACAAGGAGACACTGTCTGCGTTTACACAGGCAGCCCAATTCTGATATTTTTTTCCACTAATTGGTCTTTTGACCAATAACATCAGATCGTTTCACATCAGATCTTTTTCAGAGCTGATCTGATTGGTCAAAAGACCAATTAGAGAAAAAAAGATCAGAATTGGTCTGCCTGTCTAAACACAAGCATAGAGATGCAACCAACATCTGAGAATGTTCAGATTTCAATGTGTTGTGTAGAACCAGGTGATTGGTGATCATGTAGAATAGGGAATCTGGTCCACAGATACTACATTCCCATGACTCGGGACATTCTAAATGTTGCTGCTCACCCTCCATGACTGTAAATGACCCTCTCTTTTCATGTGTGTGATTTAAACTGATTTCATGGGTGTTGGGTGTTTCCAGGTGAAGGCGATCGCTGAGTGCTGTCTGCAGGAGAAGGTCCTGTACAGGCAGGTGCTGAGGGAATGTGTGATGCTCTGAGACGGCCGGACGGCGGTGAAGCTGGTCCATGACGACATGGATGCTGAGCTGAAGCGGGAGGTGGAGCTGGCTGAGGAGATCATCCACCTGATTCAGCTGAAGATCCACCTGGTCCTGGACAACCTCTGGTCAGAGACTGGCCCCCTATTCCCTATTTAGTACACTACTTTTGACCAGGGCCCATAGGCTGCTGTTGTGATGAGTCTTGGATAATAAAACGCACCAATGCTTGTCTCGTTTTTGTACAAGTATTCCAATGACATTAATGAATTATTTGCAGATTGTAAAGTCTTTATCTCAACTGTTTCAAATCGGTTCCATAGGCATACCTAGATTGCTATCTATTGCTGTGTTTACACAGAGAGCCCAACTCTGATATTTTGCCAAATTATTGGCTGCCTGTGTAAACGCAGCCATTGTGTCTGCAAATTGTTCACCTGATCTGACTGTATATGAATGCATTATGTCCTCACTCTACCTGTAGCTCTCTGAAGGACGTGCTTACCCAGATGATGCCCGACCACATGGACAAGGGACAAGCTTTGAAGCTCAACGAACACTGTCTGACCTTTGACCTCCAGTCACCCAACCTGGGCTACAAGTACCAGCCTTGCCACATCGTCAAGGGGTGAGTTAATCAATCAATAGATCAATCAATCAATGAGCGTGAACATCTGTCCCCCGGGTCATATTGTCCTACCTAAAACTTTTTAGTCTCGTTGGAGGTGAAAAGAAAAGCCGGAAAGTTTCACTACTTTAGTGATTTATATGATAAACCCTCTCTCCATCCTCTTTCCCAGAACCCTGACCTATGATCGGTGGTTGCTTACTGCAAAAGACTGAAGCAAACAGCAGAGAAACTGGTCCTGGACTGCTCTTACTTCCGTGGGAATCTGCAGTAAACCCTCTCCAAGGTATAGTACAGGCTGGAACATAGTTTTGTATGCTCCTCCTTATGTTGACTGTATGTACATTAACTGCATTCAACAATGCTATATCAGTGTCTTATTTGGCAAGAGATTGACAGAAAGACTGGCACAGACTCTGTTTATGTTTGAAAAACATATGTCTATCTGATAAAAGTCTGTGTCATTCCTGTATGTCTGACTCGCTGTATGTCTGACTACACTGTTGGTGTAGCTGATGAAGGCTCTGGAGACCCAGAGCTGTGCCACTGACTTCGGCCTGAGGAAGAGGCTGAATGAGCTGAGCGCCACCAGGGATGCCCTAGAGTGGGAGAAACACTGTTGTGAAACGTTGTGTAAGCCTAACAGAGACCGAAAGAGTTCTACATAAGAATTATGCAAAACACACTGTAGAAAATGATAGTCATAGTTTATCAATGTAAACAATTCACAATTGTCATTGTGCTTAGTGAATAGTGATACTAATGAGATAAATTGACTGACCTGTAACTGACCTTTTAACCTGTCACCAGGTGAAGGCGACAGTGGTGGTCCTGGTCAAGGAGATGCAGAAGGTGGAGAGACAGATCATGAGCTCTGGCTCTGAGCAGCAGCTGGCCCACACCCGGCTGGATGTCCTGGCCCAGAGGGCCAACTACGAGCTCTGCATAGACCAGGTCTGTCTGTCTGTCACCTGCCTTCTCTCATCCTATAACAGTTTCATGTTAACAATACAATGTTAATTGTTTGTTGTCAGTATGTATGTGTGGCTGCCCTAACCCAGTGCTACCCCTCCAGCCCCACATTGCTCTTCTGCAGGAGACCAAGAACCTGAGGAAGAACACCTTTGGCCTGCAGAAGAAACTCCTCTCTCAGTGAGTTATCCCTCACAGTAGTGAAGATGACAAATTAATCTGCTAAAACATACCTTCTCTGGAACTAACAGTGTGAACATATGACACCTAACTGTTCTATGACAGCAACACCACACACACCTACCTCAATATTGCCTCCTTGTGGTTATGGGTATGAAAGACATTAGGATAATTTTTTGTCTTGGAAAAAAGTTATCTTGACTATATCAACAACATAACAAAGTATTTTTTCTTGTGTGTATGCTTTCAATTTCAAGTCAAGAGATTGGGTTGGAGCCAAAACCTGCTTGCACAGGGGCCACTACAAGCCTAAAACCATTTGGAATGGGACTTATTTGGAGGACAATTGATTGAGTGTTGTTTTGCGGTCACCCGGACACCTACTGCCTGTCCAGGGGGTGTCACCTCTTTAACCAGGTCAGATTTATTGTAGCAACGGCCCATGGTAACGCAGAGAGTCCATGGCGACATGGGTCGCGCTATCTGTGTGAAGGAATGCGACTGAATGAGAGGTTCCCTTTGCGTTAATATCCCGCGAAATGCTCTATTATTGGTATATCAAAAAGAAAACTAGCCGACCACTGTTCTCTTGAAAGTAAATATGGGATGCGGCAGCTCCAGGTTCACGGTGGTCGAGCCCGTGAGATCAAGCGAGTTGGACGGAGGAGAGGTACGCTGCCTGCAGTTCCTAATTTCGATTCCTATTTAAAAACTGTAATCACAATGTTATGAAGATGTGTAATACAGAAGGCAAAGTGGAAGACTTTTGGAATGGAATGGCACACACCCGGCGTGATGCGCGCCAGAGCGCTTTTCCTCTCAATTGATTCCCTTATTTGATTTGCGGGGGGCCTACCGATAGCCTAGTGGCAGTCTTTCTTTTTAGTCAAACTATTTGGCTACTTGATCTAGAAATAAATATGATACACTTTGTATTATTGCACCTGTCAAAACACCTAAGACACTATGCATTTGAGTTTGACGTTGTAATTCTCCAAACAGGATGACACAGTGAGTAAACAAGGCTGTAGGGGCGACTCTGCAGTGTCAAAGTTAACCACAGACAGTGGAGTGGTCCTGGACACTGGTGTGGTCCCCACCTTACTGGGGGCTGTACCCAGGAAACTATCACCACTGGCAGGTAAGAGGTTGGTGTGTGGTGGGGTGTGTGTGAGAGAGCGTGTGTATCTTGTACTCGTCAGAGACCTCCTATTTGTGTGTGTCTCCCACTCAGCCCACATCCCTGGCCTGGCCCAAGAGAGTGGTGAGAGACCCAGGTCCAGTGAGATCCTGGAACAGCTTCTGAGCCAAGGCATCATCGCCCAGCCCAGGGAGAGGGCCAGCGGCGAGGCATACAACATCATGGTGGGTACCGGTCAGGTCTAATGGTGGGGCAGAGCAAAGTGTAGCTTCATGTAGTCTCAGCCCTCTATGGTGGCGTCAGAATCAGGTGAGAGGAGGAGTTCCATAATCTCTTGTCATCATAAGACTGGGGCCTGGTTGGATAGTCTCTTGATTAGTTTCCTGGTTATTTATAAAGCTGCTGTCATCTTATGGAAGTGAGTGCATAACTGATTGACTATGTCAATATGCCAATGACAGTCACTGTATTGAAGAGATTATATTTTAGAGTTATACTGTAGTTACTGTGTAAATATGAGTGTTTACCTAATATGTGTTGTTGGAGTGTGTATTAACTCATGGTTTAATTGCTGTGTGTGTACGGTCAGATTGATGACAGAGAGACACCCAAACGTAGGCCTCCCCCTCACCTGGAGTCTCTGATGGGCAAGAGGGACCAGTCTGTCACCAGCCAAGTGGACATGGAGGAGAAGATGAGACAGGCGGAGGAGGAACGGAAGGTGAGGATTATGAAATCATGAAAAATATGAATGTTAGGTGAGGGGAATAAGGGAAAACTGGGTTTAGGCGGTTAAATGGGGACCAACTTTAACTAAATCTGCCTTGAATATGACTTGTGTGTCTTGAATATGACATGTGTGTGTATCTTGAATATGACCTGTGTGTGTATCTTGAATATGACATGTGTGTGTATCTTGAATATGACCTGTGTGTGTATCTTGAATATGACCTCTGTGTGTATCTTGAATATTTATTTGTTTTCTTTCTCATCTCAACAAGGAGGAGCTGAACGTGAACCTGAGGCCTAAGTCAGCTGGTGTCCATGACCCAGAAGCTGCATCAACATCCAGAGAGGGGGACGTAGTCAGCCCTGTGGAGGTCCTCCACACCCCTGATGCCCCTGAGACCCCACCCAGCCCAAGAGGGATCCAGCAGGAGCCACTGGATCCAGACCCAACTCAGACTCAAGAAGGAGTGGATGGAGGGAGTGGAGGGGTCAGGGAGGGCGGGGGAGAGGGAGTCCTAAGTGGGCTCACTGGGCAGCTTCTCTCAGCCTCTCTTGAGATGGAGAATGACTCCACATTTCAACAGACTGAGCAAGCTGAGGAGCAATTCTAGCACCTGGCTGGGAGCACCTTATCTGTCTATTGGAGCCCAGTGTGTCTGAGAAGGGAAGGATGGATGAAATGAGGGAGGGAGAGGATAGAGAGATGGTGCAGGGGGAATTAGAGGAAGAGTGAGCAGGTGAGGGAGAGAGAGATCAGTGATATCTATTTGTGTTTTGTATACAAAAGAGCCGAGTGTATGTGCATACAGTCTGTTTCTAAGACTTGTTTGATGTATGTGGTATAAAGAGAAGAGATCTCTGAGGATTTACTTTATGATGCAAAATCATACTGTATAAAGGTGGGCAATATTATGATTTGAAATTGAAATCATGAAGATATTTATTTTCCATTAATTTAAAAAAGGTCAAGACCCCCCCCCCCCCCCCTCTGTTTTGTGTGTTGCAATAGTGGACGTTGAGTTGAAAGCTGTTTTAGACACAAGATGGCGGTGTTTCCATGGAATTAAATTACTTCTTCAGCACTGTTCATTATAGTTCACTTGCAGAAAGTCTTTGGTGTCATGATCATATGTAAGAGTATCTTGGTGTTTTCACTATAAAAAGTAAGTTTTATTACTTTAATGTTAATTTGGCGACAAGCACCGGGAATTATTGTAAGCTTCTGTGTGGTGGTGTAATGCATCGGATGGTCGGACATTCATTGTATCTGTCCCTAATGTAAATAAGCAATTGAAATGAGAGAGAGAGTCAAGAACCCGACACCCTCAGCACACAGGGGGACAAACACCTACCTGGAGGTGACAGCATTCCCTCCCCCATATGCCCCCTTAGATACAACATAACCAACAAAAATGGATCACGACTCCTGCAGCTCTGTCGGATGCTGGATATGTACATAGTCAATGGTAGGCTTTGAGGGGACTCCTATGGTAGGTACACCTATAGCTCATCTCTTGGCAGTAATACTGTAGACTACTTTATCACTGACCTCAACTCAGAGTGTCTTAGAGCATTCAGTCTGTCCTCTGACACTCCTATCAGATCACAGCAAATTTCACACTACTTGAACAGAGTTATGCTCAATCATTAGGCATCAAAGCCAAAGGAACTGAATAATATTAAGAAATTATATATAATGGCCTCCCGAGTGGCGCAAGTCACTGCATCACAGTACTAGCTGTGCCACTAGAGATTCTGGGTTCGAGTCCAGGCTCTGTCGCAGCCAACCGCGACCGGGAGACCCATGGGGCGGTGCACAATTGGCAGTGCACGCTGACATGGTCGCCAGGTGTACGGTGTTTCTTCTGACACATTGGTGTGGCTGGCTTGAGGTTTAAGTGGGCATTGTGTCAAAGAAGCAGTGCGGCTTTGTTGGGTTGTGTTTCAGAGGACGCACGACTCTCGACCTTCGCCTCTCCCGAGTCCATACGGGAGTTGCAGCGATGAGACAAGACTGTAACTACCAATTGGATACCACAAAATTGGGTAGAAAAAGGGGTAAACATTTTTTTTGAAATGCTATAGATGGAAGGAAAATAGTGTGGAAATCTACCAAAAAAACAATTAGGCAACAAATTCAATCCGTTCTAGACAATTTCCTGGACAAAAGGTTTCATTGTAATAGTGAAAGTGTAAGCTTGGCAGTAGAAAACCTAAACAGTATATTTGACCTCTCAGCTTCCCTATTAAATTAAAACATTTCAAGCAGATAACCTAAGAAAATTAACAACAATGACAAATGGTTTGATGAAGAATGCATAAACCAAAAAAAGAAATTGAGAAACCTATCCAATCAAAAACAGAGACCCAGAAAACCTGAGCCTACGCCTTCACTATGGTGAATCACTAAAACAATACAGAAATACAACATAGAAAAAGAAGGAACAGCACATCAGAAATCAGCTCAATGTAAATTAAGAATCCATAGAATCAAACAACTTCTGGGAAAATTGGAAAACTCTAAACAAACAACACAAACAGTTATCTATCCAAAATGGAGATGTATGGATAAACCACGTATCCAATCTTTTCGGCTCTATAACAAATATACATGATCAAATACAAATCTTAGAATCAACTATTAAAGACTACCAGAACCCACTGGATTCTCCAATTACATTGAATGAACTACAGTACAAAATACAAACCCTCCAACACAAAAAGGCCTGTGGGGTTGATGGTATTATAAAATATACAGAACACAAATTCCAATTGGCTTTACTTAAAATCTTTAACATCATCCTCCGCTCTGGCATCTTCCCCAATATTTGGAACCAAGGACTGATCACCCCAATTCACAGATGTGGAGACAAATTTGACCCCAATAACTATTGGGGATATGCGTCAACAGCAACCTTGGGAAAATCCTCTGCATTATCATTAACAGCAGACTCGTATATTTCCTCAGTGAAAACAATGTACTGAGGAAATGTAAAGTAGGCAATTTTACCAAATTAACATACCCTGCACACCCTAATTGACAAACACATAAACAAAGGCAAAGTTTCTAATGCTTTGTTGGTTTCAAAAAAGCTTTTGACTCAATTTTGCATACGGGTCTGCTATACAAATTGATGGAAAGTGGTGTTGGGGGAAAAGCATACAACATTATAAAATCCATGTAAACAAACAAGTGTGTGGTTAAAATTGGCAAAAAAACACATTTCTTTCCACAGGGCCCGGGGGGTGAGGCAGGAATGCAGTTTAAACCTCACCCTCTTCAACAAATATATCAATGAACTGACGAGGACACTAGAACAGTCTGCAGCACCTGGCCTCACCCTACTAGAATCTGAAGTCAAATGTCTACTGTTTGCTGATGATCTGGTGCTTCTGTCCCCAACCAAGGAGGGCCTACAGCAGCACCTAGATCTTCTGCAAACTAAGCCCTTGCGACCTTAGTTTGACTGTTCCCAAATGACCCATCATTACCTTTTGGGTGTTATATGGTTGACAGGTTTGCTGTGTTTTTCAACTGGTGAAAAACCTAGTCTCAGTTCCCAAAATGACAAGATCTGATCACATGTCAGGTTAAGTATTACTTTGACATTTTCTAAACATGGCTGTCCTCCTAACGCTCCCTTGTTTAATCAAGTTGGAAGCCCATCCTGATAGTCAAGGATGGTGAACTTGAAGTGGAATGCTGAATGGAATTTGTAATGGAATTCCACAATTTTTTATTTAGTTAGTTACATACTCACATAGCGTTCATTGCGTTAAAGGATATCTCTATACTACAGTATATAGGCTATGCATTTAATTTAACAGGGCGCATTTGGCACACTCCCAATGTTATAGCCTATAAATGTATACTATAGGCCTATACACATCAAATATATGCACATAAGGGATTTAAGGATATCCATTGATGAGGATTTACCAGAGACTCTGTAGCTACGTTTTGTTAGCCAAAATGTAAGGTGATTCTGATTAGTTAGCATGCTGCACGCGAACGGAGACAACAAGGGGACGCAACTCGATGGTATCTTTATTGTGTGGCCGCTGAAACCCGAAACGGACCACTATGCGGCGGCTCTGCTCCGGGCTGTAATTTAAAGGGCGCGTGGGCACGCATGAATAAAATAGTATCTGATCCACCGAGATACAGAAAAGTCGCTCTATCAGGTTGCGGCCGGGAATAGTGACCAAGGAGAGGGCTATGGCATTTATTTGGTACAGAAGAGTCCAGTGGCAATTCACGCTATTGCATTCCGGTGATGGAGGAGATGACAATTATGACAGCTAGCCAGCCACATCAAATTTGCAACTCATAATCTTACTGTAGGCTACAAGCAACCAGGCACATACCAGTATTAGGGCCTATGTAGGCAGCGTGTCTCCATGGCTGACTTAGTCCATAGAGGTGGAACCATATGAACGATTTAGACAATAGTTCCGTATCAGATTTCTCAGTATAAAATTACAGACCAGTTGTGGAAAACAGGAGGGAGAATCATAATTTTCCACATTCATTCATGAAAGACAAAAGTCAACAGTTTTACAAAGTCTTATAGTTGTTATTAGGCCTATTTTAGTTATCACAGGCACTACAAGACCCACAAGTTGACATTCATCTGACCTCAAGGCACTGCTGTACTAAAATATACAATTTAATCTATTATTTGTATGATGTATATAATCACAAGCATAAGTAGCCTATTTGAAAAATGATCTGAAGATATGATTTTGTATGGACGGATCCTGCACGGGGCGGGTGCCCAATTGCCCTGGCAGCGTATTTACGCACGTACCGCTCTTCCCTTCAAGTCCACCTAAAAAGGTTATCATAAATTCCATCATTACCCGGCTGAACTCAATCCTAAACGCGTTTTAAAACAGTCCAGTCATCAGTGGCCTTCTATGAGACATTAGGGGCCCAGAAAACTAAACATTTATGTCCCTACCCATTGTGCATTATTCTCTTAGCAGCATCGCGTGTTTGATAGTCCAAAATATAATCTAACACGCTACTGCATTATTCTACAATGAAACTTGAGGCCCAGAGATTACACCTGTCTGCATTGGTCATGCTGAACTGCTGCTGCCACTAAAACACATGCGTCCCTGGGCTGGCCACTGTCTGTCTCCTCTCTGTGCGTAATGGGCCTTCCCGACCCGACCACCTGCTGCCAGGTATCCCTTGGGACAGGAAGAGAACCAAGACCTTCCTTTTTCAAGTTATATCTTCATGGAGTATAGTGGGGTCTTGTGTGTGACACTGTGGGTTATTAAGTAGCCGAAACCTTGCCGTGAGCACTAGTCTATACAATTGATGTAAGAACAGATCATTTTAGGGGTATGAAAAACCGAATGACCATAACTTTCCTGGTGGTTTAACATGTGGTAGGTAGTATGGTCCATTCTTCATCACCACTAAGCAGGCATGGATTTTTAATTGTGCGCGCTTCCCAGCTGTTTGCTGGAGCGTGTAGGGGAGCATGTGGGCGGGCAGCAATGCACGCACAGTACCGCCCTCGGTCTTGGAACTGGGTGGAGTTATTGGAAGCACTTTTAGGAATGGGTCCGAAACATATTTAGTTAGTCACGACAGTTACGAAGAAGAGTTGCAAACACCTGACGATCTCTTGGACAATCCGCTCCATATCTCCTTTAAGTGTCGAAACATAATCTACCTCGAATCTTGATTTTTGTCGACTTTGTTATTTCCCTGAAGCCTCTCCAGTGGTAAATGTCTTATTGTTCGTTTTTATAGCAATACTAATAAATAACGTAACTAGCTGATAAGGAAACATTGCACTATATTTTTGATTGTTTCTGTTAATACAATTTTGCACAAAAATATTGGTGAAGATGCACACCACGCAGAAGGACACGACCTACACGAAGGTTTTTGTCGGGGGTCTTCCATACCACACCACGGATTCCAGTCTCAGGAAATATTTTGAAGTGTTTGGAGAAATTGAAGAAGCAGTCGTGATTACCGACCGACAGACCGGCAAGTCCAGGGGGTATGGATTCGTAAGTATCAATATAGTATTTATTCTTCATAACTTTCTTACACAAAGTGCAAGTGAGACAGTGCAAGTGTCTGTCTAAGGCCTGCATTATTTCAAATGGCAGTAAATCACATGTCATCGTTAAAGTGGGTGTTGGTTAGGCTACTGTAGGCCTATTTTTTTTTTTTTTCATAAGTAGGCTTGTGTTTTCAGCTTGAAGCGTTTTATCATTGAAAACACCCGATTGGCGCACACGCGCACTGTTCCGCGCTAACATGTTCAGAAGATGAGTTTTGGGAAGATGATGAGCAGAACCTCATGTCAATGTCTATGAGCATTAATAAGAGACAGATGGGCTACTATAAAACTGGTTTACTGTCATGGTACCTCCCTCCTTGCAGCCATTTAGTTTTAAGCACATTTATGTGAAATATTAGCCTGTAGTATTTGATGAGTTGAGAGGTTTTCCTCGGGTTATTTGAAAAATACCCTACTACAGCACCAAAAACTCTTACATAGTCATTACTCTCAAATAGCGTACTTATAGTCACAAGTAAACTTGACTTCAGAGAAAAACAATGTACTGACAACAATTATTTTGAATGGATGAGTATCTATGGCCAGAGATGGCGTTATATCTAGCTTCTACTCTGGAAAACAAGGAAATAACTCATCAGGAGCTTAGAGCCTACCTAGGACCAAAGATCTCAACTTACTATAAGTAGTGGTGGTTATCTTAATTTTCAAAATATTGACTGACAGTCGGGTTGTGTGTGATATCCATATTTTCTCTATTTGCCTCCCTTTAGCTAATTGAATATGAACATTGGCGAGTCTTTTATTTTTCACCACTTCTTACCTGTGCTCTCTCCCCCTCTCTGTGTGTCTCTGCAGGTGACGATGGCGGACCGCTCGGCTGCAGACAGGGCCTGTAAAGATCCGAACCCCATCATCGACGGCAGGAAAGCCAACGTCAACCTGGCGTACCTGGGGGCCAAGCCACGGGTGATGCAGCCAGGTAAACACACTCTCACACTCACAGTCACACAGTCACATAGAGAGATACCTATAGGTGAAGTATACTTAACTCAGTAGGAAGCAACAGTACCTGTTCTGTATGGTAATGTTCTTAAAACATTGAGGCTGTTTGTTCTATAGAACATGCCCCAGGTCTCATCTTATTTTTATTTCCATATTGTCCACATTTTTTCCTCACAAATCATGCCTGGTGCAGAATACTTTCATGATGATCCCAAGGCTTATTAATCATTCTGTCACATAAATATGTAAAATGAATGTGTTCAATACATGATTCAGGATGTCCCGATGTGTCTAGAATGAACTGAATTACTGCATCCCAAATGGCACCCTATTCCCTATATAGTGCACTACTATGGGTACTGGTCAAAAGTAGTGCACTAAAAAGGCAATAGGGTGCCATTTGGGACTCACAGATGACATGAATAAGATCATTAATTAATTTGACCATACCTCATCTCCATCCAGGTTTCACTTTTGGTGTTCCACAAATCCATCCTGCCTTTATCCAACGGCCTTATGGGTAAGTACTGATGCTTCTTTGTGTGTGTTGAGGGAATGGTTGGGTGTTGATGAGTATACATTTACAAATGACCTCATCAGTGAAAACCTATATGAAACCTCACTAGAGTTACCTCACTGAATCTGTTATTTATAATATATTAGCAGTGATGTCCCTCATTTGGCGAAAGTCTAGCATTGTTAGACATGTTCATACAATGACATGTATGTTTATATAATCTGTTTATGTAATTGTTTTGTGCTTAGTCCTATTTTTCTCCATACTTGCATGATAATTATGTTGAGGGAGAAAAACAGTTTCACAAGTCCTCTTTCTTTTTATCACTGACTACAAAGTTGACCACCAATATAAGGTTTGTGTGAGTGAAAGAGAAAGTGTGTGTGTGTGTGTGTGTGTGTGTGTGTGTGTGTGTGTGTGTGTGTTTGTGTGTGTGTGCACTTGTGTGTGTGTGCACTTGTGTGTGTGTGCATGTGTGTGTGTTATGTGTTGAGTACAACTAATGGAAAGTTAGAGCCTCAATGACTCAATGTTATCTATCTCTCTCTGGTCCGACAGGCTCGATACAGGTTAACATAACTGGTGGTTTCAGGATTAGTTCTGTGGGCATGTCACAGATCAGAACAGGGAATTACCTGTAATTTCAAACGCACACAAACAAGCTCAAATGGTGATTATAGATGCATGTATGTTGGTTTTTAATTTTGGTTTTGAGTTTGAATTCATTTTGAATAGCAATTAGAGCTTTGTGTGCTTTTTTTTTTGTTACTGTTATGAAGTGGTGTTCATAGCTAAACCGTGTGCTGTCTATTTAATGACCAAAAAAAGCTGGTTTGATGATATTTGGGATGTTCTTTTACGATTTTGTGGAAGAGTGTTGACTTTGCCAGGGGGAGCAAAGTCTTTTTAATTTTTTATATTTGATGCTTTTGTGTTGTAGCTTGTGGTTTACTTTTTCATTGGTAACATTATGTTCTATATGTTGTTGGATGTGTTGTTGGAGTGAGGGACGGTTTTCTGTGTGCTTTTTTATTATTCCCCTGTCACCCCTACTCCAAACCAAACCCACTAAAACCATCAACAGCTCACAGCTCATTGCAAGACATTTCTAGGACCTTCTTGGTGTTATTAATTATCTTGCATTAACACCTAACCTCTCAAACTCACCCACAATTGAGTATTTCCCAGGAATTGCATATTCTCTCTTTCTCTCTCTCTCCACCAAGGGCATGTGCCGCATGGTCTTTGTCTCTTCTAACTCTCATTCTCTCTTATTTTCTCTCCCTCTCTCATCTATCTATCCGTATATGGTATACTTCAGGGCCGACTCTCAGGAGAGCTGCTGTTTCTCATTCAGAGATGATAAAGAAGAGAACAGTGAGAGGTCCATGACTAAACTGTAAATTGACAGTAGTCACTAACCTTATCCCTTACAGGACACGGGTGACAGATGAGGAAAAGTCATCCAAGGCTAGTAGTTTAGTTGAAGCAGAACACCTACTAATGTGTGTTTCTGTTAGTGTGTGTTTGTTTGTATTTGTCTGACCATAGTATTGTATGTGTGCGCACACATGTTCGCTTGTGTGTGTGTCCTTTCGTGTGTAGTCGAGTCCAGTGGTAGAGCAGTGCACCAGAGTCTCTACTGTGACACAAACAAATGTCTGGATGCCACAGCCTCTGAACAAGCTTTCATCACATGGGTCTGCGGCGTTAAGGAAAACAAGCTTCTCCATTGTGCCTCACAAAGGCTGGAGTGCTGACGCTGCAGTCGCATGAAGCCTGCACTGGTAGCGGGGTGGGGGGCTGGGCAGGGGTTCTGGGGCTCACTCCGTCCTGATGGGATGGGACACTCTTTAAAAACAGCAGTCCCGAACGCATGGAGGCTGGAGGTCCCAGGGAGGTTTAAAGGGCCACAGACACATCCAGTCAGTGCCACCTATGTGCCACCTGTGCTTTCCAACACATGTAGAAGGCCCAAGGCTGCAGAAAAAAGGATTTGTCCCAAATGGCACCCTATTCCCTGTATAGATCACTACTAGGGCCCTGATGAAAAAAGTGCAAAAAAGTGCAATCTATATAGGGAAAAGAGTGCCATTGGGACGCAGACATAGATGGGCACAGCTGTGGGAGGGTAGCAACCAGCTCCATGGCTATCACACCACTAGGTATGAGTCTCACCAATGATATGATCCCAACACATGTAGGAGGCTTGATAGATAGGTATAAAGCAGAGGAGGCTGGTGGGAGGAGCTATAGGAGGACGGGCTCATTGTAATGGCTGGGATAGTATGAATGGAACGGTATCAAACACATCAAACATATGGAGATCTAGTTTGACTCTGTTCCATTGATTCCATTCCAGCCATTACAATGAGCCCATCCTCCTATAGCTTCTCCCACCAGCCTCTTCTGATGGGTACTAGGTAAATGGCAGTACGTACAGGTCTGGGATCAGGCTACTGTTTGAGCCTGTAGCAACCAGATCCATTGTTATTATTATAGCACCATGTCGCCCCTCTCCTCAGCTCCTAATGCAACAGAATCCCAATGGTTCTAATGTGTCGGAGAGCAACAGGTGTGTACTCCTAAACTCCCTGCCACCCCTCCACTCTTCCCCCTCTCTGGTCGAAGATGTCACCCATCTGACATGTGATTGACACAGACCTTTATTTAGCCTTGAACTTTACCGACCGCAATGTTCCAGACAGAAAGATAATATATTTACACAGAGCATTGAGACACACAGTAACCCTAGTATTTTTAACCTTGCTTGTATCTCTAGGGAAACGAGGGCACTTAGATGGGAGTCAGAGGGTAGCCAGTGCTTCCCATGAGCAACACCGTTACGGAAGTGAATCCAGGCAGATGTGTGTGTTTTGTTTGTTAGGTGACACAGCATTTACCAACATATAAGAGGTTTATGCTGTTGGAGATGGAGAAACAGGTTGTAGTAGTCTAATGTTGAATGAGATTACGAAGGGGAGAGGGAGAAGGACAAGATAGAGGAAGTGAATAAAGGTATGGTGGGATATGAGCCCAGATGAGTTCTAGGGGTGGGAACATACCACTAGGTACTAGTAAGTCATATGTAGGATGACAGGCAAGCAGAAAATAGCTGGGGCCCAGCCTTCAGCCTCTCCTGTCAATCATACATGAGGCCAGGCAACAAAGAGCATGTCTGAGACCAGATCCACATTACAGGAATGTCGTCATGACTACTTATGGAAACCGTACTTGTGTAGGACTTATTGGCACTTTGCTATATATTTATGGAAAAATAACATTGGAATGAAACTCTTGGGCAGTCTTCAAACAGTCTAATGCAGGACAACAATCATGGGCCATTTTAATGTCTCTGTCTTCTTCATACTTTGGATGCATCCCAAATGATACCCAATCCCCCTGTATAGTGCACTACTGTTGACCAGATCCCTATGGGCCGGTGGAAAGGGAATAACGTGCCATTTAGGATGCAACCTTTATTTCCAACAACAGCATGTTTCTTGGGCTCCTGACTGGTGCACCGGTCTAAGGCACTGCATCTCAGTGCTAGAGGCGTCACTAAAGACCCTGGTTTGATTCCAGGCTCTATCACAACCGGCCATAATTGGGAGTCCCACAGGTGACGCACAATTGGCCCAGCGTCATCCGGGTTAGGGTTTGGCCGGGATAGGCCGTCATTGTAAATAAGAATTTGTTCTTAACTGACTTGCTTAGTTAAATAAAATAAAATAAAATTCACCATTCACCATTTAAACATACCAGTTCAATGCTGTCATTTCATTCTCTACAATTGCAAATATAGTGCTATTAAAAAGCACCTTTGCTGTGTGTTGTAACACTGCATAACATATTTTATATGTGGTGTGAAAGAGCTTCTTTTTGTGCCGGTTTTCCCCATACTGTAAGAAATAATCGTTTTTCCGAAAAGAGATGAAAACAGCATTTCAAAATACCTGTTTGATCCAACTTTTGACACCATGCTTCCATCCTGAATGGTACCTTATTACCTGTATAGTGCACTGCTTTTGACCCTGTGGGGATGCATCCCATATCTTAATATAGCTAGTAATGGGGAGGCACAACAATGGTCAGCTTTGACATGTGTTTTTCGGTGGACACTGCATTTTGTTGTTTCGTTGTGAAACCATCCTTTGTGTGTGTGTGTGTTTGAGAGTTTTTCTTTGTAGTGGCCCGTGTGTGTGTACACGTGTGTGTGTGTTGCGTTTTGTTTTGTTGTGCATTGTCCAGCCTGTGTGTGTGTCTCCACCTTGTATTGTGACTGTAACACTGTGCTGAGACAGCAGCGTGCCAGCAGGCCAGGCCGAGGCATCTGCCAAGAACGTGTTGTCATAGGAGCGCCCCTGACCCCTGAGTGATAGAGCTGTACTTGATCTTTTATTTTTCTTCCTTTTAATGTATTTATTATTTCCTTTTTGTTTCGTTCAGTGAGTGTTTGTGCTGTGTTGGTTATCCATGTGGACTGTTTTGAATTTTTTGTCTTTGACGTCTGTTTCTTGTAGAATTGCTGTTGTTTTTTCCTGTTTCCTCGTTGGGGCCAGTGTTTTGAGATGTGATTGGTTGGATAGTGGAGTGCTGACAATAGGGTTGCCACGATAGATCTTGTCTTTGGTTTCTATAATCCAGATTCCAAACTGTTTGACTGTACAAACGATTCCTCTCTCCATCTTGTTTCTTATTGGCTTGATTGATGTCAGTATTTATTTGGTCCGATCAATTGTTAGGTTGTTTCTCAAGAGATTTGAATGACCTGTTGACAACATCATCACACCATGCACATCATCATTCCAGACCATTACAAATCCACACCAGACCACAACTCATTGAAACCCAACACTGACAAATGGTGGTAAGTCAATATAAAAGTGATTGTCAATCATTGTCATAACACTGATTAGGTTACTCAGTCTTCTCTTACTGAATCATAAACTTGACTCCAATTAACACCAGTTTAGTTTTTTTGAGGAATGTCATTTGTGATTTCCCCATCAAGGTCAACGACTTGGGTTTCCTCCACCAAAACAATAGTGTAACTTTCCCAAACGACCATCATCATGCTAGCAGATAGCGCTAGAGAGCCTAGCGAGCCGAGCCTCATGGCCGGGATTTGTCATGAAGGGCTGAATATGCTCATTGTTCCTGATTGCTTATTTAATGAAAAGGTCCCTCTGAGTGCAGCTAGCCTAGCGCCCGGCCCGGGGCTCTTTGTCTAAGCACAGAGGGGGAAACAGCCAGCAGTGTCCTTTTTGAAAACTGTCCAGCTGTCAAAGTGGCAGTGACATTTTCACAATGCCCCCCTCATCTCATGTCCTCTCCCCCTCTCTTCCTCCCAGCGCTGCCTGTGAGCCTCCCTCCCCTCCTCTGTTCCCCATCCCCTCCCAACTAGGACTGGCACCAGAGCCAAATCCACATGTGACCAAGCACACACAAACCAAGTTCTCTCTTCTCGCCATCTCTGGATTGTCTCTCCATGACGGCATCAGTCGGTCACTGAAAACCCAAAATGTCTTCCTATCCCTTATCAGAGGACAAAACCCCTCTGAGCTTTGAACACCTCTCCACCAACCCATTTTTTTTATCCCACAGAGAGATCTCTATTTTGGCAACCCTATATCTCTAATAGCTACTTGCAGGCATCTCCGTGGTGTTATTGACTGGTGTATTGATGTGTTGGGGGGGCCCTTGGCCGCAGTGTGGTTGGGTTGGTTGCGTTTGGTTCTGCTGTCAAACTTGGGGTTTGCTGCTGTCTGTCAGTGGCTGTGTAAGGCCAGGTCTGTGATCTCTACCTCTAACTCCATGTCTGTTTCTGTCCTGCAGGATCCCTGCTCACTATGTGTACCCTCAGGCCTTCATGCAGCCAAGCACCATGGTCATTCCCCATGCCATGCAGCCCAGTGCAGCCTCTGCCTCCACCGGTTCCTCACCATACATCGACTACACTGGAGCCGCCTACGCACAGTATTCCGCCGCCGTGGCGGCTAGCGCTGCTGCAGCCTACGAGCAGTATCCCTACGCTGCCTCCCCTGTAGCGGCCGGGTACATAACTGCGGCCGGTTACGGCTACGTTCAGCAGCCCCTGCCTACGGCCGCACCGGGATCAGCCGTCGCTGCAGCCGCAGCTTTCGGTCAGTACCAGCCTCAGCAACTGCAAGCTGACCGCATGCAATAGCAGCCACTGCAGCCATTGGACACGAGGGGATGGGAGGCCCACTGCTGATTGGCTGTGCAGAGGAAAGGAGGAGGAGGAGGAGGAAGAGAGAGGGGCCGTGTTAAGTGACGGAGTCGTTAAGATGGTGGTGGTGAGGTGGGAGCTCCATACAGTAGCTTTCCAACTTGCTGTGCTTAACCCCCCCCCCCCCCCCCCCCCCCACACACAAAAAATGAGTAAACGTTACCAATTCACAGAACAAAGTAAGGTGGATATATCCTTATGATTATTATTGTTGTTATTAATATAACTATTATTATAATTGTAGTAGAGTATTTATTTATAGAAGAGAAATGCAACAACTAAGCTTGGTGTAAAATATTACCTTATGTTCCATTGCTGTCATTAACATAGAAGAGAGAGAGCGTTCTCTTTACGGGACACTTAGACGTGTCCCAAAGTGTTTTGTGTTCTGAAGCCCTTATAACATATATTTATTATCACATTTCGAGGACTCTTGTCGTTCTGTCTTTTCAAGTGCATTGAAGTAAATGTTGTGATAATCAGGGAAATGGACCAGTTTCCAGTGTGTTAGTAAAGACAACCTCTGCGTGTCAGGGAGTAGCTGAAATAACTGTGGAGAAAAGGTGAAAGTCTTGTCTCGTGTTAAGAACATATCTTCCTGATGCTGATTGTCCCTTTTTTGACTCTGTATCTTGATCTCTTGACCTATGCAAAGCAAACAGTTCACCAGGAGACAAAAAAGCTGCAGGAATAACCAAAAATGCCATCTACTCATCAACTCTTCAAAGGGCATCACAAACAATATGAAGGAAACTCCGAAAGAAAGGTTTTCAGACAATGAGAAGCACCAAATCAGTTACTCTCAAACACATACATTACGCACACACACACAGTTGTGTACATAGTGGTAAAGGACAAAGGGCTCAGTCGTGTTCCCCTCTGGCTCTGTGCAATGGGATCTAGTCAGAGTGAAAGAGAGGGAGGGAGCAGCTGCGGGTGGGGAGGGGGGTGGGACAGTTAGCCCAGCGCCACACAAATGGATCACTCTGGAAAGAACGCATCACTTGTGCTTATTTGTTGAGCTGTCACATTTTAATCCCTGGGCCCATTTGGGAACTGGCCCCTCTGGTCTGTCTGCCTGGCCCTGTCAGCATTTCCACCTCTGTCCTAGAGCTGGCCGGCTGGGCTGGTGTCAGGTACATACACTGCCCTTCTATCCTAACCCTAACCTTGTCCTGTACCCACTCCTCACAGCCTCACCAACCCCCTTGCCCTTGCCCTGTACCCATTCCTCTAAGCCTCACCAACTCCTCCTCTATCCAGACTACACACCCCAACTCCGGAGCTCCTTTCTGTGGGTCTGGAAAGTGGTAGCAGTGGGGAATGTAGAAAGGGGGTGGCGGGGCTGCAGGCGCTTGACATGAATCTGGGGGTTCTTTGTGTGCCTCACATTTGTGTTGCTATTTAAGAGTAAGAAAAGAGATCTATTTAAGATATTTATTTTCAGAGTTGACTATGTTCTATACGCTCTACGGACAAAGACTTAGTGGCGGTACTGAATTACTATTGTTATGTATTCATCTCAAGGCATATAAGTTATTGAGTAGGTTTAGTTGTATTATTATTAACATACTCTACCAAAAATGTTGATTTATTTAAGATACAATTCTGTATGTGCACTGTACAATTATACTTTTTGCCTTTTTGAAATCTTAGAACATGACATTAAATATTGGCTAGATTAATGCCTTTTGTATGAAACTTTATTTAAATGCAGGCATACTTGCGTGCAGACTGTTATTCTGCCTCTGTGTTTAGAACTGTTGGAAAAGACAAAAAAATCCTGACAAAATTAGCAAAATGCTTGCTTTATACATTAGAATGTATAGTCATTGTCATGGTTTGGATAGCTGTGCTTCTATTGCTTTTAATATACATCAGATGGGCTATTTTACACTTGGGAATTTTTATACTTGAACTATTTCTTACAAGGGAAAATATGAAAAATAAATGACAAAAAAATACTTTTTAAGGAAGCTTTTCATTGTCACTGGATTAAGGCATGTACAGTGTTAAAACCTTATTTCAGAATTTCAACACTATTTACTCTAAATTGAAATAAAAGGTTCTATATTTAAACAATGTTTTTTAAATTTATTTAAGATGGATATACGATGTTGAGTTGATCAATTATGTTGTTTTCAGGTTGGGTAACTTTTTGTGGGCCTTGTTGTGGAGGCCTGAGACCATTAAGTCTCCAGAGCAAATGATGTATGAAAGGTGAAGGTGTTAAAGTTGATGTTCAGCAGGTTCTATGGATACACATGTCCCAGATTTGTACCCTACAACACGAGAATGGCTGAGTCACCTCTTCACTAGGCAAAAGCTTCTCTCTCAAACACACATGGATCTGCATCTCAAATGGCACCCTATTCCCTTTATAGTGCACTACTTTTGACCAGGACCCCTGGTCAAAAGTAGTGCACTATAGGCTGAGTGCCATTTGGGATGCGACTGCTTATTTCTAGCTCCAGAACTCACAGGTCTTGTGTTGTATTATGTAAGGACTGTTCCATCTAAGTGTATTAAACACCTATAAACAGACTCACTGTCTATTTGTGCATACATCCTCAATTCCCAAGCCTCTCATCACCAAAATATGGTTGTAAAATCTTTTGGGAGACTGGTGTTTAAAAACAATGTTCTTAGTTTAGTTGGGTTAAGTAGCTGATTACTTTCCAGTGTGTGTGTGTGTGTGCTTCGTAGACTAACAGTGAAACGCTTGCTTACGGGTCCTTTTCCAACAATAAAGAGTTAAAGATGAAATAAACCGTGAAAATAACATGACTATATACAGTACACTGGTCTTTCCATGAAAGACTGATCAGGTGAAAGCTATGAACCCTTATTGATGTCACTTGTTAAATCCATTTCAATCCATTTAGATGAAGGGGAGGAGACAGGTTAAAGAAGGATTTTTATGTGTGCCATTCAGAGGGTGAATGGGCAAGACAAAAGATTTAAGTGCCTTTGAACGGCGTATGGTCGTAGGTGCCAGGCGGACCGGTTTCAGTGTATCAAGAACTGCATGCTAAACAGTTTCCCGTGTTTATCAAGAATGGTCCACCACCCAAAGGACATCCACCAACTTGACACAACTGTGGGAAGAATTGGAGTGACCTTGATAATTTATTGTTAAAACGAGAGGCTGCTTGGATCTTTAACTTAAAGACCCTTGCTCCCTTCGGTCTTAACGTGGACTTTGATCTGAAGCCATTCTTGTGATTGTTGTGATTGTTGTGACTTTGCCATTGTGGTTGTTTGTGGGCTTGTGTGGTCTTAAGTGAGTCTATGATCGTATGCTATCCATTTGTTTTTTGTATGCTGCTCTTTCTATGCCATTTTAATATTTGATAAATTAACCAATGATATTAGGCCACTCTTGGCCATGATTACAGACACCTGTGTGTCTTGACACTATATATAAACGAGTCATCCCGCAGTGTCTGTGATTGTACCCTGATGAAGACAGCTTGCCTGTCGAAACGTTGGTAAATTAAATATTTTTGCATCTGAGCTCCTAGAGTGTGCGGCTCTCCTTTATTTTTAAGGAAGAATTGGAGTCAACATGGGCCAGCATCCCTGTGGAATGCTTTCAACACCTTGTAGTGTCCATGCCCGATGAATTGAGGCTATTCTGAGGGCAAAAAGGGGGATTGGGGGGTGCAACTCAATATTAGGAAGGTATTCCTAATGCTTTGTAAACTAATTGTATAGGGAGTAGAAAATAACATGGCTATATACAGGACCCGCTCCACTACAGCCCCGTCAATGTGAATGGGGGCGTTCTCGACCCTCCGTTTCCTGTAGTCCACGATCAGCTCCTTTGTCTTCCTGACAAGGCAGAGGTCCTGAGTTTGCGCTAGGTATGGGCCGAATCGGGAGGAAGTGGTACTCGAGCAGCGTGACGTCCTTCACAGTGTTGCCGTGATCCGGATCTACTGTTGCACTCAGCTCAAAACTTGGGTTGCTGTTGGGGAAGTTTGAGGGGTGTATGTAGCACATGTAGCACATGGGGATGTGTGAGACTCCTCAGTCTCAACTGTCCCCACTTGAACCAGCAAATAGCTCGTTTTTTTCATGGCGCCGACAGGTAAGACACTTCAGGAGGGCGTTCACGTGTACTAGCAAGACAGAGGTCCCGAGTTTGCGTAAGCTATGGGCTGAATCGGGAGGAAGTGGTACAAGCTAAGCAAACAGCGTGATGTGCTTTACACGTGCTTGCGTGTAAATTACCACAGAGCAGCCAGAAGCCTTATGGGATTACATACAAAATGTCTGCTGGCTGTATGCTGGTGACCATGCTCCTGCTCTTCATTTTGTAACACTGTCACCCAAGGCCCCTCCACCATTTTAGCCGAACATTCAATGACGTGGGACAAGCATTCACCTCACACTCAAACAAACACGTCTGGCAGCAGAGAATTTGGGAATGGAGTCCTCTGTGGAAGCCTATCAATGATTCAGAGGCTTTTCTAATCAATAAAAGATCCCTACCCTCTCCTCCCTAACCTGGCACGAGGCAGCATGGTACCCTTTTCTGGTCAAAGTAGTGCACTGCATAGGGAACCGGGTGCCATTTGGGACACCGATGGTCTATTTCAGCCACAGTGTAACTCAGGCAGCTGCCATGACACAGCAGAGATAGAGGCCTTTCACGTGACATCACTACGGCTTCCATGGCATCTGACGTCCGCCATGATGGAATTCAGAGGCAGGTTGTGAATTGGGATGTGACAGACAGACAGTAGTAGGTGCCGTTAACATAATCAGGGGCACAGTGAATGGCCCTGTTAAAACTTGCTCCCAGTTTTATTTGAGTTGACGTGAGAAAGCTATAACCAGTGATTATATCAGCACATAATGATCCCCGCACACTGGGCACAGACGTCAGTTCAACGTCTAGTTTTGATTTACATTTGTTTGAGTTGTCAACTATTGTGAATTCAAGGTGAAATTCCCCCCCAGAATCTTAATTTAGGTTAAAAGTTGGGTAAAAAATAAATAACAATCCCCTTACGTTGATGACTTTTTGCAAATCCAATGAGTTTTTCACATTGATTTAACATCATCACATACATTTTTGTGGTTAAAATGATGTGGAAACAACATTGATTCAATTCGTTTTTGCCCAGTGGGCAACTTTATGATATTGGAGAGGATGATGATGAGGATGATGATAATGTTAATATACAATTTTCATATGACTAGCTTTTATAATTTGAATGTCCACACAGCACTATCCTTTGAGTCATAGGGTAAGACCATTGCCAGCCTACACAACATTAGACGTCAATCAGACGTTCCATACTTAGTCTAGGTGTCTGGGGCTCCCACCACTGCTCCTCAAGACCAGGCAGGGGGGAGAGAAAGACTGGAGGCACCGACTGGTACTTTGCCAGTGGTCCACTCACTCAACTGCGTTATCAGGTTCACAAATGTTGCTTCATTTGGAAGTCCCGGAAGTTTAGGGTTATCTGCGCGATTGACTGACAGGGAGGCTGGGTGAGGCGGCAGACGTAGGAACGAATCAACCCGGGACATTACAAAAGCGAAATAAAACACTACGCCAGGATTTGATAGGGACCTATCGAAGGTAAATCTGTTGGTTAGTTTGTTTTCTAACGATTGTTATATTTTTGACGAGATGGGAATGGGAGGGAGAGCGGCAGAGAGTTGGGGACTGGGGCGGCACGTTTGTAGATGGCTCGCCTCAGAAACGCGTGCGGTTATACTATTCGCTGTATTGGCACGAGAAAGGAAGACACCGATAGCCACAAAGGTCTGAACAATCGCCCTTTCCATATTATCTATGTGTGTCTTGTCTTTGTGTTTGTATGGCTAGTTAGACCATTGCGTATTTGCGGCGTTTTGTTTATTCTAGAAAACAGGTATTGCGTCAAAAAGGCTACAGTTACTGCTAGAATATACGAATTTGAGTATTTTGTATGTCGATGACATTGTTATTTGTGTATGTGATGACAACGGTATAGCCTATACAATGCAGCCTGCCGATGACACAGGATGAAAGTGTAAAGGATGACATGTCAACATTTGTTTTATTATTATGGTGTAGTGTGTGGCGCCGAGTCGAAATGACCTGTCACCTGACGCTATTATCATACCTCATACCTTGTTATCTATGTGAGGACACATGAACATAACATACATAGTTGTCGCACAGGATCAGTGCACATGTGTCACACCAACCTTGAATGAACCTTCAGGGAACATTATGAATGTTGACAGTTTATGTTGATATTTAGAAATTTTGTTTATATTATTATTCAATTCTCACGTGTTAGCCTGCTGAATATTTCCATATTGGTATAGATAGATTATTACTCTAAAATGTACAATTCATAAGCTCTATAAGTATACGAGTTTACAGATCTCTCTCTCACTCTCTTGACAAAACTCGAGTTTCAGATCTAGATGTTTTTTTATGAAGGGCCATCATCATGTCTAAGAATGAAATGGTCCTTAGCCCAAAGACCTTATAGGCCTATCAAGCACCAACCATAGAACCTTCCAACTTAGAATAGATGACAGGAAATCAGCACCACTAGCTTGAAGCAGGGGCCCAATATAGCCCTGAGATCAGATACCCAGGGCATAGAGTTATGAGACCCTATGGTGATTCTTAAGTATAATGGCATTCTCATTTCAGTAGAATAATAACACACCACCGATGTCTGCTTTCACAGCTGTTGGGTCCAAATCCCTCCCCTTGGTCAGACAATTGTTAGGTGCTTTGTTTACTAAGAAAACAATTTCTCGAAACCCTCTAACTTCAGGGTTCAACCTGGTCTCAGAGCATTTCATATTATTCTGTAAGTAAATCAGAGACACTCCATTTAGTATGATATGTTACGTTTCGTATGGTATGTATTCATTTGTGGATGTCCATTACCCATTTCGTATAATGCGTTATGAATTACAATTTGTATTATATGTTACGAATTTACTAAACATACAATATGTTACAAATTTACAAACTATACAATACGTTACGAATTTGAAAAACATACAATATGTTCTGAATTTGCAAAGCGTATGATATGTTATGAATTCCAGCTAGGTGGCTAACGTTAGCTCGTTGGCTAGGGGTTAGGGTTAAGGTTAGGGTTACATTTAGGAGTTGGGTTAAGGTTAGGGTTAGGGGAAGGGTTAACTAACATGCTAAGTAGTTGAAAAGTAGCAAGTAAGTAGTTGAACAGTTGGTAATTAGCTCAAATGCTGAAGTTGTCCATGATGAGATTCGAACTCGCAAACTTTGGGTCGCCCACCCATCCACCCTGACCAATCACCCTACGTTAGTTTAAGTAATTATCTGTTTATGTAACCATATCAAACGAAACATATCACACTAATTTGAGTATCACAGAATACATTTACTATGTTATGTCTAGTCTATGAGACCAGGCTGGGGTTCAAATCCTGTCCTGGCTCTTTCCCCTCAATCACTTTATACAAATAACTTACTGTAACACTGTATAGCTGGGGTCCAACAGTGAAAGAGCTAAAATGGCATTCGCTATGCTTTCTATCGCCATGGAGACTTTGGCAAACTCACAATGGCGAAGAGATGCTAATCAAGTCACACTGTGCCAGATTCTAGCTGTTGCATTCACACAGTTTTCAATGTTAATGTTTTCAACATATCTTCTGGTGAAAGAAATTATGAATAGGGCTGGGGCAAATACAGTGGCAGACTGTACTCTGTTTTATAGCATGTTGCAAGGCTTGTCAAATGTCTTTATTTACAACTATAGACATCTTGATATTTTGGAATAAAGGTAGTTCAATTGTGGCTCATACACTCTATGATCAGATATTCAGTGTTATGTATGCTAGTGAGCAGTCAACTCTGTCCACTGATCTAAGATCAGCTTTCCCTGCCTCTTATACCTTATCTCACCCATTGGAGCACAAGCACAAAAATGGACTCTGGACCAGTACTTAGAGAACGCCTCCACCTATCAGTCATTATTATACACACAGTCCAAAGATATATGATTTTAAGGAATAACCCTGATCAAGTTACATTGTCATTACATATTGGGTTATTTGTATGTTTTTATTTATTAGGCCGTCTTTAGAGGACAAAAGTAACTTTATTTTACATTTTGTGACATTTTACATACATGGTACTTTTTTTCATATGGCACATGGAAATCAGAAGAGGGTAGTCTACAGAGATAGGTGCGATTGGCTGAGAGTAGCTGAGAGGTGTGTTTATGGAGATAGGTGGGATTGGCTGAGAGTAGCTGAGAGGTGTGATTAAAAGCTCATGATCTATAGAGTGTGCAAAGCTGTCATCAAGGCAAAGGGTGGCTACTTTGAAGAATCTGAAATATAAAATCTATTTTGATTTGTTTAACAATTTTTCGGTTGCTACATGATTCCATATGTGTTATTTCATAGTTTTGATGTCTTCACTATTTTTCTACAATGTATAAAAGAGTAAAAATAAAGAAAAACCCTTGAATGAGTAGAGATTTATATTGTTGATTGATTGACTATGGCTTTTCAAATCTCACAATAGTGCTATTTGTAGGGTTAATTTTAAATTACAGTTGTGATTTTTCAGCTGTTCCTGAACCTCTTACCAGAAACAAGGTATATGGGGCTAATAACAGATATTCCTCTAATGATTGTCTCTTCGCAGCAAAATCTGCAGATCTGAGATGGTTTTATTCCCCAACATTCTGTACACAGTTGTTTTAACAACAAAGACACATTTGTCTTTCAACTTCCACTGTCTTCCAAGGGTGTCTAAATAACTTTCAAACATCCAGTTTGAAGACCTCAAACCAAACCCGAGGTCTCCAGTGGCTGGCTACAGACTCTAGGGCCCTGTACTGTCTGGCAGCCTGCATAAATAGACAGTGAAGCCCATGTTAAATATTTGGCACTGCTGGGAGAATTCTCTGGAGTGATTAATAGCATACGCCCAGGCTGCACCTCCCATCCACCACCAAGGAATTATTGCACTCACAGCACTGCTGGTGTGAGGCCTACTGCACACTTCAGATCACTAATGAATGTGCTAGCTGCTAGGTCCTACTGTAGCAGATAGCTAGGAGGAAGGCTGATGCATGGTCAACACAGGGACTGACTGAAAACCTCTTCTGCTTCTTATTAAAGTACTGGTGAGGGATGTTATCATGTTGAAGTGTAGGTGAGGTAGGGATACACAGCACAGCGCCTTCTCTGCTCAACTGGACTGAACTAGACTGTTCTAGGTAAAAAATTAAAAAATAAATGTTATTTGTCACATGTGCCGAATACAGTGAAATGCTTACTTACAAGCCCTTAACCAACAATGCAGTTTTAAGAATAAAAAAAAAAAGATTTACTAAAATAAACTGAAGTTAAAAAAAAGAATTTGAATAAAAATTGTAATAATAAATAAATAAGGAGCAACAATAAAATAACAGTAGGGAGGCTATATAGAGGGGGTACCGGTACAGAGTCAATGTGCGGGGGCATAGGTTAGTTGAGGTAATTTAGGTAATATCTACATGTAGGTAGACAAAGTGACTATGCATGGATAATAAACAGAGAGTAGCAGCAGCATAAAAATGATGGTGGGGGGTTGGCAATGCAAATAGTCCTGGTAGTCATTTTATTAGCTGTTCAGGAGTCTTATGGCTTTGAGGTAGAAACTGTTAGAAAGCCTTTTGGACCTAGACTTGGCACTCCAGTACTGCCTGGTATAGAGGTCCTGGATGGCAGGAGGCTTGACCCCAGTGATGTACTGGGCCGTACGCACTACCCTCTGTAGTGCCTTGCGGTCGGAGGCTGAGCAGTTGCCATACCAGGTGGTGATGCAACCAGTAAGGATGCTCTCAATGGTGCAGCTGTATAACTTTTTGAGGATCTGAGGATCCATGCCAAATCTTTTCAGTCTCCTGAGGAGGAATAGGCACTGTAGTGCCCTCTTCACAACTGTCTTGATGTGTTTGGACCATGATAGTTTGTTGGTGATGTGGACACCAAGGAACTTGAAGCTCTCAACCTGCTCCACTACAGCCCCGTGGATGAGAATGGGCGCTTGCTCGGTCCTTCTTTTCCTGTAGTCCACAATCATCTCCTTTGTCTTGATCACGTAGAGGGAGAGGTTGTTATCCTGGCACCACCCTGCCGGCTCTCTGACCTCCTCCCTATAGGATGTCTCAATGTTGTCGGTGATCAGGCCTACCACTGTTGTGTCGTCAGCAAACTTAATGATGGTGTTGGAGTCGTGCCTGGCCACGCAGTCATGGGTGAACAGGGAGTAAAGGAGGGGACTGAGCATGCACCCCTGAGTGGCCCATGTGTTGAGGATCAGCATGGCAGATGTGTTGTTACCTACCCTTACCACCTGGGGGCAGCCTGTCAGGAAAACCATCATTTCAAAAACAAAACGTTTATTCTTTCAGTGAAATACGGAACCGTTCCGTATTTTATCTAACGGATGGCATCCCTAAGTCTAAATATTGCTGTTACATTGTACAACCTTCAATGTTATGTCATAATTATGAAACAATTCTGGCAAATTAATTACGGTCTTTGTTAGGAAGAAATGGTCTTCACACAGTTCGCAACGAGCCAGGCAGCCCAAACTGCTGCATATACCCTGACTGCTTGCACAGAACGCAAGAGAAGTGACACAATTTCCCTAGTTAAAAGAAAGTCATGTTAGCAGGCAATATTAACTAAATATGCAGGTTTAAAAATATATACTTGTGTATTGATTTTAAAGAAAGGCATTGATGTTTATGGTTAGGTACACATTGGTGCAACGACAGTGCTTTTTTCGCGAATGCGCTTGTTAAATCATCACCCGTTTGGAGAAGTAGGCTGTGATTCGATGAGAAATTAAGTCGGCGGAGGCCGTTCCTAGGCCGTCATTGAAAATAAGAATGTGTTCTTAACTGACTTGCCTAGTTAAATAAAGTTATAAAAAAATCTAATATTTTTTTTTTGTTTGTTATGAAACCTTGAAATCGGCCCTAATTAATCGGCCATTTCGATTAATCGGTCGACCTCTAGTGTCTATGTAATTCTGTGATTGATGAAGTAAGTTAGTAAATAAATAATTAAGCCAATTTGTATATCGCTGATTCATGATCTATATTAGGGTTCGTGCAGATATCCAAGGGTTTGCGACATTCAGAATATGACTGAGGTAGTAATACAGAGACTGTAATCGATAAGATATGAAAATATCTGAAGAGTTATATTTGGGAAATTGAAACTCTATAAACAACATTTTCCGTGGTGCCCTGACTTCCTAGTTAATTAAAGTTACATGACTATTTTAATTGCGAAATTAAATTACACAGAGAATTGATTTGATAATATAGAGTCTTCACATTTAATGATAGTCAATGCTACGACAGTAGTCATTTAGGCAGGTTACCTTGGGGTTCTTGGGCACAGGGACTATGGTGGTCTGCTTGAAATATGTTGGTATTACAGACTCGGTCAGGGACAGATTGAAAATGTCAGTGAAGACACTTACCAGTTGGTCAGCGCAGGCTCCTGGTAATCCATCTGGCCTTGTGGACTTGTTTACTCACATTGGCTATGGAGAGCGTGATCACACAGTCGCCTGGAACAGCTTATGTTCTCATGCATGCTTCAGTGTTGCTTGCCTTATAGCGAGCATAGAAGTTATTTAGCTCGTCTGGTAGACTCGTGTCACTGGACAGCTCTCGACTGTGCTTCACTTTGAAGTACGTAATAGTTTGCAAGCCCTGCCACATCCGACGAGCGTCGGAGCCGGTGTAGTACGATTCGATCTTAGTCCGATTCGATCTTAGTCCTGTATTGACACTTTACCTGTTTGGTGGTTCGTCGGAGGGCATAGCGGGATTTCTTATAAGCTTCCGGGTTAGAGTCCCGCTCCTTGAAAGCGGCAGCTCTACCCTTTAGCTCAGTGCGGATGTTGCCTGTAAACCATGGCTTCTGGTTGGCGTATGTACGTACGGTCACTGTGGGGACGAAGTCATCAATGCACTTATTGATGAAGCCAGTGACTGATGTGATGTACTCCTCAATGCCGTCGGAAGAATCCCGGAACATATTCCAGTCTGTGCTAGCAAAACAGTCCTGTAGCTTAGCATCTGCGTCATATGACCGCTTACTTATTGAGCGAGTCACTGGTACTTCCTGCTTTAGTTTTTGCTTGAAAGCAGGAATCAGGAGGATATAGTTATAGTCAGATTTGCCAAATGGAGGGTGAGGGAGAGCTTTGTACGCATCTCTGTGTGTGTAGTAAAAGTGGTGTAGAGTTTGTTTGTTTTTTCCTCTGGTTGCACATTTAACATGCTGGTAGAAATGAGGTAAAACGGATTTAAGTTTCCCTGCATTAAAGTCCCCGGCCACGAGGAGCGCCGCCTCAGGATGAGGATTTTCTTGTTTGATTATGGCCTTATACAGCTCGTTGAGTGCCGTCTTGGTGCCAGCCTCAGTCTTTGCTGATAAATAGTCAGCTACAAAAAAATATAGATGAAAACTCTCTTGTTTAATAGTGTGGTCTACAGCTTATCATGAGATACTTTACCTCAGGCGAGCAAAACCTAGAGACTTCCTTAATATTAGATTTTGTGCACCAGCTGTTATTTACAAATAGACACAGACAACCACCCCTTGTTTTACCGGAGGCAGGTATTCTATCTTGCAGATAGACCGAAAACCCAGCCAGCTGTATGTTATCCATGTTGTCGTTCAGCCACGACTCTGTGAAACATAAGATATTACAGTTGTTAATGTCCCGTTGGTAGGATAGTCTTGATTTGAGTTCATTCATTTTGTTATCCAATGATTGTACGTTGGCTAATAGAATTGACGGTAGAGGGGGATTACTTACAAGGCACTCCGACCTACGTCCCCAATATCTCTGTCTCTTCTTCACGTGAATGATGGGGATTTGGGCCTTGTTGGGTGTCTGAAGTAAATCCTTTGCGTCCGACTCGTTAAAGACAAAATCTTCGTCCAGTACAACGTGAGTAATCGCTGTCCTGATATCCAGAATCTCTTTTCGGTCATAAGAGACGGTGGCAGAAACATTATGTACAAAATAAATAACACGAAAAAACACATACAATAGCACAATTGGTAAGGAGCCCGTAAAACGGCAGCCATCACCTCCGGCGCCATCATAATAAGACTGGATTATGAGAAGTGTGTGTGTTTGTCTCTGTATCCGTGTGTGTGTACCACAGGAGGTTGGTGGCCCCTTAATTGGGGAGGACGGGCTCGTGGTAATGGCTGGAGCGGAATTAGTGGAATGGTATCAGATACATCAAACACATGGTTTCAGTGCGTTTGATACCACTCCATTCCAGCCATTATTATGAGCCGTCCTCCCCTCAGCACCCGTGTGTGTGCGTGTCTGTGTGTGTGTGTGTGTGTGTGTGTGTGTGTGTGTGTGTTAGGGAGGGCTCATAATCCAGTCTGTGTGACGGTGACATCACTGGAGCTGATCCCTGAATGGGGATTGGTTTGCTAACGCTGGAGGAAGAAATACAATCAGGCGAATGGCCTGGCCTATGAGGTCAGTCTCCACTGATAACAACCGGATCAGGTGACCAGATAGATGCTGTTTTTCCTCAACTAAGAAAAGAGAACTTATATGGCTGAGTCCCAAATGGCACCCTATCCCTGGACTCCGCTATAGTGCACAACTTTTGACCATAGAACTCTGGTAAAAAAGAAATATTGCTACTAAAGTATACAGGGCTACCAATAGATCAGCAAGTTTTTCATGGACGATGACTGAAAGCAATGCCCTGTTTCTGTATGCATGAAATGCCCCCTTCTTTCCTTCTCTCCTCATGGTCACGGGAAGATGTTTAGGGGTGGTGGTGCTGAATTTTTCTCCCCGCTCTGCAGATGGCTATTTCAGTGTGCTCATACAGGAGTAGTAATGGTCCAGCGCACTACTTAATGTGTGTATATATATATATATATATATATATATACAGTACCAGTCAAAAGTTGGACACACCTACCCATTCAAGGGTTTTTCTTTATTTTTACTATTTTCAACATTGTAGAATAATAGTAAAGACATTAACACATATGAAATCATGTAGTAACCAAAAAAGTGTTAAACAAATCAAAATATATGTTATATTTGAGATTCTTCAATGTAGCCACCCTTTGCCTTGATGACAGCTTTGCACACTCTTGGCATTCTCTCAACCAGCTTCACCTGGAATGCTTTTCCAACAGTCTTGAAGAAGTTCCCACATATGCTGAGCACTTGTTGGCTGCTTTTCTTTCACTCTGCGGTTCAACTCATCCCAAACCATCTCAATTGGTTTGTAAAAAAAAAACACACCAGGAAATCAGCTCCAAGTGATTGGAATTTAAGAAGTCTGTTCCCAAGTATTCCCATGCATTGAGAGACACGATGTGATCGTATACAAATGTAAGCAAGGTTTGAAATGATTGTTTTAGTCAAACATATCTGTTTGGGGTTCTTGCGATCAATTTGCAGTCCACAAATTATTTGTAATTATGTTCCAGAACCCCGACGATCCGCTCAAGAACAAATCGGCCCGCGGCTGAATATAGTTGATGATCCCTGACCTATGGTATGGTGTACATGATGTGATATGAATGATTGTGTAGCGGAAGTTGTGGCAAAGGACCAGATGGCTAGAGGTCCAGAAAAACTCTGCCTGCGTTCTAAATTGCACCCTATTCCCTTTATAGTGCACTACTTTTCACCAGGGCCCTACGAATCCTATCGTGTTTTGGGTTTTTAGGTGTCTGCAGTGTCATAAGTGTCCTATAGCATTTCAAATGTCCCTCTGACCCTACAAATTAGCCAACCCCTATAAATCTAGACACAAAAGAAAAGTAATGGGTTGTATTGCATTTCTCTTGAAATCAAAAGAGAGACGTCATGGGGAACATGACCAACCCTGGTTACAGCCCCAGTGATGGATATCAGTACACTGACTTTATCTGCTTCGTTCCAGGACTGTCGCCATGGAAACGCTAGTGCAGCGGCTGGAGCAGGCCGTGATTCGTGTGGAGCAGGTGTCCGTCAACATGCAGGTGTCCAATGGCATGGCCAACGGGGAATGTAACGGGATCAACAGAGGTGAGTAGTAGAAACGTAGTGGTCCAGACCGTGACAGCAGTGTATAGCATTGGGTAGTGAGGTTCTAGGTTCAACTGGGAACACTACTTTATCCAATGAACGTTTATAAACATGTCATATTCTATGTAAAACTCTGAAAAGATACTGTAGTAGAAAAACGCCTGACCTCTCCTCTGTGGGCATTGTTTTCTCCTTCTTCCTCCTGTCTCTCCAGGTCAGTCCCAGTGTATGGAGGCCTTTGACCTGCTGCTGATGGGGCCGTTGTCAGAGTACTTGAAGAATAGCCGTGCCATAGGAGAGGATGTGGAGAAGCATGTGAGTGGCAGGAATGTGTGTGTGTGATTGCATATGACTGACTATCCTTGCGTGTTTGAGTGGCATCTTGCCAAGGCCGCAAATGGGAAATGGCTCTGTGCCATTAAGATCACAAAGTCTCCTCCTCAATCCCCAAATCCCTCAAATGTTCTCACTTACACACACACACACACACACACACACACACACACACACACACACACACACACACACACACACACACACACACACACACCAGCTGTCTTGGTTAACACACTGCCATTATATTTGGTCTTTGTCTTTATCTTAAACTGTTAGTCTACAGAAAATGAAACGAAGCAGGCGCCTTAACTGACAGAAACTCAAAGTGATGTTTGTACCAGAGCAGCAGATAAGAACACACAAAAAGATAATATGGATGATGAAAATAAGACAGTTGCCTACTCTGTCCTGTTATACTACTCTGTTCTGCTATACTACTCTGTTCTGCTATACTGCTCTGTTCTGCTATACTACTCTGTTCTGCTATACTGCTCTGTCCTGCTATACTACTCTGTTCTGCTATACTACTCTGTCCTGCTATACTACTCTGTCCTGCTATACTGCTCTGTCCTGCTATACTGCTCTGTCCTGCTATACTGCTCTGTCCTGCTATACTGCTCTGTTCTGCTATACTGCTCTGTTCTGCTATACTGCTCTGTCCTGCTATACTGCTCTGTTCTGCTATACTGCTCTGTTCTGCTATACTGCTCTGTCCTGCTATACTGCTCTGTCCTGCTATACTGCTCTGTCCTGCTATACTGCTCTGTCCTGCTATACTGCTCTGTCCTGCTATACTGCTCTGTTCTGCTATACTGCTCTGTTCTGCTATACTGCTCTGTTCTGCTATACTGCTCTGTTCTGCTATACTGCTCTGTTCTGCTATACTGCTCTGTTCTGCTATACTGCTCTGTTCTGCTATACTACTCTGTCCTGTTATACTACTCTGTCCTGCTATACTACTCTGTCCTGCTATACTACTCTGTCCTGCTATACTACTCTGTTCTGCTATACTGCTCTGTCCTGCTATACTACTCTGTTCTGCTATACTACTCTGTTCTGCTATACTGCTCTGTCCTGCTATACTACTCTGTTCTGCTATACTACTCTGTCCTGCTATACTACTCTGTTCTGCTATACTACTCTGTTCTGCTATACTACTCTGTTCTGCTATACTACTCTGTCCTGCTATACTGCTCTGTTCTGCTATACTGCTCTGTTCTGCTATACTACTCTGTCCTGCTATACTACTCTGTCCTGTTATACTACTCTGTCCTGCTATACTACTCTGTTCTGCTATACTACTCTGTCCTGCTATACTACTCTGTCCTGCTATACTACTCTGTCCTGTTATACTACTCTGTCCTGCTATACTACTCTGTCCTGCTATACTACTCTGTCCTGCTATACTACTCTGTTCTGCTATACTGCTCTGTCCTGCTATACTGCGCTGTCCTGCTATACTGCTCTGTTCTGCTATACTACTCTGTCCTGCTATACTGCTCTGTCCTGCTATACTGTGCTGTCCTGCTATACTACTCTGTCCTGCTATACTACTCTGTCCTGCTATACTGCTCTGTCCTGCTATACTGCTCTGTTCTGCTATACTGCTCTGTTCTGCTATACTGCTCTGTTCTGCTATACTGCTCTGTCCTGCTATACTACTCTGTCCTGTTATACTACTCTGTCCTGCTATACTACTCTGTCCTGTTATACTGCTCTGTCCTGCTATACTGCTCTGTCCTGCTATACTACTCTGTTCTGCTATACTACTCTGTTCTGCTATACTACTCTGTCCTGCTATACTACTCTGTTCTGCTATACTACTCTGTCCTGCTATACTACTCTGTCCTGCTATACTACTCTATTCTGCTATACTACTCTGTCCTGCTATACTACTCTGTCCTGCTATACTACTCTGTTCTGCTATACTACTCTGTCCTGCTATACTACTCTGTCCTGCTATACTACTCTGTCCTGCTATACTACTCTGTCCTGCTATACTACTCTGTCCTGCTATACTACTCTGTCCTGCTATACTACTCTGTCCTGCTATACTACTCTGTCCTGTTATACTACTCTGTCCTGCTATACTACTCTGTCCTGCTATACTACTCTGTCCTGCTATACTACTCTGTCCTGCTATACTGCTCTGTCCTGCTATACTGCGCTGTCCTGCTATACTGCTCTGTTCTGCTATACTACTCTGTCCTGCTATACTGCTCTGTCCTGCTATACTGTGCTGTCCTGCTATACTACTCTGTCCTGCTATACTACTCTGTCCTGCTATACTACTCTGTCCTGCTATACTACTCTGTTCTGCTATACTACTCTGTTCTGCTATACTGCTCTGTTCTGCTATACTGCTCTGTCCTGCTATACTACTCTGCCCTGCTATACTACTCTGTCCTGCTATACTGCTCTGTTCTGCTATACTGCTCTGTTCTGCTATACTGCTCTGTTCTGCTATACTGCTCTGTTCTGCTATACTGCTCTGTCCTGCTATACTGCTCTGTCCTGCTATACTGCTCTGTCCTGCTATACTGCTCTGTTCTGCTATACTGCTCTGTTCTGCTATACTGCTCTGTTCTGCTATACTGCTCTGTTCTGCTATACTGCTCTGTTCTGCTATACTGCTCTGTCCTGCTATACTGCTCTGTTCTGCTATACTGCTCTGTCCTGCTATACTGCTCTGTCCTGCTATACTGCTCTGTTCTGCTATACTGCTCTGTCCTGCTATACTGCTCTGTTCTGCTATACTGCTCTGTTCTGCTATACTGCTCTGTCCTGCTATACTGCTCTGTCCTGCTATACTGCTCTGTTCTGCTATACTGCTCTGTTCTGCTATACTGCTCTGTTCTGCTATACTGCTCTGTTCTGCTATACTGCTATGTCCTGCTATACTGCTCTGTCCTGCTATACTACTCTGTCCTGATATACTGCTCTGTCCTGCTGTACTGCTCTGTCCTGCTATACTACTCTGTACTGCTATACTGCTCTGTTCTGCTATACTACTCTGTTCTGCTATACTACTCTGTCCTGCTATACTACTCTGTCCTGCTATACTGCTCTGTCCTGCTATACTGCTCTGTCCTGCTATACTACTCTGTCCTGCTATACTACTCTATTCTGCTATACTACTCTGTCCTGCTATACTACTCTGTCCTGCTATACTACTCTGTCCTGTTATACTACTCTGTCCTGCTATACTACTCTGTTCTGCTATACTACTCTGTTCTGCTATACTACTCTACCCTGCTATACTGCTCTGTCCTGCTATACTGCTCTGTTCTGCTATACTGCTCTGTTCTGCTATACTGCTCTGTTCTGCTATACTGCTCTGTTCTGCTATACTGCTCTGTCCTGCTATACTGCTCTGTTCTGCTATACTGCTCTGTCCTGCTATACTGCTCTGTCCTGCTATACTGCTCTGTCCTGCTATACTGCTCTGTTCTGCTATACTGCTCTGTTCTGCTATACTGCTCTGTCCTGCTATACTGCTCTGTTCTGCTATACTGCTCTGTCCTGCTATACTGCTCTGTCCTGCTATACTGCTCTGTCCTGCTATACTGCTCTGTTCTGCTATACTGCTCTGTCCTGCTATACTGCTCTGTCCTGCTTTACTGCTCTGTCCTGCTATACTGCTCTGTCCTGCTATACTGCTCTGTTCTGCTATACTGCTCTGTCCTGCTATACTGCTCTGTCCTGCTATACTGCTCTGTCCTGCTATACTGCTCTGTCCTGCTATACTACTCTGTCCTGCTATACTGCTCTGTTCTGCTATACTGCTCTGTTCTGTTATACTGCTCTGTCCTGCTATACTACTCTGTTCTGCTATACTGCTCTGTTCTGCTATACTGCTCTGTTCTGCTATACTGCTCTGTTCTGTTATACTGCTCTGTTCTGCTATACTACTCTGTTCTGCTATACTGCTCTGTTCTGCTATACTGCTCTGTCCTGCTATACTACTCTGTCCTGCTATACTACTCTATTCTGCTATACTGCTCTGTCCTGCTATACTACTCTGTTCTGCTATACTACTCTGTTCTGCTATACTGCTCTGTTCTGCTATACTGCTCTGTTCTGCTATACTACTCTGTTCTGCTATACTACTCTGTTCTGCTATACTACTCTGTTCTGCTATACTACTCTGTCCTGCTATACTACTCTGTCCTGCTATACTACTCTGTTTTCCCTACTTCCATTGAGATAAACTTGGTGTAACTTGATTTAATGATACTGTATATGCAACTGTTGTCACCAAGCCAAATCGCAATGACATTTAAGATGAATCTTTAACACAGTGAGATTTTCTCTACCAGTGACAGTAGGGCTGGAGGGATGTTGAGAGGAGCACTTAGTGACCACTTCACTCCCCTGTCTGCTTTCTGTCAATGGGACTAGTATTATATGGAGATATGCATCCAATATGGCAGCCTGTAAGGAATTGGGTTCCATTTGGGACAGAGACATGGTAGATTCCTTGTTTTATCTCTCATAGAGTTGGCTCTGGGAATCTCTGACTGTGTGGGGTCCAGGGCTTGGCCAGGGAAAACCACTCTAGATAGATGGGAGGAGTAGGAGTGATTTAAATTACAGTTTGTTTCCTGTCCCCTACAAAGCCAATGGCGGGAGTGTGTTTGAACTTTAACCCTACATTCCAATATTTAAAATGCGACACAAGCACCTTTTCCACCAAGATGTCAGGCCGTTTTCCAAAGGGAGATGAGGTGTAGTTTGTGGCTGTAATCATGTTGGCAACCACTTTGATGATTTCTCTTCCGACTCCCAAAATAAAGCCAACAGTTTAACCTTGATTCATACCAGGCACTGGCAGCAAGTCCAATTGCAGAAATCCCTTTCTCAAGGGAGACATGATTTCAAATGGGAATTAAATAAGTGAGGACTTTAATATGTGGAAAAGCAGAATGACAGAGAAATAACCTTAATATGTGGTGAAATGGGACTGGGGGATGGGGGGAGGATATGCCTTCATGTGTCTTTTCTTTCGTAAAACAACATTCACTTAATCTCCTTCTCCCATCACAGTGAAATGAGGAGGAGGGGGTGTGTGGGTTAGAGGTGTTTTTTTAAGTTAGGAAAGCTCCTTTTATGGCAAAAGTTCCAAAGTTCCTCTGGAGGTTTTCCCAAACATGGGACATGCCTCGTGGGACCTGACTAATGCATTGTTACCAGCATGATGCAGTGCAGAGTGTGGCTTATAATAACCTCAGATTTGACATTTGAACCTTTTTCCTCTGTGATCGACAGGCGGAGATGGTGAACAACGCTCTGCAGCTTCAGAGAAGCTTCCTCAAAATGGCCACCACACACCAGGAGCCTGCTCAGGTAAGGATGATATGTGTAATGGCTTGGAGAACTGTCCTGAATGCAGATACCCAAAGCAAGTAAACAAATGTGTATGGATCAGGACTATTGGCCAACTGCACTGCACTTCAACACAGTTATCCAATGTGCACGTATCTACTGTTATCTACTGTAATGTAGCCAGTGTTGCCCATTACAGTGTCCCAGTATCGCCCATTTCAGTATCGCTCATTTCAGTGTTCCAGCAGCAGCCTTTTCCAGGCCTCTCTGTGTTTCCCAGTGCTGCTGGGCCAGTGGGCAGCCATGCGGTGCCCCGGAGCTCTGTTCATAGGGATTAACCCCCTTTCAAAAAGAACACTAATACAACACATTCACATATGGGGAATTGAGGGGGAAAGGGAGGGAGTATGGAGAGGAAGGGGGGGTTAACGTGATATCATCGCATTGGCTGTTTGTTTGTATTGGACCAGGAGGAGGGGGGTGGGGGGCAGAGCCCTAAGCTGAACAGGAAGTGATTAACTCCTATCTCGCATGTCATTGGTCAAGAGGCAGTGAGAAAGAATTCACCAATTGTCTGATACACAAACAAGGAGGAAGGGTTTAAGCGGAGGGAGGGGACAGAGAGGAAGGGAATAAGAGAGGAGAGGGAGGAGATGGAGAGGGAGGAGATGGAGATGGAGAGGCGAGGCGAGGAGAGGGAGGAGATGGAGAGGCGGGAGATGGAGAGGCGAGGACGGTGGTGGGTGGTGGCTGCATGGACTGTTTGCTTAAAGACCCCATGCAGTCTTCTAAATGATTCAATCATCACTGTATGTCTAATAAATCACTGTGTTTATTTAATTTTAAAAAGCTGAATGTTTTTTAAATCATTTATTTCCCTTAGCTGTCTTTGCCATTGAAATGCTCAGTCTGATCGTATGGGTGTGTTGATACACATTTTTATATATATACATACACAGCCCTGATTGGCGGATAGGCTCGTCTATACTAACTAGAGCCTACCCCGCTTACCACTTCATAGTAGGAGGATACATATGCAGATAAAAGATGATTGGTCAGAATAATCAGATCGTGATGTCATGATGTGGGCCAAAAACTCCATCCCACCACTTCTTACACTAAAAGTGCATTAGCATAATTTTCACAATTTCAGAGTGTTATTTCGACCTCGTAGTGTGTAAATATCATTACAAAAAAACAGGAAATCAATGTGGACGTGAACTAGTGAGGAGAACTTCCTGTATCTTTACTTCAGATAGTTAAGAGCCAGTAGAGAGCCAGTAGGGAGCCAGTAGAGAGCCAGTAGAGAGCCAGTAGAGAGCCTGTAGAGAGCCAGTAGAGAGCCAGTAGAGAGCCAGTAGAGAGCCAGTAGCCTGTAGAGAGCCTGTAGCCTGTAGAGAGTCTGTAGCCTGTAGAGACTGTAGAGAGCCAGTAGAGAGCCTGTAGCCTGTAGAGACTGTAGAGAGTGTGGAGCCTGTAGAGAGTCTGTAGAGAGTCTGTAGCCTGTAGAGAGCCTGTAGCCTGTTAAGAGAGACTGTAGAGAGCCAGTAGAGAGCCTGTATGGAGACTGCAGCGAGCCTGTAGCCTGTATGGAGACTGTAGAGAGCCTGTATGGAGACTGTAAAGAGCCTATAGCCTATAGAGAGCCTGTAGAGAGCCTGTAGCCTGTAGAGAGACTGTAGAGAGCCTGTAGCCTGTAGAGAGACTGTAGAGAGCCTGTAGCCTGTAGAGAGACTGTAGAGAGCCTGTAGCCTGTAGAGAGACTGTAGAGAGCCTGTAGCCTGTAGAGAGACTGTAGAGAGCCTGTAGAGAGCCTGTAGCCTGTAGAGAGTCGGCAGCCTGTAGAGAACCTGTAGAGAGCCTGTAGAGAAGCTGTTAAGAGAGCCTGTAGCCTGTTAAGAGAGACTGTAGAGAGCCAGTAGAGGGCCTGTAGCCTGTATGGAGACTGCAGCGAGCTTGTAGCCTGTATGGAGACTGTAGAGAGCCTGTATGGAGACTGTAAAGAGCCTATAGCCTATAGAGAGCCCGTAGAGAGCCCGTAGAGAGACTGTAGAGAGCCTGTAGAGAGCCTGTAGCCTGTAGAGAGTCGGCAGCCTGTAGAGAACCTGTAGAGAGCCTGTAGCCTGTAGATAGCCTGTAGAGAGCCTGTAGCCTGTAGAGAGCCTGTAGCCTGTAGAGAGCCTGTAGCCTGTAGAGAGCCTGTAGCCTGTAGAGAGCCTGTAGCCTGTAGAGAGCCTGTAGCCTGTAGAGAGCCTGTAGCCTGTAGAGAAACTGTTAAGAGAGCCTGTAGCCTGTTAAGAGAGACTGTAGAAAGCCAGTAGAGGGCCTGTAGCCTGTATGGAGACTGCAGCGAGCCTGTAGCCTGTATGGAGACTGTAAAGAGCCTATAGATAGCCTGTAGAGAGCCTGTATGGAGACTGTAGCGCGCCTGTAGACTGTATGGAGACTGTAGAGAGACTGTAGAGAGCCTGTTAAGAGAGCCTGTTAAGAGAGCCTGTTAAGAGAGCCTGTAGAGAGACTGTAGAGAGCCTGTAGCCTGTAGAGAGCCTGTTAAGAGAGCCTGTAGCCTGTTAAAAGAGACTGTAGAGAGCCAGTAGCCTGTATGGAGACTGTAAAGAGCCTATAGCCTGTAGAGAGCCTGTAGCCTGTAGAGAGCCTGTAGCCTGTAGAGAGACTGTAGAGAGCCTGTAGCCAGTTAAGGGAGACTTAAGAGGGACTGTAGAGAGCCAGTAGAGGGCCTGTAGCCTGTAGAGAGCCTGTAGCCTGTAGAGAGACTGTAGAGAGCCTGTAGCCTGTAGAGAGCCTGTAGCCTGTAGAGAGCCTATAGCCTGTAGAGAGACTGTAGAGATCCTGTAGTGCAGTGTTTCTCAAACTTGGTCCTGGGGACCCCAAGGGGTGCACGTTTAGTTTTTTGGGCCTAGAACTATAAAGCTTGATGATTATTTGAATCAGCTGTGTAGTAGTGATTGGGGAAGAAAGAAAAAACGGGTCCCCAGGATCGAGATTGGGAATCCCTGCTGTAGAGAGACTCTTATAGCTGTTTTCTGAGAATTTGGGTGACGATCCACAATGGCATTGGCAGAACGGACAATCCTCAAATTGGAGAGGCATTGATTTAGCCCGCCCAAAAATATATTGTTGTCAATCAATATACCCCCAGAGAAATCTACTAAAAAACCATACAGATACTGTATGGACACATTTTCACATGTACATAGTTTTATATAAACCTAAATCATTGCCTCTGGTGGAAAAGTGATTGTGACCCTGTACAGCTCTCCCATAGGGACCCCAGAGCTGCTGGTAAAACCTGTTTTTTCTCTCTACCGCACTGGCCCGGGGTTGTGCTCCGTGGCTTTTTATGGGCATGTTCTATATTTGAGCCGCTCCGTGTATGGGTGTGTGTGTGTTTGAAGCTGGGCTCACCTGACCCTGTGTGTGTGTGTGTGTGTGTGTGTGTGTGTGTGTGTGTGTGCCCACATATAAAAAAAAGACTACAGTTTACAATAGAATAGTATTCTGTAGTAAACTGCATTATACTATAGAAAACCATACTTCAAACTGTAGAAACCCTCGATCATGTGTAGTACTTACTATAACATTTTGTGGTATACTGTAGAATACTACATATATTAAATAGTACAGTATTATCTACAAAAAACACTAGTAAATACTACAATAATGTCTGCAAAAACACTACAGTATAGTATATACTACAGTTTTTACTATAGTAATACTACAGTATTTAATTTGCATTTACTCCACCCATTGCTCCCGAATGACGCAGCGGTCTAAGGCACTGCATCTCAGTGCAAGAGGCGTCACTACAGTCCCTGGTTCGATTCCAGGCTGTATCACATCCGGCCGTGATTGGGAGTCCCATAGGGCAGCGCACAATTGGCCCAGCGTCATCCGGGTTTGGCCGGGGTAGGCCGTCATTGTAAATAAGAATTTGTTCTTAACTGACTTGCCTAGTTAAATAAAGGTTAAATAAAGGTTACACATTCCCCTCCCTATTTGTGCCACCCATGAGTGAGAAACCAACATATTGTGTTCAGACTCCAGGCCTACCTACCTACAGGTTATGGAAAATTTGGTCTTAGTATTTGCCCAGTAGGTTTCCTCAAGGAGGAAGCCCCACTTCTATGTCAAAGATAATAAAACAAAAAATACCACAGTAATTACTAAAGTATATACAACAGTAATATTACAGTATTTATATTATAGTCAACTTTACTACAGTATACTACAATCATGTCCACAAAAACACTACAGTGAATACTATAGTATGTAAATACAGTAATACTACAGTATTTACATCATAGTATACTATAATATTTTTTCATATGGGTGTTTATCCCACAGTACAGCTGTCTTGCCTCGCCAGCCCTCTGCTCTGCTGCGAGGCTTTACACTGTAAAATCCAACCAGAGTTTTTTCCTTTGTTACTTTCACTGAGAACGTTGATATCATGTTTGCATTATAGCTCAGAGCCTGGCATGTCCGTGAATGTTAGCATATGGGATGCCAAGCCATGGTATCAGATATTGTACGCTTATATGATACAGATCAAATAGCTTGATCGTACACTTTAGGTAGCCTGGCGGGTAGAAGCGTTGGGCCAGACAAGGGAGAGAGATCTCTAGCCTCAGAGATATGTAGAACTGACAGATGAATCATCACGAGGGCCGGGAGGTTTTCCTGAGCACATGATTTGACCCGGCTCTGTTGACCGCCTGGGCTTATCATCATCACAGATGTATTGGAAAACCTCCTGATCCTTATCATCACATTTCATGTAGAAGTGGTTTTCTTTTTAGAATCCTTTAGCAAGTTCTTTTCGATGGGATCTGTAGATAGTGAAACTAAAAAGTCAGTCGACGTTGGTCCTACCTATGAAAGGACTTTCTATTTCGGGTTATGAAAATCATGTGCGTCTGATTTGGGCAAGAATTTGTTCAAAAACGTGTTCTCTCTCTTTGCCTCTCCCTCTGACACACGAGATAGACAGTCCTTTCATACGAAAGTCGACTGACTTTTTACTTTCACTCTCTCCAGATCCTATTGAACAGTCTTACTAAAGGATGCGGTGGAAAGGAGGATTATTTCATCCTCTCCACGTCTGTAAACGTTCTCTAGGAGGGGCTGTCTTCCCACTGATTGGACGACCTCATACACACTGGAATATGTACTTTATTATGTGTTTATTGTGACAACATATCAAAACCTTAAAGCATGTTCAATCAAAATACATTTTTGTAAGAGAAAATGTATCTAACCCATAATGCAATTCAATTGGTTGCCTTAGCAACACAAGAATAATCAAATAATTTCTCTAAATAAAGCTAAATAAAGAAACAGAAATGATTATACTTGTTTATCTTTCCCACAGCATATCGACAAGGCAGGGGATATTTAGTTCAATTGTCATAGCAACATCAGTTTAGATACAGGTCAAAATAAGAGAACTGTACAGCAGTATTACTAGGGAAACAATGCATTCCTTTCCCCAGTGCCTTACAAGGCCAGAGGGATCTCCTAATGAACAGAGGAATGCTGGGAGGGGAGGGAGGAAAGAAGGATGGAAGCTAGAAGGGATCTGGAAGTTCCTAGTGAAAATAGGGTCCTTCTAATAAAGTCCCAGTAAACTGTCATTAACATCTAACTGGCATGCATGGCAGGTTGCTTGTGGGCAAGGCAACCCGTTATAACCCCCCCCCCCCCCCCCCCCCCCCTCCCCTTGTATCTCTCTCCCAGATGGAGCTGGCTGACCTGCTAAAGCCTATCTCAGAGAAGATCCAGGAGATTCAGAACTTCCGGGAGCGTAACCGTGGCAGTAGCCAATTCAACCACCTATCAGCTGTCAGCGAGAGCATCCCAGCGCTGGGCTGGGTTGCTGTGGTGAGGAGAAAACTAACTGTTCACTTATCTAACCTCCTCATCACCCATTCACTCACTCACTTTGGTGGCACATAGGGCAGCGACACAGGTCTCTATTTCTGACAGTCTTGGACCATGCATCTTCTTCACTGTGTGTCTCCTTTTCCCTCTCGGTGTTTCTAAACTACCAGTAAAAAAAAATGGTTCCGTTGAATGTTGGTATAATATCCATACCATTACGTTCATCAAATCCCTTCCACTCAAGCTGCTTTGAGACTGAAATTGTGGTCTGGACTCTGTCAGAACAAGTCTACGGTTTGCCAGGGAGCCACTGTTTCACACGATTTGTGTCAAACCTGTTTGAACGCTCATGTCACCACATTCTCTTGAGTCTTTGCTCGACACTAGCCAAAGATGCATGTGGCCTATCCTTTGTGTGTGTATATATATGGCTTGTCTACTGTACAGTCACTGTGGTTTAATGCATTTCTGTCCAATAGGTGGTGAGTGACATAATAATATTCTCTCCATTTCTCTATCCATATGTCATTGAATGCAGAGCAGAGCTGTCTGAATTTATATGGGGTCAGCTTTGTTTTACAAGTTTTTCCTCTGGTGTCTCCATCTCTCTTCCAGAGCCAGAAGCCAGTTCCCTATGTGAAGGAGATGAATGATGCTGCCATTTTCTACACTAACAGAGTTCTGAAAGACTATAAAGACTCGTGAGTATGGCTGCTGGTGGATTACATCAACTGTTGCTGATAAGCAACTTTGCAGATTATTGTTGCTCTATGAATACCTCTCTCTTTCTTCCTGATCTGTCTGTCCGTCTGTTTCTCTCTCTCTTCGTCCGTCTCTGTTTACATCACTAATTCTCATCCCCCTCTCCTCTTGTCCCTCTCTCTGTAGAGACAAGCGTCATGTGGAGTGGGTGAGGTCCTACCTATCCATCTGGACTGAGCTTCAGGCCTTCATTAAACAGTATCACACAACAGGCCTGGTCTGGAGCAAGACTGTGAGTAGCTTTCATAACATAGTTACAAAACAGTGTAACAGCAGTGTAATTATATTATCATAGTATTGAGTTGGGAGTGAAACAATAGAAAAACATCAGTCATATAAAGACATCATGAACAGTTTCTATGTCTTTTTATTACAGACTGTAATTTACAGTGCTTCAGGACTACAATCCTCTAGCTAACGTCCAGTGGGACATTCCCTCTACATTCCATTATCTATTGTATGTGTTACAGCAGCAAATAGCTCCTGATCCAACCTCCTCAACCCTGCCCTGAGCACACAGCACTTCGACGTATGTTGGAGGAATAGGAACAGGGCCATGAGTTTTTCCCAACTGTGTAACCTGAGCAGGAAAAACTCAGGTCCCACTGCCTAACTTCTCAGAACTTTTATCTGACATTGGATAAATAGGACCAGAATTTTTCGTGATCAGGTCACATGGTCAGAAAATGCTCCTGGCCCTATGGATGAACTATAACCCTGCTTGCCATACAGGTTTAAACAGACAGGAACAAGACTCAATGAATTACAGTTCGCTTCGAGACATAATAGTCTGATTATTATGGCATGTCCAATTGTTTTCATGTGTAGCAGAGCCTGATTGTGGTTTTCCGTTGCCATATTGCTGAAGCGGTTCAGGGCTTGCATCCCAAATGGCACCCTATTACCTACATGGAGCCCATAGGGCACTGGTCAAAAGTAGTGCACTATAATATGGCGCCATTTAGGATGTACAGTAGTTCTCATGTTAATTACCCCGCAGTGTATATTTCTATGTGTAGTAATGCAGGCAGGCAGCTGGTTGCGTAAGGACCAGCCTGTATGAACGACTTGGTCCCTGGTGTTCGGGTGGCTGCTTTGTGGTTCTCAATCGAGCAATTGTAGAGTCAAACCCCCCCACCCTGTCCCATCACACACACTTCTGTTTATGAAAGTTTGCTGGGAATTCATGCTCTTCTTCTACAGATGTAGGATCTTAATTTGACCAGTTTCTCACAGCAGGAAAATAATCCTGCAGCAACTGGAAATTATTGTGTGGATTATAATTAATTAGTTGATAATTAATTAATGGACATTTTTGTAGATGTTGATACTAGTGGAGGTTGGTGGGAGGGGCTATAGGAGGACGGCTCATTGTAATGGTTGGAATGGAATTAATTTAACGATATCAAATCATATTGAAACCACATGTTTGACTCCGTTACTTTTATTCCATTCCAGCCATTACAATGAACCCGTCCTCCTATAGCTCCTCTCACCAGCCTCCACTGGTTGATACATTTTTTGTTAGGGCAAATCAAGTCTGAAATTTCCTGCAACAACAGGGTGATCAAATTAAGATCCTACATCGTTTCTCTTACCCTCCTCTCTGAAAAGAAAGTCCAACTGTAGGGCAGGTTTCCAGTCAGAAATCATATCCCTGCTTCCAGTGGAAGTGAAGCGTTTATTTGTTTGGCTTTTTATGTGATAATAAAACTAAAAGTAAAACTCCTTAAACTTCACATTTAGTCTCTAAAATGTTGAGTGTTGAACTCAGGTCAAGGCCACTGTCTTTTTTCAGTGATATGCCAGAATCCTCTGTGTGGTCCTTTGAGGGACACAGGCTGCCACACAATTTGATGGACTGTGTGTGTGCCTGTGCACGAGAGTGTGTGTGTATGGAGTGAAACCCGAGAGCATGCAGTGGCTGTATGTCAGCTGTCCCTCCTGCCGTTAGGTGTCAGGGTTGTGTGTGTGTGTGTGTGTGTGTGTGGGGAGAGGACAGGTGGTCCTCAGGGTGGACTTTAATGGAGGTTTTCTTCAAAAAAGAAAGACCCAACAAAAGCCCTGTGTCTCAGGCCATACACACCTGCTTCAACACACCCCACGGCGTAACTTAAACTACTGGGCTTTTCTCCTAACTCTAATCTGGCGGCTGCTGTTCAGAAGGGCAGGCACACATGCACACACTCTCACACACAGACACACATATACACACACAGCTCGGACTTAATTTCATTGCACTCAGCTCTAATTCTTGGGCATATGTACAGCTGTTGTGGCTTGTTTGAGCGTTGAAGGTGGACCATGTGTAACTATCCGCGGCAGCTGTGCAGTCTGCAGTCAGAGACCGACAGACCGACACAGAAAGAGACAGAGAGACTGTCTGCTTGTCTTTACTGGAGTTGGCAGGCAGGTGGCTTTACATTAATCTGTTCATTAGCTTGGTAAGTAAGGCTTTCAGTGAGAAAAAAAGGCATCTATAGTAGAGCAGCAGGACTTAGGCCGGGATTCAATCCAACCCGCCTTAGAACTGTGTTATACCACACCTGACATTTAAAGGAAATCTCTGATTGACCCAGCATATGCAGCGTTTACCGTGAATGCAATTTCTGCAAACATTGCCTTTAAAACCTGCATTGTCAGATTGAATCCCAGCCTCAGTCAGAGAATTTAGATCTGTACTTTATCGTCATATGCATATCAAGAACAGCCCCCTGACACAGCTCCACTTTAGATAAGATTCCTATTGGCCAGGGTTAGACAACTATGGTCCTGGAGAGCCACAGGGACAAGGTGTGAAGGCTTTTGTTTTAACCCAGCTCTTGGCTTTGGCACCTCTGCTATAAGAAACCAGTTGAATATAAATATTTGTCCTATACTCCACCTGCTGGCCAGGGGAAGAAGTACAACTGTATTTCCAGAACCCTTCTCACCATCATCTTGTCTTGATTCACAGTAACATGCCTCTCTCTCTCTCTCTCTCTCTCTCTCCCACAGGGTCCCATTGCGCCTCCCTCTCTGTTCTCCCCTGCCCCTGGTGGTCCCTGCCCCCCTCCCCCTCCACCACCTCCACCCCCTGGACCGCCACCAGTCTTCACAGGCGAACCGCCCCAGGCCGACAGCACCACGGCCCAGCATTCAGCTCTCTTCACCCAGCTGAATCAAGGAGAAGCCATCACTAAAGGTAGCCAAGCCAACGTCACCCAGGGGTTGAAGAGCTCTGATCCAACTTCAGAAGTGGGAGAGAGGGAGGGAGGGAAAAGGAGGAGGAGGAGAAACAGAAGAAGAAAGGGAGGGAGAGTTGAAGAGGGAGGATGTGGGTTGAATCAACAGTTACAGAGTCCTGAGAGCACCACTGCCCAGCACTCAGCCCTGTTCGCCCAGCTGAACCAGGGAGCTGACATCACTAAAGGTAGCCAAGACAGGAGAGGAGGAGAAACAGAAGGAGAAAGAGAGGGAGAATTGAAGAGAGTTGCTGTGTTTTGAGGACATAGAAATAGTCATTATATTTCTATGGTGTTTATTAATCAACAGTTAGGGTAAAATTTGTTTGATTTTGAGATCATACATTTTATTATAGATGATTGTACTAAAACAATAACTTCTAAACGAGTGAATACAAGTAAGTACCCTCTCTCTGTCCACTAGCATTAAAGCACATCTCAAAGGACCAGATGACCCATAAGAACCCTGCCCTTCGCTCCCAGGGAGGAGAGCATCATGCCTCCCCACCCAAGAGCCGAAACCCTGGAGGCTCCTCCAACAGAGCGCCTCCCCAGAAACGACCCCCCCTACTGGAGCTGGAGGGGAAGAAATGGAGGGTGGTACGTTACCTATTATATTGCCTTGCATGCCAGGCTTCTAATTTGTCCTATTATCTACACTCAGGGTTGGGTAGGTTACATTGTAAATGTAATCCGTTAGTTACCTGTCAAATTGTAATCCGCAATGTAACTTTTGGATTACCCAAACTCAGTAACGTAATCTGATTACATTCAGTTACTTTCAGATTACTTTCTCCTTAAGAGACATTAGAAGAAGACAAAAAGGTATGTTACCAACAGAATGACATCTATTGCAGGATAAATCAGTGTTAAAGTTTACATAGCTGGCCATATATGGATGTTACATTTTACTTTATGGGTTGGTTATGTAGGCTTCTTCTAACCCATCACTTTCTACTACAGATAATAATACGATTCAATTATATCTTTACATTAAAAACCGAAGTCTATCAGAATTCCAGTCATTCCAATAAATGTTATACCCCTTGATCTTCAAGAACAGGACTTGGAATTATGGAAGTATAGATTATCCAAATTGTTTTGCCTGAGCATGACCCCAAAACAAAGGACTTATTAGCCAGCCTTACTCTGTTTGTTGTTTATGATTTTGTTGTCATGGAGGACTGATTGGGCTCGTTGATTCGAGTTGAAAAATAAATGCTGCACTCATGGAATGGCATGCTTTGAGAACTACTGAAAAGTGCTATTTACATGTGAAAAATGAATGCCATATGCTGCATTTGCTATAGGCCTATTGTTTACCTTTTTGTTGGTGACATTTTGATATCTTGATAATATGCAGCTGTTTAAAGGGCCACAGATTAAACAATAACAAAATGGCAACCTGTTTTGGTAAAAAGATGAGTGATGGGCCTGGAGAAATGCAAAGACTGACCATCCATGATATATAAATGATTGTTTTAACCATGTTATGAGGCTATACAGATTGTTACATTTACAATGTTTATATACATTGGAGTAAAACAAGGTAATATTTTGGGTTCTCATGGAGTGTGACAGTTAAATTAAGCTCATGAGGCATTTATAAGTTATATTCTTCAAGACTCAATGGATATATAAGTCCAAAATTGGATGTAGCAACTACAAATTGCCACTTTTAAGTCTATCAAAAGTGTGCAAGTTTGAGCATGTGTCCATTAGGCCTATGAATTATTAATTTTTTATCAGTATGAATTAGATTGAGCAATAAAAGCCCAACTTTTATTCCATAGGCTGGGATCTGCCCTATGCAGCTGTTGCAAGAGCACATTTTTCACTGGCTGTCCACTGGTTTCAAAAACAATGATTGAAAGGCAGCTTACACTTCTTGAATTCAACCATTATTGGGTTCAAATACACAGATTTGTGAACAGCCATCCACAACAACCACAATCTGTGAGGCACAAATAGATAAATAAGAGAGCAGCAGTGTGGTTCACATCAATGCTCTATGTAGATATCAATAATAAGTTATATCTGTATCGCTGTAGACTACACCACTGCTGTCATCCTTAACTCCAAGCATTTATTCAAGTTGGATAATCTTTGGATGCCGACAGCAGTCGCACCATTGGAAGATGTAGCTTGGACTGTAGCCTACAAAAGCCTGTTCCTGCTCTTCTCCCGCAATCCATCAAACCCATTTGGTGTGTCATCATAGTGGTCTCTGACTTCTGGTCAGACTCGCTCAGGTGGAACAAAGTTAAACTTGCGTCTTTTTTCAATGCTGATTTGAATGTCTTTGAGAAAACAGAGAAGTGTCAAAGATTTTTTTTCCGCAAACATCCTTTCTGAATTTAAAAGTAATCCCAGAAGAAATCATCTAGTTTTTCAAAAGTATCTGTAATCTGATTACAATATTTTTGCTGGTAACGTAACGGATCACAGTTAGCGTTTTTTTGTAATCCCTTACATGTAATGGATTATATTACTACCCAACCCTGTCTACACTGAACAAAAATATAAACATGCAACAATTTTAAAGATTTGACTGAGTTACAGTTCATATAAGGAAATCCGTCAGTTGAAATAAATTCATTAGTCCCTAATCTATGGATTTCACATTACTGGGAATACAGATATACATCTGTTGGTCACAGATACCATTAAAAAAAGGTAGGGATGCGACTCCTTCGCATAGAGTTGATCAGACTGTTAATTGTGGTCTGTGGAACATTGTCCCACCCCTTCAATGGCTGTGTGAAGTTGCTGGATTTTGGCGGGAACTGGAACACAGTGTCGTATAGGTCGATCCTGAGCATCCCAAATATGCTCAATGGGTGACATGTCTGGTGAGTATGCAGGCATGATGAATGGCAAGACAATGGGCCTCAGGATCTCGTTACGATATCTCTATGCATTCAAATTGCCATCGATAAAATGCAATTGTGTTAGTTGTCTGTAGCTTATGCCTGCCCGTATCATAACCCCACCGCCACCATGGGGTACTCTGTTCACAACGTTGACATCAGCAAACCGCTCAACGCCATACACGGTGGCTGCCATCTGCCCAGTACAGTTGAAACTGGGATTCATCCTTGAAGAGCACACTTTCCAACGTGCCAGTGGCCATCAAAGGCGAGCATTTGCCCACTGAAGTCGGTTATGACGCCAAACTGCAGTCAGGCCAAGATCCTGAAGAGGACGATGAGCACTCAAATGAGCTTCCCTAAGTCGGTTTCTGACTGTTTGTGCAGAAATGTTTTGGTTGTGCAAACCCACTATTTCCTCAGCTGTCTGGGTGGCTGGTCTCACACGATCCCGTAGGTGAAAAAGCCGGATGTGGAGGTCCTGGGCTGGCGTGGTTACACGTGGTCTGCGGTTGTGAGGGCGGTTGGATGTACTGCCTAATTCTCTAAAATTACATTGGAGGCGACTTATGGTAGAGAAATTAACATTAAATTCTCTGGCAACAGCTCTGGTGGACATTCCTGCAGTCAGCATGCCAAATGTACACTCCCTCAAAACTTGACCTCTGTGGCCTTGTGTTGTGTGCCAAATTTGCACATTTTAGAGTGGCCTTTTATTGTCCCCAGCACAAGGTGCAACTGTGGAATGATCATGCTGTTTAATCAGCTTCTTGATATGCCACACCTGTCAGGTGGATGGATTATCTTGGCAAAGGAGACATGCTCACTAACAAGGATGTAAACAAATTTGTGCCCATAATTCTTGAGAAATAAGCTTTATGTGCACATTAAACATTTCTGGGAACTTTTATTTCAGCTCATGAAACATGGGACCAACACTTTACATGTTTCGTTTATATTTTTGTTCAGTATAAATGGAGGACATGGAGGCCCTTAATCATTTTTTTCTAGTGATTAAGGAAGGTTTAGGTGCCTCACAGATTCAAAGACCAAGACTTCTGTTTGTGTGACTGTACTCTTTCAGAGGCGATTGTGATGTCTGGTGCTAAACCCAATGAGGTCATCCAAAAGTGAAGGGTCAAACATGAGATGGTTCAGATGGTCACAGGTCTTGTTTGTTGTTTCACCCCACAGGAGTACTTTGACCAAGCTCATGACCTGGTTATCGAGGAGCCAGAGCTGAGACAGGTGGCCTATGTCTTCGGCTGCAGCAACTCTACTCTACAGATAAAGGGAAAGATCAACTCCATCATTGTGGGTGAGTTCAACCATCCATTGTTTTATTTGTTATAGTTCTGTTATTAAGATTTGATTATGTATACGGCAACGTCATTTGCAAAGGCATGGCCATATACTGTACAGTGGACAATTTCTTTGTTGTCTTTGACAGCATCAATCCTGTATCTCTCTCTCTCTAAACCTTGACCGATTTCATGTTTTTCTGTGATGTTCACCTCTGACAGATAACTGTAAGAAGCTTGGTCTGGTGTTTGACAACGTTGTTGGCATTATGGAAGTCATCAACTCTAAAGACATTAAGTTGCAGGTCAGCTCAAATTTCATACATGTTCTAGAAAATAACATATGGCATCTCTTTCCTCTCTGCATCTGAAGTTCAACTCCAATGTACCCGCTATGAAGCTATAGTAGATGTAAGGTACTGCCACTTTTATTTTTATACGTTATGTTGGGCCACAATTTCTTCTGGTGAGGTTACATGGTCAGGATAAATTCCAGTCTCGAGACTAGTTATAAGATAGAAGAATCTGTGCTGATGCTCTGCCCCACTTTTGTCCAGGTGATGGGTAGAGTTCCCACCATCTCTATCAACAAGACAGAGGGCTGCCAAGTCTACCTGAGTAAGGACGCTCTGGACTGTGAGATTATCAGCGCCAAGAGCTCTGAAATGAACATCCTGGTACCGCAGGACGACGACTATGTGAGTGTGTATGAAAGTGTGTGGAGTGCTTGCATTTCAGACTGTGTGTGTGTGTGTGTGTGAGAGAGAGATGAGTGTAAGTATGAGACTGAGTGAGAGTGTGGCTAAGTGTGGTTTTGTTTTAAACATTGTGTGTTTAACAGAGGGAGTTCCCAGTTCCTGAGCAGTTCAAGACGGTTTGGGACAGGTCCAAACTGGTGACAGAACCCACAGAGATCGCTGGCTGATCGCTGATACTTCCTCGTTCTCATCATCTCTCTCACACCCCCACATATTCCTCTTCCTCTCCTCCCTTTTCCCTCTACGTCAAAGATTTCACAAACCCATATAGGCTGGCTATTACAAGTAATAAAAGGACAAGCCAGACACTGTAACTGACTAGCTAGTAGTACTGTAGGTTGATTGTAAGCCTGGTTGTATCCATTAAGATCACTTGTTATTGTTTTTTTCTCAGCACTTTGAAATGGTAGATTGTTATGGAACTGTTTGTTCAGCTTATTGGTCGCACAGCACTCCTCCACAAAACTACTGTACTATCTACAGAATTATGGTAGGTCTACTATTTAAACACGCAGATAGTATGTCAGGTTTCGTCATGTGTAGAACTAGTTAAACTTGCAAACTAGTTAAAAAGTTGCATTCAAATTTGGAATAAAGAGGAAGTGTAGCCATTATGTTAATCTGTTAAATCTGCTGGTGCAAAATAAGGTATCTCTTAAACTAAGTATCACACTTACATGTGTGTGCCATAGCAATAAAATCATGTGTACATATGCGTACAATATAATTACATATTTTCAAATTGAAAGCAGAAAATGCAACCCTGATAAGACAAACTGTATTAAGATGCATTATGGAGGTGCATTTTGATTGGAGAGAACCTTCAGATTCAGTCCTCCTTGGCATTGTCATGTTGTTTTGTGCACTGTTGTGGTGATTTTATTGGATTGAGGCAGAAAGTATTGAGAAATGAGGTCAAGCGTTGACTTTTGATTTGTATGAGAAGTAGGATGAAGAGAATGTCCCACAGATGGAATTGAACAGCCAGTTGGAGTATGTTCCACAGGATGTCCTAGCATACACTGTTTTGGTTTGCTGTAATACTCTACAATACTCAACTATTCACATCTAGCTGTCGACTCAACGGTTGTATCATGTTTATATTGCATGATAGAGTTGTAAATGTATTTTTTATACTACACTGAACAAAAACATAAATGCAACATGCAACTATTTCAGTTCATATAAGGAAATCAGTCATTTGAAATAAATTCATTAGGCCCTAACTAACTGACTGGGAATACAGATATGCATCTGTTGGTCACAGATACCTTTAAAAAAAAAAAGGTAGGGGTGTGGATCAGAAAACCAGTCAGTATCTGGTGTGACCACCTCATGCAGCGCGACACATCTCCTTTGCGTAGAGTTGAACAGGCTCTTGATTATGACTTGGGAAATTGCTGGATATTGGTGGGAACTGGAACACGCTGCCGTAGATGTCGATCCAGAGCATCCCACACATGCTCAATGGGTGACATGTCTGGTGAGTATGCAGGCAATGGAAGAACTGGGACATTTTCAGCTTCCAGGAATTGTGTACGGATCCTGGCAATATGGGGCCGTGCATTATCATGCTAAAACATGAGGTGATGGCGGCAGATGAATGGCATGACAATGGGCCTCAGGATCTCGTCACGGTATCTCTGTGCATTCAAATTGCCATTGATAAAATGCAATTGTGTTCATTGTCTGTATCATAACCCCAACACCACCATGGGGCACTATGTTCACAACGTTGACATCAGCAAATCGCTCGCCCACACGACACCATTCACGTGGCCTGCGGTTGCGAGGCTGGTTGGACGTACTGCCAAATTCTCTAAAACAACGTTGGAGGCAGCTTATGGTAGAGAAATGAACATTCAATTATCTGGCAATAGCTCTGGTGGACATTCCTGCAGTGAGCATGCCAATTGCACACTCCCTCAACTTTTTTTTTTTTTTTTTTTTACATCTGTGGCATTGTGTTATGTGACAAAACTGCATATTTTAGTGGCCTTTCACTGTCCCCTGCACAAGGTGCACTTGTGTAATGATCATGCTGTTTAATCAGATTCTTGATATGCCACACCTGTCAGATGGATGTATTATTTTGGCAAAGGAGAAATGCTCACTAACAGGGATGTAAACCAATTTGTGCACAACATTTCAGAGAAATAAGCATTTGTGCTTATGGGACGTTTCTGGGATCTTTTATTTCAGCTCATGAAACATGGGACCAACACTTTACATGTTGCATTTATATTTTTGTTCAGTGTATATTGCATTGATAGCAGACTAGATGTCAGTATTACTCAAGCAAATGTAATTGTCATAGTGAAATGGAAGGTAAAAAATGTAAAGGATAACAATAGCGAGAGTTTAATTTCATTTGATATCTAGTTTGTAAGATATAACTTGCTTATCTCTTGTTCATGTGCCTAACCCAAATATATATGTTTGTAGCATCACCACCAATAGATTGTTCTAATATTACCAGCTCTGTATTTGTAAGCCTTAATATGCGTAGATACAAATCAACATAGAGAGAAATGTTTGTCATGTTAAATGCGCACTGAAGTCTTGTCTATTTCCCTGTTAGTCGGAATACCCTACTGTAAATTTCAAAATTATGTTTTCATTTCTTTAATGCATTTTGTATTGGGGCACAAATGCATTCAGTAGCACCAGAGAGGAAATACACAAGTAGTGCTTGTCACATGTTCTAATTCATACCCAGCCGTGAATTTAGTGTATGTAAATGTCTATCGTTTTTCAAAATGAAATCTAAACTTTAATGCTTGTGTGACGTGTTTTGATATTGGTTTGGACTTGATCATCAATTTTTTTTGTGGTACATTTTATTCAGTGCCATAAATATGGAAAAGAGCAATAATGTTCAGAGAATTTAAACTGGAAACATAATAAATGTTCTAGTGGAGACCATGATAGCTCAAACAACAAGTGATTACATTCCAGTCATTAGGAACCTAAACCTACAACACACAAAACAACATCTAAAATGTTCATCATTTCATTCATCTGTTCGCACTAGCATACATTCAAATACATGCATATACATTGTTTGTGTTTGCTAACTGTGTTTCCCTGAGAGCATCTCCTCCCTCTTCCTGCAGGGTTTTATCAGCACCACATCTACTGTCTCTACCACTATCAAATACCTTAGTCTGGTCCTTTAGTGGGCTCCTTGATAACAAAGCACAGTGAGCAATCACCCCGAGGCCCTCCGAGTCCTGAGTGGACAGCATGGCAAGTGTGTCTCCTTCAACGGTTGTTCTGGAATATGTTTCATGGGCTGTTCTAAAACATGCTTCCATGGTGATGGACTACTTGGTCCTGTTGATCGATGAGTGTGAACAGAGCTGAGAGGAGGAGACGTCTTGCTTGGGAAAGACTTTGATGGTGACGAGACGTTCCCTTTTCTTTCTCCCTCCTGTGACATCAGAGATGGTACAGGCCTTCGCTGGGTGGAGGTTCTATCCTGTAGACCCTGCTAAGCCCTGAATCCCCCCTCCCTCTGCATGCTCTCCGGGAAAGCAGTGCCTGAATCACTGGCCTGCCCCACTCCAACAAGGGGTTCCTGGTTTTGTCAGAACACACTACAATTCAGAATCTGGCTCAGTTAGATCTTGACTATACTGTGGGCTGCTACAGGCACTTAAAGGGTCCTCCTGACTGAAGGTTCCCAGAGAGCCTTCTCTTTTTGTCTGGTTCCATCATCTCCTCAGATTGATGGTCCATGTTTAGATGGGGCATATGGGCCTTCTAATATGCTCTTCTCCTGAAGCTCTGCCTGTCCCACTGACAGCCTGCTCCCTCAGGGCTCTTCTGTAGGGTGGTGGGTTGGGCTCCTTTACTCTGTGCCCGACTCTGAACCCACTGCACGTTTCCATTTGGTCCCACTCCCAATGTTAACATGTCTGGGGGAAGTTGAGGCACATCTGGTGGAAGTGGAAGGTGTGGGGTCCAATGGATCCATACATGGTTCTGTAGGCGGTATCCCCTTTCCCAGAGTACAAAGAAACTTGCCGTGACCCTGTGCAACACCCTGTCGTTCTCTGCAAACATCAAAGCAGTGACTCGCTCCTGCAGGTTCATGCTCTACAACATCGGTAGTGTACGACCCTACCTCACAGGAAGCGGCGCAGGTCCTAATCCTTGTCATCTCCCGTCTGGACTACTGCAACTCGCTGTTGGCTGGGCTCCCCACTTTTGCAATCAAACCCCTGCAACTTATCCATAACGCTGCTACCTACCTGGCGTTCAACCTTCCCAAATTCTACGATGGCACCCGGCCCCTATGCATACTCCACTGGCTTCCGGTCGAAGCTCGCATCCACTACAAGACCATGGTACTTGCCTACTGATCAGCCAGGGGAACTGCCCCTCCCTACCTTCAGGCTCTGCTCAAACCCTTCACCCCAACGCGAGCACTCCGTTCTGCCATCTCTGGTCTCTTGGCCCTCCCACCTCTACGGGAGGGCAGCTCCCACTCTGCCTAGTCCCCAGCTCTTCCCTGTCCTGGCACCCGATGGTGGAACAAGCTTTCCCCTGAAGCCCATCTTTCGGAAAACATCTGAAACCCTACCTCTTCAAAGAGTATGTTAAATAATTCCGCAGCACCTGGATAAGAGCTTCTGCTAAATGTCAAATATAAAAATGAGACGCAGGTGCCTTTTGGTCCACTGTTAGAGAGAGTGACATGGGGAGCCTTATAAAACATTATAGGCATTTTACACTAACAATACATGAATTACTATAATAACAATTGATGACAATCAATTTGCTGAAGTATAGCCTAATAACGAAGCAACACTTCCTCTGCAGCTGAGATTACCTTTGTGCTGTGGGGTAAAACATGAGGATATGGAGCTCTGTTTGGTGACAGGCATCTGCATTTTGGTCTTTGTAAAATTAGGCGCCACTGCTAAGCTTTAAACTCCAGACCGGACCAAAGGATTCAGTGGTTTTGAGATGGGTCGCAATGACCTTCTCTGGAATGTGAAATGAAGGGTTTTTAAAATAACAATTGGGAAAATGGATTCAGTCATTGTCTCCACAAGCTCAGAGCAAGAAAAACAGATAGTCTTTTACGATCATAGACATTGCATCTGTCCCATTATGGTGTCAGAGAGCACGGCCAACGCCATTGAGGCCATCTCTATTTTGAAGTAGTCAATTGTCTTCTTCATTTATTTTGGTACTGTCCATATGTAGATTGTTTTTGGTCACAAATCCAGGAATGTCTGAAGAATTGCTACATTTACCTAGAACTAACGCTGCAGATAGCAATACTGGGTGATTTGAAAAGTCATAGTCAATCAATCAATAATATAATAATTATTTTAGGATAAAATAATCTTTAATTTACAATATGTAGAAGCTATGAGAATAGAAAGGTTCAGTACTTTTGTGACGCATCACAGCACAGTTGTCGTAGCAGTGAAGACGTGTTTTTGTTCGTCCTCTCGTGTGCTTTTGTATTTTTCTTCTTTTTTGTATATATTTCAATTTTATATTCACTCTTTTCCATTTGAATTCCATTTGATTTCGATTATACCTTCCGGTAACCTGCCTCATCCAATATGATACGGAATCACTATTATTTTTCATTTTAGAACACATTCAAGAACCACCAGAAGCTAACAAGCTAATTAGATACAAACTATTTAGTCATTGTTACCACTGCTAGCGGCTTTTATCTTCTGCACAGATACCAGCCCTGTTTTTAGCCTGGATAATACTCGCTAATCTACCAGTATTGGACTATCTCTCCACTACAACGCCAGATTCCTGCCGTAATCCCTGGACCACCACTTCTGATCTTCACAGCTAGCTAGTGGCTAATGCCCCTGCCACGAAGCTAGCACCAGTTAGCCTTGAGCCAGGCGCATCTCCCGGCTAGCAAACTAAATTCTACAATACCTCTTTCACCATCTGGCTTGGATCCTCTGTCGACACGGCGACCCGCCGCACCACCACGGCTGGTCTGCCGACGAATACTCCATCCACTGTGCATTCAACCGGCCTCCGTCGGCGTAGACGCTCCTACTAGCCCCGGGCTACTAACTTTAAACGCTGTGTCGCCCGCGTGCTAGCGTAGTGGCGACTACTCCGCGGCTTCCCTGTTCCATCTACTGCTGCCCCCTGGACACTATGATCACTTGGCTACATAGCTGATGCCTGCTGGACTGTCCATTAATTCCCTGTACTCCATTCTGTTTATTTTTGATCTGTCGGCCCCAGCCGCGAACTCAGGCTCTGGGTGTAGTTAATCCGACCCTCTCTGCCTAGTCATTGCCATTTTACCTGCTGTTGTCGTGTTAGCTGATTAGCTGTTGCTGTCTCACCTGTTGTCTTAGCTAGCTTTCCCAATCAATACCTGCGATTACTTTATGCCTCGCTGTATGTCTCTCTCAAATGTCAATATGCCTTGTATACTGTTGTTCAGGTTAGTTATCATTGTTTTAGTTTACAATGGAGCCCCTAGTTCCACTCTTCATACCTCTGACACCTCCTTTGTCCCACCTCCTACACATGCGGTGACCTCACCCATTATAACCAGCATGTCCAGAGATACAATCTCTCTTATCATCACCCGGTGCCTGGGCTTACCTCCGCTGTACCCGCACCCCACCATACCCCTGTCTGCACATTATGCCCTGAATCTATTCTACCACGCCCTGAAATCTGCTCCTTTTATTCTTTGTCCCCAACGCTCTAGGCGACCAGTTTTGATAGCCTTTAGCCGCACCCTCATCCTACTCCTCCTCTGTTCCTCGGGTGATGTGGAGGTAAACCCAGGCACCCTCATTTGTTGACTTCTGTGATCGAAAAAGCCTTGGTTTCATGCATGTCAACATCAGAAGCCTCCTCCCTAAGTTTGTTTTACTCACTGCTTTAGCACACTCCGCCAACCCTGATGTCCTTGCCGTGTCTGAATCCTGGCTTAGGAAGGCCACCAAAAATTCTGAGATTTCCATACCCAACTATAACATTTTCCGTCAAGATAGAACTGCCAATCTACTGCAGAGAGAGCCTGCAAAGTAATGTCATACTTTCCAGGTCCATACCCAAACAGTTCGAACTTCTAATTTTAAAAATGAATCTCTCCAGAAATAAGTCTCTCACTGTTGCCGCCTGCTACCGACCCCCCTCAGCTCCCAGCTGTGCCCTGGACACCATTTGTGAATTGATCGCCCCCCATCTAGCTTCAGAGTTTGTTCTGTTAGGTGACCTAAACTGGGATATGCTTAACAGTCCTACAATCTAAGCTAGATGCCCTCAATCTCACACAAATCATCAAGGAACCCACCAGGTACAACCCTAAATCCGTAAACATGGGCACCCTCATAGACATTATCCTGACCAACTTGCCCTCCAAATACACCACTGCTGTCTTCAATCAGGATCTCAGCAATCACTGCCTCATTGCCTGTATCCGCTACGGGTCCGCGGTCAAACGACCACCCCTCATCACTGTCAAACGCTCCCTAAAACACTTCTGCGAGCAGGCCTTTCTAATTGACCTGGCCCGGGTATCCTGGAAGGATATTGACCTCATCCCGTCAGTTGAGGATGCCTGGTCATTCTTTAAAAGTAACTTCCTCACCATCTTAGATAAGCATGCCCCGTTCAAAAAATGCAGAACTAAGAACAGATATAGCCCTTGGTTCACTCCAGACCTGACTGCCCTCGACCAACACAAAAACATCCTGTGGCGGACTGCAATAGCATCGAATAGTCCCCGCGATATGCAACTGTTCAGGGAAGTCAGGAACCAATACACGCAGTCAGTCAGGAAAGCAAAGGCTAGCTTTTTCAAGCAGAAATTTGCATCCTGTAGCTCTAACTCCAAAATGTTCTGGGACACTGTAAAGTCCATGGAGAACAAGAGCACCTCCTCCCAGCTGCCCACTGCACTGAGGCTAGGTAACACAGTCACCACCGATAAATCCATGATAATCGAAAACTTCAACAAGCATTTCTCAACGGCTGGCCATGCCTTCCACCTGGCTACTCCAACCTCGGCCAACAGCTGAGGTCATCCCCCTCTCAAAGGGGGACACCCTGGACCCAAACTGTTACAGACCTATATCCATCCTGCCCTGCCTATCTAAGGTCTTCGAAAGCCAAGTTAATAAACAGATCACTGACCATCTCGAATCCCACCGTACCTTCTCCGCTGTGCAATCCGGTTTCCGAGCCGGTCACGGGTGCACCTCAGCTACGCTCAAGGTACTAAATGATATCATAACCGCCATCGATAAAAGACAGTACTGTGCAGCCGTCTTCATCGACCTGGCCAAGGCTTTCGACTCTGTCAATCACCATATTCTTATCGGCAGACTCAGTAGCCTCGGTTTTCCTGATGACTGCCTTGCCTGGTTCACCAACTACTTTGCAGACAGAGTTCAGTGTGTCAAATCGGAGGGCATGTTGTCCGGTCCTCTGGCAGTCTCTATGGGGGTACCACAGGGTTCAATTCTCGGGCCGACTCTATTCTCTGTATATATCAATGATGTTGCTCTTGCTGCGGGCGATTCCCTGATCCACCTCTACGCAGATGACACCATTCTGTATACTTCTGGCCCTTCCTTGGACACTGTCCTATCTAACCTCCAAACGAGCTTCAATGCCATACAACACTCCTTTCGTGGCCTCCAACTGCTCTTAAACGCTAGTAAAACCAAATGCATGCTTTTCAACCGTTCGCTGCCTGGACCCGCCCGCCCGACTAGCATCACCACCCTGGACGGTTCCGACCTAGAATATGTGGACATCTATAAATACCTAGGTGTCTGGCTAGACTGTAAACTCTCCTTCCAGACTCATATCAAACATCTACAATCCAAAATCAAATCAAGAATCGGCTTTCTATTTCGCAACAAAGCCTCCTTCACTCACGCCGCCAAACTTACCCTAGTAAAACTGACTATCCTACCGATCCTCGACTTTGGCGATGTCATCTACAAAATAGCTTCCAATACTCTACTCAGCAAACTAGATGCAGTTTATCATAGTGCCATCCGTTTTGTTACTAAAACACCTTATACCACCCACAACTGCGACCTGTATGCTCTAGTCGGCTGGCCCTCGCTACATATTCGTCGCCAGACCCACTGGCTCCAGGTCATCTATAAGTCCATGCTAGGTAAAGCTCCGCCTTATCTCAGTTCACTGGTCACGATAACAACACCCACCCGTAGCACGCGCTCCAGCAGGTATATCTCACTGATCATCCCAAAAGCCAACACCTCATTTGGCCGCCTTTCCTTCCAGTTCTCTGCTGCCTGTGACTGGAACGAATTGCAAAAATCTCTGAAGTTGGAGACTTTTATTTCCCTCACCAACTTTAAACATCTGCTATCTGAGCAGCTAACCGATCGCTGCAGCTGTACATAGTCCATCTGTAAACAGCCCACCCAATTTACCTACCTCATCCCCTTACTGTTTTTATTTATTTACTTTTTTGCACACCAGTATATCTACTTGCACATGATCATCTGATGATTTATCACTCCAGTGTTAATCTGCTAAATTGTAATTATTCGCTCCTATGGCATATTTATTGCCTACCTCCTCATGCCTTTTGCACACAATGTATATAGACTCATTTTCCCCCCCTACTGTGTGACTGACTTGTTTATTGTTTACTCTGTGTAACTCTGTGTTGTTGTCTGTTCACACTGCTATGCTTTCGCAGTTGTAAATGAGAACTTGTTCTCAACTAGCCTACCTGGTTAAATTTGTGCACATTTGTGGCCTGCTGGAGGTCATTTTGCAGGGCTCTGGCAGTGCTCCTCCTTGCACAAAGGCGGAGGTAGCGGTCCTGCTGCTGGGTTGTTGCCCTCCTACGGCCTCCTCCATGTCTCCTGATCTACTGGCCTGTCTCCTGGTAGCGCCTCCATGCTCTGGACACTACGCTGACAGACACAGCAAACCTTCTTGCCACAGCTCGCATTGATGTGCCATCCTGGATGAGCTGCACTACCTGAGCCACTTGTGTGGGTTGTAGACTCCGTCTCATGCTACCACTAGAGTGAAAGCACCGCCAGCATTCAAAAGTGACCAAAACATCGGCCAGGAAGCATAGGAACTGAGAAGTGGTCTGTGGTCACCACCTGCAGAATCAGTCCTTTATTGGTGTTGTCTTGCTAATTGCCTATAATTTCCACCTTTTGTCTATTCCATTTGCACAACAGCATGTGAAATTTATTGTCAATCAGTGTTGCTTCCTAAGTGGACAGTTTGATTTCACAGAAGTGTGATTGACTTGGAGTTACATTGTGTTGTTTAAGTGTTCCCTTTATTTTTTTGAGCAGTGTATATGTATGTATGTGTGTGTGTGTATATTTACCCAAAAAATATGTGGGGGATTGGAAATTATGCAGACAATTACATTGATGGAAGCAACAATCTATCCGCAATATTAAAGCTGATCCACCCCTTTACTATCAGTTGGTAAACAAACTGAAAGGGTTCATACTGCCACCTGAAATGTGTTGTTTGAACAGGTATAAAGTCAAGGTTGGCGATTTTACTGCCACCTGCAGTTATGGAATGTTTGCTTACACGTATAATTCATTGGCTGATCCCTCCTGGTGATCTGGACGGAATTATGTGATCCTTTTAACCCATTGGAAACCCCACCCAGTTGACTACTTCAAAATTATGAAAGTCCTCAATGGCGCTGCCCATGCTAAAACAGGCTTTTGGGCACTAGCGTCCTCTATCTTTTTAATTACGATAAAGAATCATAGTAATGGAGTATCTTGTTTTCATGACATAACATTCACTTTGAGCACTTTGACTGGGTCATGGCTAGAAGGGATCCAGCTTTTGTCAAATTAAGGTCAGATTTGTAGCAGGTTAGGAGAAGTAACATAGCAGGTTAGGAGAATTAGGTTAAGGTTAGGCAAAGGATTAGGGTTACTTAAGTGCCCCAAAAAATATGGACACTAATTTGACAAAAGCTGGATCCCTTGTTAGACATTACTCTTTGACTGGCTCAGAACCAATGGGACAGAAGTTTTCCAAGGTACAGTACCTTTTTTTGCCTTTCCTTTGATGTCTACAGTGTCCAGCCAAACCCCACACTCCTCCTGTGTTGAAGTCTGAGATGATGCTTTGGAGATTTACGTGGTAAGAAAGGACAGGCTTGCATACACTAATGAATAATACGTTTGGAAGCCAGCCTTCTTCGATTTGCATTGAAATCCCCGTTTGCTTTGGATGACAAAATAAAGACTAATGAAACAGGAACTTCACCCACGACATTTGTCAAAACATATACCAGCTTTAGTTAGTATATCAGAGAGACTCTGTAGAGGTATGGGGGGAGTTTTTTTTATATTTTTTAAATCCAATTTGCTTTTTCACCTAGCAAATGCAATACTATTTTTGTCTCGTGCGCCAGATAGTTCTTATAAAACTCCACTCACTCACTTTATGAAAATATCAGTAGAAAATTTCATTTAAAATAGCCACATTTCGTCAAGTGGTGACAATTTTCTAAATGATCTTGTTTGTATTTTAATACTTATTTCAAATTATATGAATTTAAGTGAGGCACAGAAGGGCACCTTATGTTTTGACGTCTGTGGGTCCTTTGGTTCCGCGAGGGGTGTGTTTACACCATAGACCGTGAACGGTTTACAGTGATGTCACTTCAATTTGCCAAGAGGGTGAGTGGAATATTCCTAGCAAATGTTGATTTGTTATTCAGATATTGGTCGGATAACATGTGTATACAATTTGAATCGCCGTACCAGCGATACCGCGAATTGTCCTCACTTATCCATCCAATATAATGTGTCCTTAAGTGTTTCTTTAGGCTAAATAAATCACAAAGGAAACGCTAACTAGCTAACGTTAGCTATTTAGCTAGCTTATTTTTCATACAGGATCTCATCACTTTTGAATGTTGTTGTTGATATCTATTTATCTTGTCATGGCCCTTGCCAATATCTGTAATGAGATGAATTCACCACTAATTTAGCAACATGTAGTTAGCTAGCTAAGCTACATTACGTGTTTGCAATCCAAGAGAGGTCTTCTTCCTGCTTTTCTTCTCTCTTGCTATAGTGACAGTAGCTAGCTAGCTAACATGACAGATCTGTAACGTTACAGCCACAGTTTAGTCAATTCATTTACTTAGATATGTATTTTAATTGGCGGTTGTTCACTTACTGATGTCATCCTCCAACTCTTAGCTATTGGTTTGTCTAACCTTCCTAGCTGTCAACACTGTTTATACTGTAGCTGAAGAATTTGAAATAGATTTGTGTTAACATGTATTACTTTCAATAGATCAAGTTGTGAGAGCAGCATTCACCATGTTTCACGGAATACCTGTCACGGGAGGTATGGGAGGAGGTAAGTTGGTCCTTTGCAGCTCAGTTGGTAGAGCATGGCGCTTGCAATGGCAGAGTATTGTGTTTGATTCCTGGGACCACCCATACGTAAAATGTATGCACGCATGACTTAGTCGCTTTGGATAAAAGTGTCTGAAATGGCATATATTATTATATATTGAAGGCCTAGTCAGAAACACAATTTTCCTGTGTTTTATATATCCACACTGAGGTTAATAATACTGTGAAATTGTGAAAATGATGATAATACCCTTTTAGTGTAAGAGCTGTTTGAAAATACCTGACATTTCTGCCTTTTTTGGTGGGATAGAGTTTTGGCCAGTAAATTAGTTAATAGACTAATAAGAAATAGTTCCCAAACTCTGCCAATAACAACACATTTTCTGTTTTTGCCTCCCCACTCAGACCACACCCAGACAGTCCTAGCACAATTATTGCTTGAGAAATTGCTCTTTGTTAAGAAGCTATATTTTTTGTTAGCATTTTAATTGAAAGCAATCACGATAAGGTACATAATTGTTACCCATAAATTATTTGATATTGAGATAAAAACTGCTGCATTGGAACTTTTAAGTTTGCCTTGAAACAGTCACAGATGGGGCGGCAGGTAGCCTAGTGGTTAGAGCGTTGGGCCTGTCACCGAAGGGTTGCTAGATCGAATCCCGGAGCTGACGAGGTAAAAATCTGTCGTTCTGCTCCTGAACAAGGCAGTCACTGTTCCTAGGCCGTCATTGTAAATAAGAATTTGTTCTGCAGTTAAATAAAGGTTAAAATAAAATATGCACTTTATAGACATGATCATCAGAAATTTGCTCGTCTTATAAAGCATCTGTGACTGTTATACTTTTATATTTCTCTTCATTATAGCTCCTGCCAATAAACCTGAATTGTATGAGGTAAGTGGCGTGGAGTTTTGTAGGGTTTGCATAATTGCTTCTTGTGACATATTTGGTGGAGCTCTTTTAGATATTTAATTTGGCTTTGAGTTTCCTGCTGTTACCTGCTTTTTGTACCTGCATTTTATCAGAAAGAAAAAATAATACCGTTTTCTGTTTTTTTAGGAAGTAAAATTGTACAAGAATGCAAGAGAACGAGAGAAGTAAGTGAACATTGACTGTAAATTAATAATATAAGCTATTCACAATCCATGTAGGTTAAATGTTAACATTGAGCATTGTGCTTGTATTAATCAAGGTTTGACAACATGGCAGAGCTGTTTGCTGTGGTGAAGACACTTCAGGCCCTGGAGAAAGCTTACATCAAAGACTGTGTGACCCCTAATGAGTGAGTTTACACTCTTCACTGGTTGTGTACGTATGTGTTATGGACTGTAAATAAAGGTGTGTGTGTGTGTGTTAAAAAATATTGTCTGTATATGTATGAGGTTGTTTCAACATTGGAGTTTGAAAATCTGTTATGAGATTGATTACTGTGTGTTTCTGTCAGGTACACGGCTGCTTGCTCCAGGTTGCTGGTGCAATACAAGGCTGCTTTCAAACAGGTCCAGGGATCTGACGTGGGTTCTATCGATGACTTCTGCAGGAAGTACAGAGTGAGTTTATATCAGTCACACTGCTTTGAGTAGAGTGCCGGTCTTGCAGATAGAAGATGTAATCCACTCAATGTAACACATAGTGGCTGATCCCAGATGTATAAGTGCTTTAGGCAACTCTGCGGGCTGCTGAACAATATCTGAATATGAGTAAATTGGGTTATGCCATATGTTGTTCTCCTCTACCTTCTCTTTTATGTTAGCTTGACTGCCCGCTAGCTATGGAGAGAATCAAGGAGGATCGACCAATCACCATCAAGGATGACAAGGGCAACCTGAATCGCTGCATTGCAGATATCGTATCGGTAGGTCTCTTCGCCATGCCCATGACATTAAACACTGACAGAGTGATTTCAATCCCAGTGTTCACTTTGGGCCTTTGGCCAACATTGAAGCCTTTTACAGCCCCATATAGATTGAATAATAAAGTGCATTCTGTTTCAGCATTAAGTCATTTTCTTAATTTGAATCATTCTCTGGCTCGTCCCAGAACACTGTGTTGGTGCGCCCTTAAGTGCCACAGCAAATTGCATCCCACATCAATCCTGCCAATATCCAACAGGGCCGCTGAACAGAGAGGAACAACTTGATATACTGGCATCATAGGACATATAACGCTCACTCGTTGATAAGCTCGGACTGATTGGAACACACGTTTTAAAGAGTATGCTTGTGCTGCAGTAAATCTCAGGTTACTGACAGATGGTGAAATAGTCAGTCAAACATTATTGCCCTCTGTCTCTGTTTCTCCTCTCTTATCCCCAGCTCTTTATCACTGTGATGGACAAGCTACGTCTGGAGATCCGGGCCATGGATGAGGTAAATAGATCGGACTGAGACAAATGACAATGAACATTAACATATCACCTATAATTAGGGCTGGGAAAACCTCAGTGTCCCTATTTATAGGCTACATAGCCCAATTTTGATATTTTGCACATTTATTGGCAAAAGATCTGATTGGTCAAAATACCATTTATTGGCAAAAGATCTGATCTGATTGGTCAAAAGACCAATAATTGGGCAAAAGATCCGAATTGGGCTGCCTGTGTAAACGCAGCCGTATAACTTGTTAGGAACTACACCAGGCCCTATGTTTGATTGACTGACTGATTAATTGGTTTGAATTGTTCAGATCCAACCAGACCTGAGAGAGCTGATGGAGACCATGAACAGAATGAGCAACATGCCCCCAGACAATGAGGCCAAGGACAAAGTCAGCCTCTGGTAAAGATGTACCTCTTTTACACACATTGAGGGGCTGGTTTTCCGGACACAGGTTAAGCCTAGTCTTAGGCTAAGTAGCACATTCAATGGAGAATCCTCATTGACCATGCTCTTTAGACTAGGCTTAATCTGTGTTCGGGAAACCGGCTCTTGTTGTCTAAGAATGATGAAGTAGGCTTAACACTAACACCGAGTGGCGCAGCGGTCTAAGGCACTGCATCTCAGTGCTAGAGGTGTGACTACAGACCCTGGTTCGATTCCAGGCTGCATCACAACCGGCCGTGATTGGGAGTCCCATAAGGCGGTGCACAATTGGCCCGTCCAGATTAGGGTTTGGCCGGGGTAGGCCGTCATTGTAAATAAGAATTTGTTCTTAACTGACTTGCCTAGTTAAATAAAAATAGTTTAGTAATTCAGAAGGTAAAGAGTTGCTTGTTCTCCTCTGTAGGTTGACCACTCTCAGCAGCATGTCAGCCTCTGATGAGCTGGACGACTCCCAGGTTCGCCAGATGCTGTTTGACCTGGAGTCAGCCTACAATGCCTTCAACCGCTTCTTACACTCCTCCTAATCTACCCACATCATCCAGGACTGTTGTCACCTTTCTTATATCATTGTACAACCCCTTCCTCCTCTCCTCTACACGTCTCCGAAGTCATCACCCCTGTTTGTGCTTTGTATTATTCCATTGAATAGTATATTTTTTTCCTCCCATCTTTGGTACAGTATCTATCTGTCTGTCTACTCCTTTGAACTCTAACCTAGACTCTTGGCAGCATCCAGTGCTGTGGCCTTGCCTAGTGGGGTGGTCTTCCTGTTCAGTTGGATGCCTTGTTGAGTTGTAGTTCTCCAGCCTGAGTGACTGTACTGTGTTAAGGCTGCTTGTATCAGCCTGCATTCTTGAATCTACGTAGAACCATGTTTACTACTGGGTTTGACATATCAACACAAGGCCCAGTGAGTCTGATCCCTTTATAAGTCACTTTAGCTGAAGACGAGATGTAAAACATGTAAAAAGTGACCTGGGGTGGTTTAAGACGTTTGGTTGGCTTGGTAAGGGAGGGACAATCCCTTGACAAGTGATGGAAATAACATTTAGAAAAGAACAAACTGCAATTTTGGGGTGAAATCCAGTATATTGCTGTTCCCCATCTGCACTCCGAGACAGTCCAATAACTTGTGTAGAGGTTATTACTTTAACTCCAGTTGTAACAGATGGTTAGGTTAACTTGGTGGGCCTTCAAATAGTTATGAGTTGTATGTAATGCACCCTTATTGATGATTATGTTGAAACACTCTGGTGAAGGAATTGTGGCTGTTGTCTATGGCTTTGTGTTTCTCATTTGATTTGAGTAAAATATTATAGTAGTACTACTACTTCATTTAATGTGCATAATTAAGCTTTTCTTTAGATGTGAGGGTTTGGCCACATCAGGTGGGCAATGGAGACCGGTGGATTCATAGAATTCCCTCTTCATTTTGGGATGCTGACTAAATGTGTTTCACCCCTCAATTTTAATTAGGGAGAGCATATTTATTAAGATTTATCATTGTAAATAATGCAACTTTGAATTTAAAAAAGCATGTAACATCTTTTTTAGAAATAAAAATAAAAAATCTACCTCCAACTTTGGTGTCCGCCTTTTATCATGTTTTAACATTTATGTGTGAATTCTATGGTTATTCATTGCACATTTTGCTTTGTATCTTGGACATATTGATGAGACTTTCGGTTCAGAAAAGAAAGAATACGGCTCCTTTAAAAGCGGTCGGGAACGGGTTCAGCAGCAAAGATGCGTCTCCAGGACAACAAACAATTACAAAAAGAACCCGATATGCTTTTTTTCTATCCAGCAGCAACCCGCTGTCGCTGACATCCTTGAACCGGACCTTTTCAGTGCTTTCAAAGTAGACCATGGGTAATTTTATTTTAGGGATATATTTGTGAATGAATGTGTCGGTGGGCAACGATTGTACTTGAGCAGTAACCATTCAACATTAGCTCAGAAGTTCAAAGGGCTGCTAAACAACATAGCTAGCTAAAATCACGTGTTTTATATTTAACTCATTCAAACGAAAGGGTATGAAGATTCCAGCTCCAAGAAGTTGATACCTTGAATCACATGTTTTCAGAACGTTCATGATCAAACGTTTCTTTGCAGAATTTCAATTTGGGGCTGAGACTGTTACATTGTAATTAAGGAATGAGAAACATTGCATAGAGTTATCTAAACAAAGACTAAGGATGAACGTCACAGAGGTGGAGGATCATATTTCCATGAAATATGAAATACAAAGAAGACTTGGAAAGGGGGTAAGTAATTTAGGCTGTCTCCGGTTTTTATAGTTCTGTGAAAAGTGATTTGTTGGGAAGAAGGTCGAATTTATGAATGACAGCTGTATTGCACACTGCTGTCAAACAATAATAGTATATACAAAAAGCAAGTAGTTGTGTACGTTTTCTGTCGCTTTTTAAAATGTATTTTAAATGAATAATCAAAAAAATGACTTTCAATTGCACACATTGCTACATTTCACTTTTTCCTCCCCAGTCTTTCCTTTAAGAAAAAATCTTACAATTCCCCAGAATTAATGTTCCTTTGAATAATGATGTCATAAGCTAGAGGATTGTCTACTTTTTCAGAACAAGCTGTTTCTTTCAGCCAGATCAGTAGACTTTGATACTAGGGAAATTAGAAAAATCAGTGACTTCAGAGTCCAAAGCTTTTGTTTTGTTTTCCCCCAGACATAGACATAGAATAATGGAATCCCTGCCTTCATTCCCTTTGACAAACCAAGAGAGTCTCTCCCCATGTGTTATAAGCATCCGAGAGGCTAGATCTATCTCTGAACTGTATAGTGCCAGATGGTAAACCTGGGACACTGTTGAGTCATGTAGATACATCATACAGATGCTAACTAATCTTCCCTTGAGGGGAGGCCAATGGTCATATTACACTTGTTAACAGTTAACTACAGTTTAATTTTACCCAAGAAAATAATGTGTGTTTGGGCACTATTCCTAGGTTACAATACCAAGAATACCATCATAAGTTCCAAGACAGTAATTTGTCAAAAACATGTAAGAAAGTCTCCCTTGACAACCCCTATTTCCCCAGTTTTCGTTCCATCTGACAATATTAAAGTAAGCCTTGCTTTGCTTGTTAAGCAGGATGTCATTGACGCCAGGTGGGACTGGCCACAGAGGGACCAGTGTCTAGTGAACCTGATCATGTGTTCTCTCAGCTCAGCACTGGGCTGTCTGTCGGGGGACCCATTGTCATAACCAGTCACCTCTCCTCGATGTGCCGCTGACTCTAAAAGTGCTTAGTAATCTCTCTCTAGAACGTTTTGTCTTTCCTTACTCTCCACTCTACTTCACTGTCTGTTTTCATATTGTGATTTTAGTTTCTCTTAGGGCTCAACTGCAGTCTTGTGGCAGTTTGTTTGACCTTTAATCCTTATAATGATTCACTAACAGTTTTATATTTCTGTATCTGTGTCCAGGCATATGGGATTGTATGGAAGGCTGTGGACAGGCAGACAGGAGAAGTTGTGGCTGTTAAGAAAATATTTGATGCCTTCAGGAATAGGACTGATGCCCAGGTTTGTGATACATGATGATATTGGTCATTGACATTGTCTGCCACTAACTAGGTGTAGCTACAGAGGTATAACCTTAATACTGTATATGTTGTGCAGGTTTCTGGAGCATACCAAAGAAGACTCTGTTCAACAACCTTGACTATATCTAATTATAATTTTATGAAAATACTGTAACAGCCAGGGGTTCTCAAACAGCTTTGTATTATTTTTGTTGTTGTTAATGATTAAATAGATTGTCAATTAAGATTGACTTGTCACAATGTTTTTTTCTCAACAGCGGACATTCAGAGAAATAATGTTTCTTCAGGTAAGAATGAATACCTATATCAGTTAGTGTAACAGTGTTGCTTACGTCCCTCTCCTTTCCCCAACCTGGGCTCGAACCAGGGACCATCTGAACACATCAACAACTGCCTCCAACAAAGCATCGTTATCTATCGCTCTGCAAAAGCCATGGCCTTTGCAGAGCAAGGGAAACAACTACTTCAAGGTCTCAGAGCAAGTGATGTCACCGATTGAAACGCTAATAGCGCGCACCGCTAATTAGCTAGCCATTTCACACCGGTTACATTAACAACAAATGGAAAGTTGAAGTGAGTTTTGTTTGAATGATGCACAAGCGCAGCCTGCAGCCAGCTCCATAGCCAGAGTGGAATGGTCCTGTTGCTGTGGAAACTGGGGCCGTGCTTGCATACCGTAATGTAAACACCAGATGGCTCCTGCTCTTCAGGAAGAGTCCCTGATGCTGATTAGACCCTGCCAAGTGTTGAACTGGTGTATCTAAAGTTGTGAATAAGATGGGCAAGCTAGAACCAAAAATCTCACGTAAACATAGTCTGTCCACGAGAGATTATGGATAACAAAATGGACATTAAAATGTTTATGGCATGGTTTTTAAATGAATGTGTAAACTGATCATTCCCTATGCTAATGTGACAGAGACAGTTCTGTTTAGTTATTCTATAGATGAGCAGAAGCCTCAGTCTGGGGGTGGGGTGTGCCATATGTAAACTAACATATGGAATTATTTTAAGATGGTGGATAATTTAGCTATTTGTTTTAGAATTTTAGGACCCCTGTCGGTATAAAACAAATATATACAAAAATTGGTTTGACAAAATATAGAATTTGGCCTTTACTTCTATAGCCCATAGAAGCACATTGAATAACACATTCATAAATGGCAAAACAAACAGTCAAAAAGGAGATATAAGAAAGCTCAGGAAACATTTTTGTTTTTTGGACACATATTTAAGCCTTCTGTTTTATTTGCACAAACTACCTCCATACTTCCATTTAAAAAATAGAACCAGTACCAGGTTACCTTTTTAATTTATCTAGGCAAGTCATTTAAGAACAAATTCTTATTTACAATGACGGCCTACCCCAGACGATGCTGGGCCAATTGTGCACCGCCCTATGGGACTCCCAAACACTCCTGTTATGATGCAGCCTGGAATCGAACCAGGGTCTGTAGTGACGCATCTAGCACTGAGATGCAGTGCCTTAGACCGCTGCGCCACTCAGTAGCCCAACTATCAGACGAGTCCCGTGACACTTGTGGGGGTCGTACAGCAAAACGGAGAACTCCACCATGTTCATGGGAATCTCATCTTTCCATAGAGTGGTTCATTATTAGTTAAGCCAAACCCTTCGAACACTACAGATGTTTTAGTGAGAAGATCGATTTTCGGAATGTCTCGTGGTCTGACAAACACCGCTGTAGCCTGGCCACCTTCTACCAGTGGTGGGAAAAGTACCCTAATTGTCATACTTGAGTAAAAGTAAAGATACCTTAATAGAAAATGACTCAAGTAAAAGTGAAAATCACCTAGTAAAATAGTACTTGAGTAAAAGTCAAAAGGTTTTGTAACGGTGTTCGAGGAGGAGCATGGATTGAACCAAGGCGCAGCGTTGTGAAATGACATGATTTATTAAACAAGACGAAAAAACGAACTACACTTGAATAATTAACAAAACAAATAAACGATGTAGACAGACCTGGACGACGAACTTACATGAAACACGAAGAACGCAATAACAGGAAAACTGACTACACAAAAACCGAACGAACAAACATACCGAGAACAGTCCCGTGTGGCGCAACATACACAGACACGGAAGACAACCACCCACAACAAACAGTGTGAAAACACCTACCTTAATATGACTCTCAATCAGAGGAAACAACACACACCTGCCTCTAATTGAGAGCCATATTAGGTACCCATTAACCAACATAGAAACAGAAAACATAGACTGCCCACCCAAACTCACGTCCTGACCAACTAACACATACAAAAACTAACAGAAAACAGGTCAGGAACGTGACAGGTTTTGGGGTTTTAAATATACATTTGACCATTTTCCTTCCTGCTAAGCATTCAAAATTGAACAAGTACTTTTGGGTGTCAGGGAAAATATATGGAGTAGAAGTATATTATTTTCATTAGGAATGTAGTGAAGTAAAGGTTGTCAAAAATATAAATAGTAAAGTACCGATACCCCCCCAAAAACTACTTAAGTAGTACTTTAAAGTATTTCTACTTAAGTACTTTACACTACTGCCTTCCACCTAAAATGCAGAAGGCCGACATAGGTGGATGCAGTGGATTGAGACACAGCCCATGCAAAAAAATATAGTTCTAGCTTAAACAGATGGATGTTGATGGGAGATTTTTTTTCTTATGTTATTTCGATTGATGCACGGGTGCGTCAATAGACTCTTAAGGATATTTAAAGAGACTACTAACAGTATTGGGGAAAGTTTGCTGTGTGATTTTGGTGCTTAGTTAATCATTCAGATGGTGACCATATATTCTGACCTCATGAAAGTGGATAGAAAACTGGTCACACGGGACAAGCAAACAATGTGTTGTCCGCATTTATCGGTCTCCAGTCTCCACCATCCACTCCAGTCAGGGAAAACAGAGGCCAGGGCCTTAAGCTGTGTGTGAGTGTCCATAATAAGGCTGTTACTATCTCCCACAGAAACACTGGCACCCCAGTCTCTGGATGGTTTACATCACATAGCATTTCAACATTGACCCATTCCAACACCACCTAGACTGTTATGTCACTATCCCTAAGAAGATTCTCCCTTTTGTAGTCAAACCAAATCACATTTTAGTTGTCACATGCACCAAACAGGTGTAGACTTTACCATCAAATGCTTACTTACAAGCCCTTAACCAACAATGCAGTTTTAAGAAAATGGAGTTAAGAAAATATTTACTAAATAAACTAAAGTTAAAAAAAAACATTAAAAATAGTAACACAATAACATAACAATAATGAGGCTATATACAAGGGGTACTGGTACCGAGTCAATGTGCGGTAATACAGATTAATCGAGGTCATTTGTACATGTAGGTAGGAGTAAGGTGACTATGCATAGATAATAAACAGCGAGTTGCGGCAGTGTAAAAACAAAGGGTGGGGGGGGGGGGGGGGGGGGTCTATGTAAATAGTCCGGGTGGCCATTTGATTAATTGTTCAGCAGTTAGTTGTTCAGTTCAGTTATGACTTGGGGGTAGAAGCTGTTAAGGAGCCTTTTGGACCAAGACGTGGCGCTCCGGTACCGCTTGCCATGCGGTAGCAGAGAGAAAAGCCTATTACTTTGGTGACTGGAGTCTTAGAAAAAATGTTTAGGCCTTCCTCTGACACCACCTAGTATACACAATACCAGTCAAAAGTTTGGACACACATACTCATTGAAGGGTTTTTCTTAATTTTTTACTATTTTCTACATTGTAGAATAATAGTAAAGACATCAAAACTATGAAATAACACATATGGAATCATGTAGTAACCAAAAAAGTATTAAACAAATCCAAATAGATTTTAGATTCTTCAAAGTAGCCTTTTGCCGGTTGGAACCAAAAATCTCAAATTTGGACTCATCACCAAAGGACAGATTTCCACCAGTCTAATGCCCATTTCTCGTGTTTCTTGGCCCAAGCAAGTCTCTTCTTATTATTGGTGTCCTTTAGTAGAGGTTTCTTTGCAGCAATTCGACCATGAAGGCCTGATTCACACAGTCTCCTCTGAACAGTTGATGTTGAGATGTGTCTGTTGCTTGAACTCTGTGAAGCATTTATTTGGGCTGCAATCTGAGGTGCAGTTAACTCTAATGAACTTGTCCTCTGCAGCAGAGGTAACTCTGAGTCTTCCTTTCCTGTGGCAGTCCTCATAAGAGCCAGTTTCATCATAGGGATTGATGGTTTTTGCGACTGCACTTGAAGAAACGTTCAAAGTTCTTGAAGTTTTGCAGATTGACTGACCTTCATGTCTTAGAGTAATGATGGACTGTTGTTTCTCTTTGCTTATTTGAGCTGTTCTTGCCATAATATGGACTTGATCTTTCACCAAATAGGGCTATCTTCTGTATGCCACCCCTACCTTGTCACAACACAACTGATTGGCTCAAACGCATTAAGAAGGAAAGAAATTCCACAAATTAATGTTCAACAAGGCGCACCTGTTAATTGAAATGCATTCCAGGTGACTGCCCTCATGAACCCTTGGGCTCCCGAGTGGTGCAGCGGTCTAAGGCACTGCATCTCATTGCTAGAAGCATCACTACAGACCCTGGTTAAATTCCAGGCTGTATCACATCTGGCTGTGATTGGGAGTCCCATAGGGCAAATAAAGAAAATTCCCTCAAATGAGTAGGTGTGTCCAAACTTTTGACTGGTACTGTAGGTCCTGGAAGGCAGGAAGCTTGGCCCCAGTGATGTACTGGGCTGTCCACACTACCCTCTGAAGCGCCTTAAGGTCGGATGCCGAGCAGTTGCCATACCAGGCGGTGATGCAACCGGTCAGGATGCTCTCGATGGTGCAGCTGTAGAACCTTTTGAGGATCTGGGGGCTCATGCCAAATCTTTTGTCTCCTGAGGGGGAAAAGGTGTTGTTGTGCCCTCTTCACAACTTTCTTGGTGTGTTTGGACCATGAAAGTTTGTTAGTGATGTGAACTTGAAACTCTCTACCCGCTCCTCTACAGCCCCTTCGATGTGACTGGGGGCGTGTTTGGTCATAACATTGTTTTAATTAATTTACGGTGGTCTTTGAGGACTGTGTGTGCGTGCTTGTGTCTTTTTCAAACAGTTATGTATTTCTCCCTGCAGGAATTTGGAGATCATGCCAACATCATCAAACTGCTGAACGTCATCAGAGCTCAAAATGACAACGATATTTACCTGATCTTTGAATACATGGGTGAGGACTCTTATGTGGATTGTCTATTGACATCCATTTTGAATCTTCTGTCGGTTGACTTCAGGATTGTGGTGATTTGTGAAATGGTAGCACGCTATATAATATTACATGCCTATTA